>NW_022196912.1:96572908-96598454 GCF_008632895.1 Mastomys coucha
TCCTCTTGAAGGGTTTCTAGCTGTTTACCTGTGTTCTCCTGTATTTCTTTGAGGGTGCTATTTATGTCATTCTTAAATTCCTATATCATCACCATGAGAAGTAATTTTATATCTGAATCTTGCTTTTCCAATGTAATGGTGTGTCCAGGACTTGCTATGGTGGGAGTATTGGGTTCTGATGATGCCAAGTAACCTTGGTTTTTGTTTATATTCTTACGCTTGCCTCATATCATCTGGTTATCTCTAGTGCTACCTGCCCTTGCTAAATCTTACTGGAGCCTGTCCTTGCTGTGATCCTGGTTTTGTCAGAACTCCTCAGACTCAAGCTGTCTCTGTGACCCTGTGACCCTGGGCTTGTTAGAGCACCTGGGAGTGGAGCTTCCTCTGGGTGTTGTGGGACTGGCTATGGAGCTTGCTCCCCAATGTCTGCTCAGGGCACCAGCCCAGACAGACTGGAAGAAACCTGAGTCACTGGGCTGGCGGAGTTCTTGTGTGTCTGGTCCCGCTGGGCCCAGTTACTCCCAGTGTTGGGACAGATCTTGTGTCCTCTTCATCTCAGATCCTCGGTGTTAGAGTGCCTGGGAGTGGAGCTTCCTCTGGGTGTTGTAGGACTGGAAGGAACCTATATATTTTTGTATTTGTAATTTTGTGTCTGCTTTCTTAAACTAGGCACTTCATCTTAAACGTGATTCAGGATCAAAAATTTTATTTTACCTCTAGTTTTGATAAATGAACTAACAGAAGTTCTTTATAAGGATATAATTGTGTGTATATGTGTATGTGTGTGTGTGTGTGTGCCTGCCCGTGTTTTCATGTATATAAACAGGTGCATATCATGTCTGTTAGGTATTATGGTGGTTTGAATATGCTTGTCCCATAGGGAGTGGCACTGTTAGGAGGTGTGGCCTTGTTGAAGGAGGTGTGTTATTATTGGGGTGGACTTTGGAGGTCTCCTCCTATGCTCTGGCTCTGCCCAGTGCAGAAGAGACCTTCCTGGCTACCTGGAGAACATAGTCCCTTCTGCTGCCTTCGGATCAAGATGTAGGACTCTCAGCTCCTTCTCCAATACCATGTCTGTTATGTTCCTGCAGTGATGATAATGGACTGAACCCTGAAACTGTAAAGCCAGCCCCAATTATGGTGTCTTTTATAAGAGTTGCCTTGGTCACGGTGTCTCTTCACAGCAATGGGAACCCTAAGACAGATGTCTTCTTCTTTTTTTTTTTTTATAATTATTTTTTTTTAAGATTTATTTATTTATTATATGTAAGTACACTGTAGCTGTCTTCAGACGCACCAGACGAGGGCGTCAGATCTCATTATGGGTGGTTGTGAGCCACCATGTGGTTGCTGGGATTTGAACTCATGACCTTCCGAAGAGCAGCCGGTGCTCTTCCCCGCTGAGCCATCTCACCAGCCCCGACAGATGTCTTCTTATGTTGCTCTCCACCTTACCTTTTGTGACAGGGTCTTTCTCTTTGAAAACCTGAACCTCACTGATTCTTCTAAATTGGCTGATCAGCAAGTCCTTGCCTGTCTCTTCCTAAAATTACAAGTACATGCCACCATGCCTGGATTTCACATGGGTAGGGAGGAATAATAAATCTAGGAGTGTATGCTTTATGGAGTGTATGGCAAGCACTTTACTGACTAAGCCATCTCTCCAGCTCCAGGATATAGTTTCTCATAGCATTTTGGTTTTGGGTTTTTGATACACATGCTTGTTATGCAACCAAAGGTGGCCTCAAATTTTCTATGTATTCCAGGCTAACTTCAACACACACACACACAGACACACAGACACACACAGATACACAGACACACACAAACACTTCTTATATCCTAAAGGATTTATATTTCTAATCCTTCCAGCTCTTCCTTCCTCTGATACCCACACCTCAAGCTCAGAAAGAACCTGAATACTTGCCCCCTTCACTGAGTGTGGCTTCTTTTAGTCTCTTGCCTTTGTCCCCGGTTGCATTTGAGCCTAGGCTGCCATTTCTAGTACTTCCACTGCTCCATATCAAAGTCTTTGATGTCCTAATGGTACAGTTTCTATGTTGAACATGTCCAGAAGTTTGTGTCTAAAGCCCTGATTATATGGAGGTGCCACTGGGAGACACTGTGAACCTCCTGAAGGGGGCACCAAGAGGGAGGTCTCTGGCTCACTGTAACCCTGGCTTCTCTTCTTCCTCTCAGTATCCACTCCTCTGCTTGTGGTGAGTATGGATTGGCTCTGCTCTTCATTTCTTACCATCTGGGCTGACCATCAGAGACTACTCACCTGAATCATGAACTAGAACCTAGAAAACACTGACCTAAAATAAACCTTTTTTCCTTCTTTTATTATTTGGGTATCATGTTATAGTGTCAGAAATGTAACTAATATACCCATTTAAAATACATATTGTAGGGAGGAGACTTCATAGATCCTGTCAAATTCATTATTCTTTATTTGGAGCTATTATAACAATAATCTTCAAACAACACGATTATCAAAAGTTTTAAAAGGGAATGTATAATCTGAACTGTAATCCCCTGGCTTCCCAAGAACAAGAAATAGAGACATTTATTCAACATAAATCCAAGTCCTCTGATGCCTTGCTTAGTTTCATTTTCCAAGATATTATATTCAAACTTCCTTAATGTTATAAGTCTTCTTTTTCATGTAGTTCATATAGTGGAGATAATCCATTCTCACCTCATTGATATCACAGTAAAATTAAATCATTAACCAAGTACGCTGTCTGAGTGCCAAATATTGAAAGTTTTGTCTGTTCTAAGCTGGTTACATAAATACTGGTTTGTCTAGGTCTGAAAATATGCTTGTCATTGATGTTCCTAAAAGACCCTGGATCCATTTAACTAGGATCTTTGAAAAGGTGGAGTGTTTGTTACTCAACAAGATATAAGCAGCCCACAAGACAACTACAAATTTTTGTTGTTTTGAGACAGGGTTTCTCTGTGTAGTTCTGGCTGTTCTCAAACTTGCTCTGTAGACCATGCTGGCCTTGAACTCAGAGATCTATCTACCTCTGCCTTCTGAGTGCTGGAATTAAAGATGTGCACACCAGCTCTGACATAAAAAACAAAACAAAAAACAAAACAAAACAAAAAACCCAACAACTTTATAAAACCCACAAGCTCAGAAGCTCTCTGAGTTACCATCCAATCATCACTTCTGGATTCGTTTTCTGTATCTCTCTTGCCAAATGCCCCCTTTTCATCAAGTGGGAGCTGTTGAGGATGAGAGCATGTGGAGTCGGAAGAGCAAACCAAAGACAAAATGTTACAGAGAAAGCTGAGGAGCAACCTGAACTTACATCCCACCATTCTCCTCCTGGAGCTTAGCTTTAGAGCAGCCAGCAAGAAGAAAATAAGTGCAAAACCTATTACAGGTTTCTTACAATGCAGACCTCTGAACTACAGAGACAACTGGATATCACTGTACTATTAAAGTTCAGCCACAACTGTCTATATTTCTCAACATTGTTAGAAGCATCTTCCTTTACTTACTGTATAACTTTCCCTTCACCTTTCTCAAGCACCCCAGCATACCATGCTCTAACTTTAGGTGGGCACCTGTATGAAAGCCTGATGATATACCTTAGCTGATCCATTTAGAGAGTTGTGACATTTAATGGGTCATGATGTACATTTTAAAAAGAAAAAGAAAATAGAACTACCAGAGGGCATCCCTGAAAGGTCCCTATTGATTCTCACACATCCTGTCAAATAGTAGTAGGCAAGCTGAGTGTGATTCTTTGTTTGTTTTGTTTGTTTCTTGGAGACAGGGTTTCTCTATATAGTCCTGGCTGTCCTGGAACTCACTCTGTAGACCAGGCTGGCCTCGAACTCAGAAATCCACCTGCCTCTGCCTCCCAAGTGCTGGGATTAAAGGCGTGCACCACCACCGCCTGGCATGAGTGTGTGATTCTTATGTGATCTAGGATCTATCCATAGTTATCAGGCTTGTGTCCAAGTGTCTTTGCCTGCTGATTCATCTCGCCAGCCTTCTCCCCTCAATTCAGGTAATAGCTGTTCCACCTTGCATTTCTGCCCTACCTGGGGACTAGATCTATTAATTTTCATTACTTCTACTGTATCTTCATCTTCCATGTTGCCTGCTCTTTAACCAGCAATTAGGATAATCAACCAATCCACCTAGATTTGCTCTGAATTATCCTGGTTTTAAACCCTAGAGTCCTCCATTCCAGCTGTACCCTTAGTTCCAGACGACTACAAGCATCCCACCATCTACCTCCTACCTGTGCTTAAGCCACTCACAGATTTAAAAGGAAAGAAAAGCAAAACTTAAGAATTTTCACATTACCCAACAGACTGTGCTAGGTAAGAACTTACACAGAGAGTCAAACTGGATGAATGACATAGCAGCAGAAAACAGTTACTGGCCCCCTTTGTCAGATGCTTTGCATTATCCTTATCGGTAAACAGAAGTTTGCAGTTGTAGCTATACAGAACAAAGACGTCAAGCCCCTCCCTTACCCCCTTTGTCTAGCTCACAACTAAATTCTAGATTTAGCTGCTTAGCAACAAGGATCTTTCACTTCTATATAAATATCAACTCAAGAGATGTAGCTCAATGACAAAGTATGTGCCTAGCAAGCCCAATGTTCCGGGTTTAGTCTACAGTGTCAACAACAACAACAACAACAAAAAAACCCATAAAATTATTTTAAAAGTCAAAACTATAGAAAGCACCCAACTCTAGACTCTCTTCTGGCCTCACTGTTCCTATACAACTTTGTTTCAGAACAGTGTGACTGAAGTTGGGCTGCCCTCCTATTCACAGCTTTTGTCTCTCTTAGACTTGTTTTGAGAAAAAGCATATTCAAAATAAGTACTCAAGAAGTGTTCATAGGCCGGGCGGTGGTGGCACATGCTGTTAATCCCAGAACTTGGGAGGCAGAGGCAGGTGGATTTCTGAGTTCGAGGCCAGCCTGGTCTATAGAGTGAGTTCCAGGACAGCCAGGGCTATACAGAGAAACCCTGTCTTGAAAAACAAACAAACAAAAAAGAAGTGTTGATAGAATGTTTGATGTGGTATGTAATCTATAAGATTGGTTTAAATATTTAATAACTCTAATTCTAGGGTGTTTTCTTTCATAAGAGATTCTTATTCATGGAAACTTCCCACTGATAATTTAACTAGCAAACCCATAACCCACAAGATAACCATAAATTAAGAATCATTATAAATCAATTCTCTATTTCTTCTCTGGAAAAGACTCTCCTATTCATTCTGGTTTCCTTGAAAACTTCTCTGGAACTGTTTCAGTCATCTACACAGCACTAGCACTTGGGTACTGAGCCCAGAGGATCACAAAGCCTAACCTAGACTACGTAGTAAGTTCAAGGCCAGTCTTCATTATATATTGAGACCCTGTCTCAAGAAAGTTTTAGAGTTAGTTCTCCTTCATAGTTTTATTTATTTGGTTGGCTGGGTTTTTTTGGTTTTTCAAGACAGGGTTTCTCTGTGTATCCCTGGCTGTCCTGGAATTCACTCTGTAGACCAGGCTGGCCTTGAACTCAGAAATCCGCCTGCCTCTGCCTCACAAGTGCTGGGATTAAAGGCACGCGCCACCACTGCCTGGCTCCTTCCTAGTTTTAAAAGACATACAAAAGGGCTAGAGATAGGGCTCGGTTGGTAAAGTCCTTGCTGTGCAAGCATGGAGACCAGGGTTTGATACATAATGCCCCTGTAAAAAGTAAGGCACAGAAGCACAGGCTTGTAATCTCAGCACTGGAGGGGTGGGGGAGGGAGAAACTAGTATTCACTGAAGCTTACTGGCTAGCCAGTCCAGCTGAATTGGTGAGTTCAAGGTTTAATGAGAGACTGCTTCCTAAAACTAGGTATAGGGGCTAGAGAGATGGCTCAGCTGTTAAAAATACTGGTTACTCTTCCAGAGGACACAGGTTTGATTCCCAGCACCAACATGGCAGCTCATAACCGTAGGGGACCCAATGCCCTCTTTTGGCCTTCATGGGCATCATGCATGCATTAATGTACAGACACACATACAGGCAAAACACCCCTGCATATAAAATAAAAATAAATCTTTAGAAATCAAAACAGAGCGTAATAGAATGTGCCTGATATTGACCTCTGGTCTCCATAGACCTCCATGTACACCAATACATATACACATATATGAACATGTATACACAAAAATAAATTTAACAAGCCATAAATAAAAAAGAACTTCCTTAAGATGATAAATGGGTTCCATAAAAATTTAAACTCTATATTTATTAAAAATTTATAAATTTCACAAAATTAAAATTTTATGGAATTTTAAAAAATCAGATAGTGCTACAACTGTATATACTACTAAAGTGTTCCATGTATTCCAATCCATTTATTAAGAAGTGAAAAAGATGAGATACAATGCTTCAGGGGAAAGAAATAAATCATTATTTTTAACTGTAATTGTCCACATGGGAAACAACAGAATTCAGAAATGTCTCCCCTGATTCCAAGTTCCCTTGTACCTGTCACTGTGTGGTCTTCCCTTGAGCTTCAGTGGGACCTGGAACTTACTTCCAAACAAAAGCATGACATTGTTTAATCAAGATTGTATTAAAAAAAAAAAAAAGTTAAGCCAGGAGGTGGTGGCGCACGCCTTTAATCCTAGCACTTGGGAGGCAGAGACAGGCAGATTTCTGAGTTCGAGGCCAGCCTGGTCTACAGAGTGAGTTCCAGGACAGCCAGGGCTATACAAAACCCTATCTCAAAAAACTAAAAAAAAAAAAAAAAAAAATGTCTTGAGTGGGTCATCAGTTCTTCACTTGTCATCTCTATAATTAAACAACTGACCCAAACTACTTAGGAAGGAAATAAAGTTACTTAGCTCCCTGTTTGGGATGCTGAAAGTCCAAAAGGTAGAGCACACACAAGGACTTGCTCCGTGTATACTGCCCATGGTAGAAGTTGCAGCAGCAGTAGAATGGTCCAGGGGCTAGTGACTGTGGTGGGGCCAGGCTTGCTCCTTTTATAATAACCTTCTAGTGAGGACTCAAGACATTACTGCCCAGGATCATGCCCTAATTACCTGAAGGTCCCATCTCCTGAGGTTGTCCCCACCTCCTAGTAGACTACTCTGCAGACCAAGCCTTTAATCACAATGCACCCCAAGTATGTACTCTTAACTACACTCAAATGATAATGGTGGACTTACCCTAGTAGGCTAGCCCTCTTAGAAATAGTGCAGAGAGGAGTTAAAGCACTGAGCACAAGAAACCACTTCCCAGATTCAGAGGTAGCCAGACATTAACCTCTAACCTTGAATAAAGTGGAGGAAACACAGCTTAAACACAAAATCAAGGAAGGGATAGCTGTATTTCCCACAATCAAGTGGCAAAACATAATATTATAAAGGGAAATCTCCAATGGTATGTATAGGATTTTACAACCTGGCAAAGAATTCAAGATAGGATACAAAACTGCTGCTGGAGCAGCCCCTAAAAGCAATGTCCACACAGAGAAGTTGCCTGCCATAACTGGCATGATGGATGAAGAAGGAATTAAAGGGGCCTTAGAAATAGATATGCTGGGAGCAGGGTCTGTCTCTGATTCTGTTGCCTACCTTTGGATCCCTTACCCTAATAACCCTAACCCTCAGTAGAAGATGTGCCTAGTCCTATTGAAGTTTGATGTACCAAGGTAGTTTAAAATCCATAGGAGACCTCCTCTTCTCTGAGGGGAAAGGGAGAAAGGCATGGGGGAGGGAAGGCAGGGGAAGCTTCGATTGGGATGTAAATAAATTAGTGAAAAATAGATATGCTGAAATAAATGTATTATACATGATCAAGATATATACTAAATGTTCTCTGAGAATGTTCAAAGAGCATATCATTACTAGTGTTGGGAGAGAGCTGACAACAGGAGCACTAAAAGATCCAGTGTTGACTCTGAAAACCAAGTTTGGGAGCAGAAGAGGATGCTGGGGGACCATCCTCCCTATTGTCTCACAAAAACAATGGTGATAATTTGATTCTGATGCATAGAGCCTAAAAAGTGACAAGTGCTTAACCATCCCTGGGGTGGAGCATGAGATCACAACTATCATTAGACTGCCAAGGACAGATTGGCAGTTAAAACCAGGTTAATAGAAGGACTTCAGAATCCCGAGGGGTGAAACTAATGGGGTACCAAGGATCATTGCTTCATGTCTGTTTAATAGTCAAAAGAATAAATAACAGGTGCTTGAGAAATAGAAGGCAGGTGCTTCCCTAGAAGGCTAATACATGTCCCCAGTTTTGGACCTGAACTTGTTTGAGATATGAAACACTCTGTGCAGAAGTGATCAGGGCCCTAGGAAAAACTATCCTGCACACCATGACAAATACAAACAAGCTCTTTACTAGAGCTACTTACTTACTTACTTACTTACTTAATTACTTACTTAAGGGTAAGGGAAAAGGGGCTGTTCACACATTTCTATTACATTTGGACAGAAGATTAAATTGATATTGCTGATCAAGAGTTCAAAGTACTATGATGGTCTTTCTATTAAGATAAAAACACATGAGGGCTAGGTGACAAAATGTAGTCTCAGCTATAGTCTAGTATGTGTGGGTCACAGATCTCATGGACCCAAAGTCCTGATGATTCCTCCACCCTGTGCCATAATATAGACTGTCTAGATATCCCATATACCTTTTATCTAGCAATTGATGAGATCATATTAATCAAGACAGAAATGCAAGAGACAGTGATGATGACATTGGAAGCCTTGCTAAGACATATGAACTCAGAGACTGGGCGATGCTCAAGGTAGAAAAGGATGCTCAACTATTTGTGGTGAGGACCACAGTGTATATCTCTGAGGTTCTATAAGAGGAATATCATTTGATAGAAAATTAAAGAGCAAGATATTACACACATTTTTAAAAAACAGGTCTTGTTATGCAAACTGGCTACCTGATTATATATATATATATATATATATCAAGTGACTACATTGTCACATTTCTGTACCCAAGTGGTCGTGACGCCAGACTTGTCAACCACAAGCTAGATTTTGTCAATTCTACCAAGTCCTAAGATTTGAGTCTGCAATAGTTCATAAGAGGTAGCAGATATAGGCTCAGCTGTAAACAGGATCAATATCAAAACAAAGTATTTAAGCAGATATCCAAGTATTATAGCATTGGGCATTCTTCAGTTCATGTTTCTTGCTGTAGGAATAATCCTATTTAGTAGCTGAAGAACAATTTTTTAAAAGTCTAACCTGGGTTTATATAAGGATCAGAATGTTATGTGTAAACTTCAGGAATATTTCAAGGCTTGCTCACATTGCCTTTCTCAGTAGTAGACCTGGATAGAGAAGTAGATATATAGAATAGAAATGTAAGAGAAAATACTCATAATGGGCTGAGCTTCAGGCCATATACATGGACAACTATTTTAGAAAGGAATATGTATAGAAAGGAATATGGTCCAAGAACAACATGTAGACTCATGGGAAGTAGTAAATGATCTGGCTACTTATAGAGGATCTACCAAAATAATGACTAGCAGAAGGAAGAATAAGGTAGAGACCAGATACATGGTGCTCATAGTCTTACCCCTTAGAAAATGACAGAAAGTAGGCCATCCCCTAGTCCCTGGTCAATCACTAGTATGAGAACTCTTTCTCAGATGTCTCACTACCCTCAAGCAACCTTAATGCCAGCTCCAAATAGGGAGCCTCCTCTGAGATCCATCTATCGTGGCCTTCAGAGGACCTTCTCCAGAGCTCCTAAGGTACCAGCATTGTCTAAGAGGCCAGCCAGCTCTACAATCCTATCCTCAATTCCTAAATAGCAAGCATCATCCAAATGATGCTCTGCCCTTCACATTCAAGGTTCCAAAGCAAGACTTGTGAGAAAGGTATGTAGTTTACCACAGCCCAACTGCTTCCCTTTTCCACAGCAGGCAGTTCCTCTAGAAAATCCTACCGCTATGTACTTCAGTGTTGTTTAGTTTCCCTCCTCCAGTAATTTCTCTTGGTGCAATTTCTCTTTTATGAATGAATCTTGATGGATACAAGACCTGGTTCCAGCAGTGATTCTAATAGAAACGTGATGCAAGTATGGGTTGTTTTGGACATGTTGATGGACTCTTCAAACAGAGTCCAATCAGCTCTCAGAACAGATCAAGAACTTCTGTGCTTGTTTTAGCCTCAATGGCATCTTGAGTCAGTATGAGTTTGAAGCCAGCATGTGATATATGAGGCATTGTTTCAAAACCCAAAACAAAAAACCAAAACCCAAAAATCCAACCAACCAACCAAAATGGAAAGAGAACAAAGTACACCTTGAGGTAAGATACTAAATCTGAGAGGTATCAGTGTGAATTGATGGGAGCTTTTAATCTACACTGAATAGATATATGTGGAAATGTGCAGTGTCCCATACATGTGTGTGTCATGTATGTCACCTGTCAGCTGAGGCCTAAATGCAGTGACACCCTAATAGCAATAAACAAACATCACAACTTCCAAATGCTATTTTTGAAATGGAATATATATATATATATACTTAGAGAGATGGCTGTTCTCAAGGTCGGGATATATCTAAAATAAACATCATACTTAACAGCAAAGAATGACAGTGCAGAAAAAAAAAATCTCAGGGACTGGCTGTCAATGGCTAAACTGACAGCTTCAGCAGCAATATAAATATGGGCTCCAAGAAATCCCCAATGATACAAACAGCATAGAGATGAAGAGGCTACTCATAGCAAAAAGCCAACTAAGAAACAACAACAGAATTACAAAGTCACTTAGGTACTATCCTAGCAACACATATTAAGAACTACCATTTGAGGCTAACTAGTGGCTCCATGTTTATGGAATAACAATATTTATTTACAAAATCTCCCAATATAACTTAAAAGGGCTAGAAAGATGGCTCTATGGATAAGAGGACTTCCTTAGCAAGCATGAAGGCCTCAGTTCAAAGCCCCAGCATGTACTTAAGTCAGGTAAGGATGGATATTCATACATGCCTATAACGCTAGCATTGTGGGGGAAGGGGTAGTTCCTGGAGCCAAGGGTCAGCCAGCCTGCTAGCCAAAACAGCCAGCAAGCTTCCAGTTCAGCAAGAGACCTTATCTCAAGGGAATAACGAAGAGCGAGAGTAGACCATACAGGTACACTTAAGTACACAAATGTGCACACACGCATACACCAACATACAACACAATACTTCCCATTTTGCACTTAAATGATGAAATGGAGTCAACACCATTGGAGAAAAACACTCTGACAATATGGAGTAAGAGCCCTAAGGATGTGGAGACTGCAGTGACCCAACCCTATGGACCGTGCACATGGCACTATACACAAACACAGTCAATATGGCCCTCTCTAAAATATAGCGAATGGGGAAAACTCCAAAATAACTCAGGACATAGTTAAGAACCTGAGCTACAGATCTCAGGAATTACATTCTGCACACTAGCAAACACTGACAAATGTTCACAACAGACTAACATGACAAGAATCTATAGAATGATAATGAACAAGTGAGTTTTCCTTTACCTTTCGATTATTCAATAAATGTATTATTGTAATATAGAGGAATAACCAATTAACCCATTAACATTTCTCAGAGACAAGGAAAAGACATGAAGAATAATATATACAAATAATTTTATTGTTTTAAAGATATATACACTGGCATACCTGTGAGTTAGATGCACTGCCCAAGTACAGTAGAGGAAAGATTACAAAAGATACTTAAGAAATATTCACATAGAAAGCACGGCAGGGAGAATATCCTTTTGTAAAGAACAAGTGCATTCCGTACATACAAGAGGGCTGTGATAGTGTTTCCAGGCTCAAGAGCCTCCCACGGTGCTGAGGTATAGTGACTGACAAGCTGGCCAGCTTCTTGTCCAACATTCACTGGAGTCTCATTCGTTTCTCAGGGGGACCTTTAGTGCTCACAGTCTGCTGAACGTTCTTTGTGCTCTCCTTCTCCTCAGATTTTACAGTTTCTGGCAGAGGCTCTGCCTCTTTCTTTGCCTGATCCACTAGACATCAAAAGCAGGTATTTTGTCAAGACAAATGAAGGCAGAAGAAAGACATAATTTTAAACATTGGTTAACATTAAAGGTTTACTCTTTCAAATTCATTTTTAATTGCTATGAAGTTTAACATTTAGTTGTTTCCTCAGGCAAACATATTTTAAAATTCACTTATAAACCTAAAAAAAAAATTAAGGAAATTTATAATGCTAGGCAAACACGTTTGTACTAAAATGAGACATCAATGTGTGAACAAGCCACAAAAAATGGCAACATCACAGACAGCTCAACACCTGTTCTCCAAGGTAAGACCAAACATCATGTCACTTTGGCTTTTTTGCTCTTCCTAGTCTCTCCACCCAAATTGTACCTCCAAATGCTTTTATCACTACCACAGAACCACTACCTGCCTGCAATTCAACAGTCAAAGGTTAGGAGTGACAAACTATACTGAGACAGCCTAAAAAGACAAAATGGCCGCAGCGCATCTCCCACGCTGTGTTGTTAGAATATTACACAGGCTGCTTGGTCTTACTTTAAGTTTAATAAGAATAGCAGATGAACCATACCTGGGACAGGCTTTTCTCCAGACTTTTGCTAGGATTTGAAAAATAGAAAACAGGGAGAGAAGAGGGAAAAGTCAAGTTAATAAAGTTTCTTCTGGGCTTTATAGTCTTAAATGGCACACTTACATAACTGCATTATAAATGACAATTACCATTCAAGCACCATAAAAGTAAGCTTCTCATTTTCTACTTCTTACCCTTCATTTCAGAAAGATATAAATGTAAAACCAGAATTCAGCCATAAAAACACTGTTCATCTAAAAAGCTGTGTCACCCCCCTACACACACAGGCGACATTAAAAGAGTAGCCACACAGAATCGAATGAGAAGAAATAACAGAGTATCCAAAGCTTAAGAAAGGAGATTGACCCCAAGGTTGGTATAATCATAGCACTTGGGAGGCAGAGGCAAGTGGACCTCTGTGACTTTTGAGACTAGCCTGGTCTACACAGCAAGTTCCATGGATCAACACTTTGATTTTAAGTATAGCAAGAATGGGAACTAAGAAAAACGTGTTTTTCCCCTAAAGATTTGTTTTCATTCTGTTTAGGTATTTTGCCTGCATGTACATCTATGTACCGTGTAGCCCATAGAAACCAGAAAACGTCAATTCCCTTGGAATTAGAGTTAAAGATGACTGTGAGCTGTTAAGTGGGTGCTGGAAACAAAACCCACATCATCTAAAAAGCAGGGAGAGCTCTTCCTTGCTGAGCCACCTCTCCAGCCCAGCTGGTTCAGTGGGTTAAGATCATGTACAGCTCTTGCAGAAGACCTGAATTTGGTTCCGGACACCCACTCTGGGCAGCTTACAACCATCTGCAACACCAGTGCCAGGATCAGACGCCCTCTTTTGGCCCTTGAGGAGAGCACTCCATTCATATGCACAAACATATGCACAGACATGCCATAAATAAATAATTAGAAAATAATTTTAAAAAGTGAACATAAGAGGTATAATATTAAAAATAAAACTTCAGGGGCCTGGGAGACAGATCAGCAGATAAAGCCTCTTGCCCCAAAGTCTGGCTCCCTGCCTCTACCTACCTAAGTTTGATTCCCACAAACGACAAAGTACACACACACACACACACACACACACACACACACACACACACACTTTTTTAAATGAAACTGCAAAAAAAGACTGTTGGGGAGATTAGAAGTCAGGAGCAATGTCAAGGCCTCTACTACACAGCATGGTTTTATGTTCCTTTTTTTTTTTTTGATAGACTTTCTTATTTTTCTATCCTAGTACTCATATCAAATCCTCCAAAAAACCTTCTTTTCCCTTGAGGCTCACAGCCAACTCCTTACTCTCAGCAGTGAACACTCTGCGTGCTAAGTTAAGACACATGACAAAACAGTGGGACACTAATACCACATCCACTCTACCTTCCCAGCTACCCTGGCAGACTTGTGCAAGTATCCATGCACGTCTGTTATCTCAGAAGAAAAGGTAGTCAGTCTCTTTAGCCTCGTGTTCTACAATCACATATTTAAACTTTATTAAAGTTTATTAAACTTTATTAAATTTTTATGTGTACAGTGTTTTGTTGGCATGTATGTCTGCTACAACATGCATGCATGCTGCCCAACAAAGCCAGCAAGAAGGCCTCAGAACCCTTGGAACCAGAGTTACAGATGGTTCTGAATCACAGGGTGAGTGCTGTGGATTGAACCCAGGTCCTCCGTAAGAGCAGCCAGTGGCTCTTAAGCACCGAGCCACCTCTCCCCACACTGTCATGTGTTTTCTAAATGTCTTTCTGAACATAGGTGCTCCCTTTAAGCCTGCTTACCCATCTGCTTTATAAAGGCCCTCCCACTTCTCGGGAATCACAGGCTCCACATTCATACTGTCAATTATGAACCTGCATACTCTAACTGCAAGTACTGTGAACACTTACACTTAACCAGACAAAACAGGACTTAGTATTCCCAGTGCAGGGAAAGTTAACCATGGTAGGCCTGAAACTGTCCTCCTCAGAAAGGCTTTACAGTGGTTGTGGTGATGAGGAGCTGTGATCCCAGATACTCAGAAGGCTGAAGAAGGAGGAGCACATGTTCATAGCCTGTGCTACTTGAGCTTCAAGGCTAGCTCAGGCAACTTAGTGAAACCCTGTCACTAAAAGGGGGCGGGGTAGAGAGGGGGCGGGGTAGAGAGGAGGAGGGAGGGAGGAGAGGGGGGAGGGAAAGAGAGAGAGAGAGAGAGGAAGAGAGAGGGAGGGAAAGGGAGAGGGGGGAGAGAGAGAGAGCGCATACCAGTAAACTGGTTCAGTGCATAAAGTAAAATGCACCTACCACCACACCTGACCTGCTTTTGACCCCAAGGACCCACACAAGGGAGAAATTCCACTTGTTGCCCTATGACCATAAGTTACTCTATAGCATCCATATATCTCCTCTCCAGAGAACCACCCTACCAGTAAGTTACAATAAGTTAATGTTATTTTTTTCTTTTCTTTTCTTCTTTTTTTTTTTAAGAAAAAAAAAAGGGGGGGGATTGTTGAATATATAGTTTCCCCAAGGCCATGAGTTTAACCCCCAACATTGAAAAAAATTAAAAAGAAAAAAAGAGGCCTATTTCCAAGGTTGGCCCTTGGCTGGAATATACAAACTTAAATTGTGGGATTCCCACCATTCTGTACCTGATAACACTGGTTCACTGTCTTTATGCTGCACAATTAAGATGGTTTATGACAAAGATCTGCTTTCCTTCAGAGACTGTGGGCCTTTGTTAAGTATGTGAGAGAGGCATCAATGTATGATGAACTAAAAGATGTAGTTCCGAGTTTCTAATAAATTTCCAAGGCAGAAATATTTACATATTGCTGTGTTTTTATTGTTGAGGTAAAGATGCATACTCTCTAGCCTGTCTAAAAAGGGAAAAGGACAAGGAAAGGAAACCTGTAGTGGATACAAACCGTAGACTCCTCCAGACTCTATTGTCTTTTCCCCATAGAATCTGACCATACACTTTTTTTTTTTTAATGCATAGAAGTGTTTTGCCTGTAGGTACGTTTGTACACTATATGCATACCAGGTGCCTACAGAAGCCAAAAGAGGGCATTGGAGTCCCTGGACCTGGAGTTACAGACAGCTGTGAGCTGCCGTGTAGGTACTAGGAATCCAACCTGGGTACTCTGTGAAAACAGCCAGTGTTCTTAACCACTGAGTTGTCTCTCCAGCTCTTGGCTATATGTTCTTACTATATCTCACAGTAATAAATCTCTACCGAGTAAAACTGCATACAAATCTTTCTAACAAATTACCAAATATGAGGGTGGTTACAGACACCCACAGTACAGCTGCATATCATGAACATAACAAGACTTAAATATATCTAAAGTAGTTTGGAGGAGCAAATATTTAATAGAAGAGGAAACACACACAGTAACACTGAGAGGAATGATAATTTTGAGATTTTGTACTGCTAGCTCTGAACCAGCACTTGAACAGACAGACGCCTTAAGCAGCAGCACAGGCTGCCTACTCTTTCCTAGTGGACACTGCCGACCGGCCAGCAGAACGTGCTGTGCTGTGAGATATGCAAACAGAATAGGAAAGCCTTTAGTCAGCCTGAATCAAACAGTCCAAGTTTGTAAACCTGACTGGATCATATCCTATAGTACCCCAGCAGTTTCCAGATTAAAAACCAAAACTCAAAGGAATTTCATCATAAAAGACATAACAGCAGATAAAATCATAGACATTAAATAATTCATTTTTAAAAGAACCTTCAAGCATATCTATAAAAAGAAACCTTATAATTAATATTTTCAAAATTATCTTACTTTTTTTGGTATAAGGTTTTTCTTTTTAATTTTCTGTGTATGTTTTGTTTGTATGTATGTCTGTGCACCACATGCCTATATGGTACTCACAGCGGCCAGAAGAGGGTACTGAATGTTTGTGAGCTACCACGTGGGTGCTAGGAATCAATACCAGGTCCTGTTAGAGCAACCAGTGCCATCTCTCTAGTCCTAACATTTTTTTGTTTTGTTTTTGTTTTAAGATTTACTTTTATTTATGTATATGTGTACATGCTCAAATGCTGCACATGTGGGTACCCATGGAGGCCAGATGATAGTATCTGAACCCCTGGAACTGGAGTTGTAGGCAGTTCTGAGCTGCTGATATGAGTGTTGGGAACCAAACTTGGGTAATCTGAAAGAGAAGCAATGACTCTTTAACCTGGGCATTACTCTAGCCCTTGGTGCAAATTTTAAGATCGAGTATGTATGATACACTTATATGACAACTCAACCTGAATGAGCTATGTTTGCCATGCTCAAGACTCACGTATGTCTAAGTTAATGTACTGGACAGCACAGAGCTAGATGTTCTCTCAGTCTACACAGCAGGGATGGCATAGTCACTGAATGAATGACCAATAGCCCAGAGCAGTTTCCAAGCACAAAGCTCTAACTCATGTTTCCTCTTGCTTACCTTCAGGAACAGTTCATGACATTTCTATCACTTTGCTTTCTGAGGCTATGTTCCAACCTGTGTCACTTGCTCTCTTCTCTAACATATAACCATCATAGTAACAACCCTCCCGCTATTTTATAGTCAGACAGGGAAAAAGAGGCCTGTTCTAATGTCATTTTATGGTGTTAAAAAAAAAAGCCAATTAGCTTAAAAGTCCTTTAAAAATGCTCAAATCTCTCCTAACAACAATAGACACGCCTGCGAGAGCACACATCTCTGTAAAGGGTCAGAGTAACGACACTAATGTGGCCACGTGCTCCATCTCTCCCCCGACTCTCTTCGAAAGAGTATGTTGGCAAATGCAGGTAGGTCTGCTGCTGCTGCTAGACTACTCTTAAATCACTAGGTGGCATTACAAACCTGTAACACTGTTACAAGAGACTGCTGTTTCTACCTCTGTTTCCTTTCTTGATCTTGCCACGCCCTCTACCCCTTTCTATTCCTTTGGTTAACGTCTTAACCCTTTAAGAACCTACAGACCTTATGTATCAGGCTTGGAAAGCAGCAGGCTGAGTATAGAGCATGTGCTTCATAGTTTAGGTTTGTTATAACCTATCGTGCTCTCAGCAACCTTACGGTTGAGAATAGTATCTAAATAGTCTCAATGTTCACACAGAGTCAATGAGGGACATTGAACAATGCTGAATTTATGTACTCATTACCTCCACTAAGTCTTTAAGAACCTCTCTTCTCATTCAGAAGTAAATTTTTAGCGAATAAGGAAAAGCAGTATTTCTAAATCATACCTAAAAGACTTTCCAATTAAAAATGTGTTAGAAAAATGTCAAATGAAAATTCACAACATATTCCTGTTACCTGAACAAATCTGGGTGGAAATTTCTGTCTGAGGTCTATAAGTAACGCATCCACACGCTGTCTTTGAAAAATAGAGCTTGGTTCTTCTTTCCTTTTGGCTTTAGGTTTGACTTTATCTATTAAAATATAAAATCCAAATCAACATCCTACACATATTCAAACCATTATTTTTAATGATATCTTTATTAGGACAACTCTTCAAATAAAACATAGTAAATACATAAAAGAAGTTCCTAGCTCTCCTTTGCAAACATTTCAAAAGCTGCTGGTTCAATTTCAGTGTGTAGCACTTAAAGACAAACAGTTCTTAGACTAACATTCCTCATAATTATCTAAATCATTCCGTATTATTGGCTTCAAATTACTCTTGCGTGTTTTAAGTACAATTCAGTGGTCATTTTCCACACAATCTACTAAGCACACATAGAAAAGACAGGTTTTGCAAACTAGTCACTATGCTCAATTATAAAGACAGTAATTAAACCAGGCAAGAGAATCAGGAGGTCAAGGTCATCCTTGGCCATATAGTGAGATCAGATTAACCTGCCTGGACCATATAATGGACATCAGTTTCAAAAGTCCAAGAATGAGCTGAGAATGGTGATGCATTTCTGTTTATCTTAGCACTTGGGAGGATGAGGGCAGGAGAATTGTGGGATCAAGGTCAGCCTGAGCTCCACTGGAGAAATTTCCTAAAACACATTGATTTATTCATTCTCATTCTTTCTGAGAAAAAGCTAACCACTGTATCAAAGGGAAAAATTACAAAGGCAAGATCATAAAGGCAAGATTTAAAAAGACTATAAAAAAGAAATTCTTCACATATGTGAT
Organism: Mastomys coucha; assembly: GCF_008632895.1. Taxonomy (NCBI): domain Eukaryota; kingdom Metazoa; phylum Chordata; class Mammalia; order Rodentia; family Muridae; genus Mastomys; species Mastomys coucha. The sequence goes on from NW_022196912.1 coordinate 96,591,647, forward strand.
TTGCTTTAGGCGGGGGATAGATACCATAAGGTGGGGAAAACTGCCTCTGGTCAGTCACTCCCCACTAAGTCACTAAGGCTCACTTCCCCCCACCCCCCACCTTTTTTAAAAAAAGATTTATTTTATTTATATGAGTACACCGAGGCTGTCTTCAGACACACAAGAAAAGGGCATTGGATCTCATTACAGATGGTTGTGAGCCATCATGTGGTTGCTGGGAACTGAACTTAGGACCTCTGGAAGAGCAGTCAGTGCTCTTAACCGCTGAGCCATCTCTCCAGCCCCACTTTCCTACATTAAACATTACTGCCTGCACCCAATATTAAGAATCAAAATAACCATATCTGAAAGGCCACTGAATGGCTCTGAATCCTACATAAAGGCCATCTTTCTGACACTTTATTAGTCTCAAAAAAGAAAATACACTGATATAGACACATTTCTGGAGATAGGTTTTTGGTAAAACATGGTAAAAGAACAGCCATAGATTACCAGCCATGGAAACTAAAGGACCCAGTATCATGACAGATGGCAATATCAAAGAATCAGAGAGGGACCTAGGACTAGTGAAAAGGTACAGTGGACAAAGACACACGTTATGCAAGCCTAGAGACCTGAGTTTAAGCTCCAGAACACATATGTAAGGTGGACAGAAGAACCAATGGCGGAGGAGTTATCTTCAAATGTGCTGTGATACAAACACACCCGGGGGGCGGGGGAAGGAAGGAGGGAGAGGGAGAGAGGGAGGGAGGGAGGGGGAAGGAGAGACAGCCAGTAAGCAACCCCATCAACTAGAGATACATCTTGGAGTAAAGTGCTTACCTAGTAAAGTCCTGGGTTTAATTCTTAACATAACAGGAAGGGGTGAAAATAGGAAGAGGGGGAAGGGAGGGAAGGAGGGGTACACAGCCTGGTCATCTGAAGAAAGGCCACCAAGAATAGTATCTCATCTCCCTGACTTTGAAGACTAGAGGGCTGAAGGGTTCCAAAATCCAAGACAACTCAAGAAATAATAAAATAACCTTTGCTCGATCATCACCAATGTTTCTCCTCTTTGTTTTCTAAATAATTTAAAACCTTAAATCTTCCTTATAAAGCTTGTGAACATGACAGACAAAATAACAACTGGTCTGATGTTACCATTCCTGCTCCTGTGACATGAACACAGGGCATCAATGCCATTATCTTTTGAAAAATTAAAGCCTATCTAGGTAACGTCCCAAGCCCTCGAGCTTCATCCTCAGAGAACCAAACTGTTTTGGGAGGGCCTGGGCACTCGACTTACCTTGCTCTTCGTGATCTTTAAAGTGCCACCAATACCCTTTGGAAGGATGATATCGACAGTATGACATAGCTTCATCAAAAGCTGACTGAATTCCATGCACTGCAGTAAGCTTGTAAAAAAAACAAAAACCAACACATTCTAAATCTCTCACAAGGTCAAGTAAAGTGTCCTAAGTAAATACAAAATATTACCTATGCAAAGACAGTAATTCTATATTTTCAGTATCTAGATTACCATTTGACAGTTGTAGTCACCCTTCAGTATCTGCAAGGGATTAGTTCCATATTCACAATCCTTATATAAAATAATTAGCATTTCAGTGTAACCTATAAATTCTATATATTTTTAAATCATCTCTAGATTACTTATAAGGCAAAATGCAACATAATATAAATACTATATAGACAGCTATTACAATGTATTGTTTAGGGAACAATAAAATGGACAACAAAATAGTACAGGTGCAGCAGTTCCAGTGTTTTATGCATGTTACTAATTAATGTAGACTGAAGCTCTTCAGGCAGACTCAATATATTACCACTGACTTGATCCACAGAAACAATGCTCAAAACCCTCCACCAGTCAGCATTTATGCCAGCTTACACAAAGTGGAAGACCTTCCACTTGATTCTCAGAACAGAGTATCTCAGTTAGAAGTCTGCTTTAATGTTCAAAGAATGTGAAAAAAGTTAAGTGTGCTGGCATGCATCTGCAATCTCAGCACTCAGAAGATGGAAGCAGGAGGATCAGGGGTTCAAGGCCAGCTTTCGACACATGGTGAGTCCAAGGCTACTATGTCAAGGACAGAAGAGAGGGAGGAAAGGCAGGCAGGCTGGTGGGTGAAAACACATACCACTCTGGAGTTTATAACTGATCCCAAGTCTGGTGCCTGATAGATGACTCCAGCAATGATATAGTAATCAGCCAGTGGAATAACTAGAGCAGCAAGGAAAAAATGCTTATGAACACACCTTGAACACAAACTGCTAAAAAGTTGTTCAAAAACTGAACAACTAAACTGACACTTCCCTAAATGGAACTTTAAGGGAAGGTCTGGCAATTTCTCACTTTATAAGTAAGCAATATAGGAAAACAGCCACTGTTCATTTATTATGAGAAGTTGAGTACTTCTACGTCATTCTGTCTATATAGCCTGAAGAGTTCATCAACCTTAACCACATGCAGCGCTTCTCAAACCACAGGCACATCTCAATCAAGTGTAATCAGCTCAATATGCATTTTAATCTTGTTAAAATGAGGTTCTTACTAGGTACGTGTATAGGTACCACAGCACACTTCAGTGTTCTGTGTATGTTGTATATTGCTGTCCATAAACTAGAGTGATGATATCTGGTACACCATACCTGCCTCTGAGTCCCAGGACTGAGACTGATGCCATCTCATGCCATTTCTATATCCTGAATGTTCCCAAGTGACCTTGCTATTATCTAAGGTTCTTTTTTTCCTCTGGAGAAACTCTAAACCTTTCATTCTGAAACAAGATTTGGATTCTGAACTATAACTTCTTTGGCAAGTGTGATTTACTGATGCTGAACCAGGCTAAAAGATGTCCCCAAGTATCTTGATGTAGTACATCTACTCGGGAGATGTCTCTTGGCAGTATCATCCAGCTTTTCTACTTTGAATCATCTCTTCAATGAGACTGCAAATTCCTGGCTTGATCTCGAGGTGTTTTCAAGTGCTAGTGTTCACTAAAATATATGCTGTGGCTCTCTCATTCAAAACCAGATATGGGTTCATTTACTCATTGTTGTTTCTTCAGTGAATATTCATTTGGTAATAAACACAGGTATGATTTTTGATTGAATGTGTCATTTGAAGATACTCAGTTTATCCTCTATGAATTTAATAAAACTATATAGCTCATGTATTTTATAAGGTTATCAACTCAAGAGACTAAGGGGAAATGAATAGTTCTCAAGAAACTCAAGGTCTAGGGCCTCTACAACTGTGCTCTATCTAGTGCTACAAGAGTTTCTGACATACTTCTTCAGTATAGCTATACCTGCCTGCCCAGCCAAAATGTAAAATATGAATATGATGGATGTCTGGTTTGCTACTGGGAGTCTGTGATTCTAGTGGGCAGAAAATGCCATGCCTATGTGACCAGTGCTTTTTTAAAATAAATAAATAGCCTCAGGCTTAGAATTTCAAATGACTTTCTGTAGAGAAATAAATGTTTTGTGTGTGTTTGGTGTGTGTGTGTGTGTGTGTGTGTGTGTGTGTGTGTGTGTGTATGCAGTTATACCCTATGCTGAACAGAAGGAGTACTTGGTACGGATCCTCGGAAGATGTACAGTGTCTTTTTGCATGATTGTCTAGCTGTGTATCGTTCCTGGGCAGCTATAATGAATCCTGGCCATGAGTGCAATGGATGCTGAGCCTGATGAGTATACTCCTAACAGTAATAGATAGTATGTAGTTTGTAGGACCTGCAGAAACAGAACTCAATGCAAATGAAAAACAAAAACAAACCAAAAAACTTAACACATAAGTCAGTTGCAGAATGGCATACCAAAATAAATCCCTTTTTTTGTTTTGTTTTTTGAGGCAGGGTTTCTCTGTGTAGCCCTGGCTATCCTGGAACTCACTCTGTAAACCAGGCTGGCCTCAAACTCAGAAATCCACCTGCCTCTGCCTCCCAAGTGCTGGGATCAAAGGCGTGTGCTACCACCAACCGGCAATAAATCCTTTATTAAAAACAGAATAAAACACACAGATCAGAAAGTAAATAAATTATGGTGTTTTGTACATTTTACCTTGAGCAGGGGACTGCCGCTGTTGCTTTCGAATGATGAAAAGAATGGGCTCTTGGGCATGTAAAAGGATATATTCGATTCCAACCATTTGACTGAAAGAGACATACAGAGATCTTGAATGACTCCAAACTCTCTGTAGGACACTTCAATTACCAGATAAATTATAACAGGATTGTGAAAGGTGGCTAAAACTGCTTATGATCAGTGTTTAAAGTTGGCTATTGAAAAAAACTACCTATTTTCCTATATGGGTGGTATTACAGACTAAAATGTGGCTTTAAGATAATATAAAACCTCATAAATTTAAATGTAGTTTCAGTAAGATTATAGTTAAGCTATAGTGAGTTACCTTTAATGGCTACATTTACCTCATAGTAAAAGCTATTTAAAATATAGGACCTTTATTTTCAGAATATGCAAATTTGTTACTGTGTTTCCATTGTCAAATTTTATGATCTTGGTCTTTCCTTGGCTATTTTAACCTCCTTAAAGTGGACGCCAGGAATATCACCTACAGTATGACCTTTTCAACCAAATCCAGCGGCCAGAACTGCAGCATTTTCCTCAATGGAGTTCAAGCAGCCATCCTTGGGCACGAAGGCTGTGACCTTCTTGCTGTTTTTAATGAGCTGCACCCTGACACACTTCCTGATGGCAGAATTTAGCTGTTTGGCTTCAACCCCTACTTTTTCCAGTACAATTCCCTTTGTATGAGAGGCACCCCCCAAACGGATTGGCCTTCAGGGCTGTGCCCACGTGGGCTTTCTTCTACTGTTTATCATGCCACTTCTGGTCCCATGGTGACTGGAGCTTCCAGGAGTATGGAAACCATGACACTTGCCCATCTGGCAGGCACCAAGGGCCAGAGAGAAACAGCGAAAATAAACTTTATAAAACCTACCCCATCCCCAATATTTATGAGTTATTTCAGAAACTTGTGCAAATGGAACAAAACTCTTATTTAGCACCCTATGTCTAAAGAATATTGTTTCATATTTGGACAAAATTTCTCATTTGTCAAAGAAGGGCTTATAATAAACCAGACTATATTAAATAATATTAGATTTAAAAAGAGAATAATCATAGTTATCTGATTGAAAACAATACCAATGATAAATTTACTTATTGAACAGCAGCTTCAGTCCTACCTTAGACAGACATTATAAAGAAGTTTAAGTTACAAATGTATGTCAAATTTGTACAAACACAAACAAAATGTAGTTTGTTATTTAAAATTATGTTTACATATATGTATTATATTTTATATACAAACACATATATGTGTATATGTACATGTAAGGTCAGAGGACAGTATTTTATTGTTTATTTTTGAGACCACAATTTAATGAAAATACTTCTCCCTTCCCTTCCTTTTCCTCCCTCTAAGCCTCCCACCTATGCTCCCCCACCCTCCTTCAAATTCACAGCCCCTTTTTATCAATAGTTATTACATAAATATATGTACCTCTATGTATACATATTATATACTTACATATATGTGTATTATACATATTATATACTTATATATAATACATATTATAAACATATATATTATATATAAATAAAAACAGATAGACATTATATGTAATTTCCTAAATATAACCTGTTCAGTCCATACAGTGTTACTTGTGTGTGTGTTTTCAGGGCTGACCGTTTGGCACTAGACAACCAATTGGTGTGCTCCCCACTGGGAGGCCCTCTCTACCACTCCCAGCTTCCCTCAGCTGCCTATAATTCTTTGTGTAGGGTTGAGGCCACATGTATCCCACCAGGCCCCTGAAAGCACAACTCTCAAGAGCTAATTCTCTCCTTCTACCATCGGATTATCAAGCATGTGCACAGGTATTTTTACCCACCAAGTTATCTCCCCAGCCTAAAACTTTGTTTTCCTTCCATACATTCTACTGTGCCTGTTACCAACCACCATGCACCGGCCAAAATGACTATTCATTGCAAAATCTCTAAAACAGCTTACTTCAAATGCTCTAATGTCAGCCTCTGCATTTTGACCACTTCATTATTACACGTCCTGTCATAAAAAGGATTGCTTCTTTCTGAAAAGTAATCCAGGACACTACCACTGTTCAAAATAGGGATCCAAGAGCTGTCGACCCAAGAGATTCCAAGCAGATTATCTATAAGAAAAAAAAAAAGAATTAGAAAAAAGATAATCTAATTTAACAAATACCCATTATGTGCTATGAATTAAAGAATGACTTATTCTGCCCTATGTATTCTGACAGTCTAATAGAAGTCAGATATGAAAAGGAAAGTAGTAAAATTAGGGATAAATTAAAAGCACAAAAGGGGAAACAAAACACTTTAAAGAGGAAATGGAAATTATTTTTCATGGGGCAAGAGGTGGCTTTTGCACTGTGTTAAAGAAGGGTCACTACAAAGAAGTATAAACTACTTCCGGGGAGACACTGGGGGAGGGGGGAGCCCTACCTGCTCAGAGGAGAAGCAGAAGAAGATGGGGGAAAGGTTGGGGGAAGGGGTGACACGAAGGGGGGCAGTGAGTGGGATATAAAATGAATAAGTAAAAAAATTAAATTAAATTTAAAAACCTATTTCCTAGCATAGAAAACTCATTTACAAAGGAATGAGAAGAGTTAGGTAGTGGTGATGTACACCTTTAGTCCCAGTACTGGGAAACAGAAGCAAACGAATCTCTGAGTTCCAGGATAGCCTGGTCTACAAAGCAAGTCCCAGGACAGCTAGGGCTACAGAGAAACCCTGTCTC
>NW_022196912.1:96598464-96598637 GCF_008632895.1 Mastomys coucha
TCAAAATCCTAGAAATCCTGACTTCTTTTTTTTTTTTAAATCCTGACTTCTTAAGTGTTGAAAACAGATTCAAAATTTTCAAACACGCTGGGCGGTGGTGGCGCATGCTTTTAATCCCAGCACTTGTGAGGCAGAGGCAGGCAGATTTCTGAGTTCAAGGCCAGCCTGGTCTA
>NW_022196912.1:96599027-96602223 GCF_008632895.1 Mastomys coucha
AGGCTGGCCTCGAACTCAGAAATCTGCCTGCTTCTGCCTCCCAAGTGCTGGGATTAAAGGCGTGTGCCGCTGCTGCCCGGCAAGAAAATTATTTTTAAAGGTGGGTCTGAATTAGCTAGTTTTCTGTTGCTGTAATAAGATACCATGATCAAGGGCAATTTAGGGAGGAAAGCTCGGCAATAATCAACATCCTAATATATAATCCTGGAAGAAAAACTTCAGCTCTTCTATACAGCTACTTTTACCACTTCTGAAGAAGTCAGATCTAGGTCAAGGTGACAAGCAATCCCATGAAAAATGAAGCAAATGAGAAAAAGTTGTTACACGTAAAAAATGCTTTTAAAAATATCATGCTTTGTGTGTTTTAAAATAGAGGAAACAAATGAAGTATATTAACAAAAATAATCGAAACCAATGATTTATATATATTATATGTATACATATATCCACAAATATATAAGGATAAAGTCACAATATACAAAACCAGGAAATAATGTTTTTAGAAAAAGGCATCTTTGCTAATGAAAAGCAACACGGGAAAACCACAACTAAGATTTAAATTTCCTACTCCTACTAAAAATTTTATTTACCATAAAATGTACATTTCCTTTAGCTGCTTTAGGATACTGACTTTTTCCTTAAAAACGTTTTATCTATCATTACCAGGTGTAATCATTTCATGTCCATTAACTAACTGCTGGTAGGTAGATAAGATCTATAATTAGACATACAATATTATGTATGTTAAATGCTTGGCACACTATAACTGTAGTAATACAGTTATGGTAGTAATGGTCACATTTTCTCTGTTCTCATGGCAAATTTAATATAGTTTTATTACTAATTCTAATACCATAACCAGAAACACAGATAGTGTGCTCCCACTAAACTGTGAGTTTTTATTCATCAGGAATGAGCATAATAACCACTAAATGCTTCCAATTCGTGGCTGAAGGTCAAGGCAAGTATGACTTACTCTATTATTCACAGATCTTAGTCAATCTAAACAGCCTCGTGTATCCAAGGACAGTCATCTATAAAAACCGAAAAGTCTGAAAAAATTATTTGCCCCACTTCAAAGTAAGTTGTGATCACTTCATAAATGGAATACATCAAAAACCAAGCAGATTTAACCTTCTCACTAATGCAGTTATCACTCTTCCAAACTACCTCCAATTTCTGTCCATTCCAGAAAAGTCCTGTTTTTTGTTCTCCAGGTTTTTTTTTTCTTTTTTTTGGTTGTTGTTGTTTTTAATTCTACCCTCGTCTTTTACACTATTCTCAGCAGCTGAAATTCTAATATATAAATGCATAAATTGAAAAAGAAAAAAAAAGAACAGACAGTCAGAACATGCCATCCCTGTCAATCAAAACTCTGCAGTGGCTCTCCTCCTGGAGGAAATGAACCGTAACCTAGCCTACAATAGTTCTCTTTTTATCTTCCCAGATCTTCTCACTTCTACATCTCCTCCCTCTAGTGATGGCTATGCCAGCTTCTCTGCCATTCCTCTAAACACCAGACACATTAAAATTATGCTAACAAATCTAAGTAATAAGCAATACATTTTATACATGTATGAAATTGTCAAGAGGAAAAATGAAATATACACAAACAAAACCAACCAAACATGCTACCCGACCAAGAAGCCATTAAGAGGTTGCTCCTCCATTTATTTATTTATTCTCACTATTCTACCTCTACTGCTCAGCCTGCCGAAGGTAACCACTGAATGAACGATAAATGAAAGGTATTATAGGCTAAAAATTAAAACTTATTAATATGAAGACTCATAGGGTGGGATCAGTCCTTATTTTACTCCACTTCTCTCTTCCGAAAAGCCATCCCTTCGCCCCGATATAATGCCTAGCATTGCGAGAGAAACCCCCACATTGTTTCTAATTTTTCCGCTTCTACCCTTTTAAAGAGACTTGTCAGAACACGGGAAAGCGCGACACTTTTTCGTTAAATTAGAGCCGTAGGCTGTCCAGGAGCCACTCAGAAGAACTTGAGAGACCTCACAAAAGAGTGTGACGGTCACTTCGGCAAGCTATGAAACCCCAATCTGGTAAGGGGAGCATAAAATTAATTACCTCGGATATCCACCGCCGCCATAATTCCAAAAGCGCTCTAAGACCTTCTTCCGGCGCACAGTAAAGGTGATGACTACCGCGACGGAAGCGGCGGCTGACTGCCGTACGGCTAGCAAAGAGGTCAAAAGTAGTCACGCGGAGCACAACGGCGGGGGTTGGGGGGCGGGAAGCTGTTTGGGGGCGGAGTGAGGCGTAAAGTGGGCGGAGCCGGGTGGAGGTTGGTCCTGAGACTAGAGCGAGAATCAAAAAGCATCACTGATCACTGGGTGGCGGTGGGGAAGAGAGGAGATTGGGACCTGCAGAAGGATGAAGCCGGAAAGCGGGGCCTGTGGACCGGTGGAGTAAGAAGATAAGGGATGGCCGCCTCGCGTGGATGCCTAGCTGCAACTGGCAGAGGTTGGAGGTGCAGAGCCAGAACAAAAGAAACAGACAAAAAATAAGCAAAGCGTCAAGGACAAACACTGGGGAACGTAATTTTATTTACAAGTAAAGAGATTAAACAGAGCGCTGCCTCATGCTCACCACTGACATTGTAAAATTTTCTAAACCAAGGCTCTCACTTGTCATCCCATCTCTAGGGAGGCAGAGCCAAGTGCATAACAAATTTGGGGACAGCCTGGGCTACATAGAGAAACAGTATTTTAAAAATAATAAAAACACCTCATGAGTGCAAAAAAACGAGCTGTTAGATTTAGGAGTTCTGTTTTTCACCTTGTCTCAAACAGAGAAATTCAAGAGACTTTGGCATTCCTGTTAATTGAACCAATTAAAAACCTAAACCAGTTTTTAAAAACCTGTAGCAATGTATGACAAAATTTCGTGAGATTGGAAGTGCTTCTGAGGTGAATTATTAACAAGATTAAAAAGAGAAAAGGAATTTCTTGAGTAGTGTCTAAATACCTGAGGACAGGGGACAACTCTGTGGTGGGGAAGCCATAGAAAGCCACAACAGAACTTTCTGTCTTTAGTGTGGCTTTCTAAAGCAAAATGATGGAGATGCCTACAAACAAGATACAGAAACTGAGAGGAAAACCCCCAAAACCTGAAGGAAAGAGCCTAGATTCACAAAACTAAGGACTACCAAGGTTCCCTGCCCCCCCCCCCC
>NW_022196912.1:96602238-96603660 GCF_008632895.1 Mastomys coucha
CCCCCCCCCCCCCCCCGTGTATAACCATAACCTACAAACTCGACTCATAGACCAAAGAATTCCACATTTTTAAATCTCAGCAAATAAACACACACACACACACACACACACACACACACACACACATTGGTTTTCAAGACAAGATTTCTCTGCTTAATGGCCCTAGCTGTCCTGGATTTGCGTGGTTGACTAGGCTACCAGGCTGGCCTTGAACTCACAGAGATCTACTTGCCTCTGCCTCCTAAGTGCTGGGGTTGAAAGCATGGGCCACCACACCCAGAGAAAGCATATTTCTTGTTCACTTCAGTTTTTGAACTAGGATTTTATACCTGAAATGACACGGATAAAATAAATGTTCACAAAGACGTGTGCACAGCCGAGCTGCTTTTTTGTTGGTTAGTTGGTTTGGTTTGGTTGTTTCTTTGTTTTTATATGGACAGTTTTAGCAGGAAACAGCAAGCTTTTTTGTTTTCATTTCACTGATCTTGTTTCCTTATGTCTTTAGAAGATTAGGAAAGGCTGTGCAACACACAGGAAGTAGGATCAGCCAGACTGGAGACATTCAATGGATTTTGCAGGCTGCAGAGGGCCATGCAGGATGGAGGACAAATAGCTTTATGGGATCCAGCCCAAAGGTTAGCACATCCTCAGTGGGTGTGCCTGGGTATGGCACCACCCTGAGGACTCCATGTCCTGAGGACCTCATGCTGTTGTGGAGTTCTGCTCTGCTTGCTGCCCTCACTTCCCTCTTAATCTAAGAACTGTGGGGTGGCTCCACCCCACACTGAGCAGTATCTCTTTCACTCACCATAATAGTGAGTGACATTGATCTCTTTCTTGCATTGCTGCTAGAGCAAATTAATGATTCTGTCACCACCCTAGGAAAGAACTTAGAGATGTAGATTGTCAGCAATGACCCCTTAGAAAGCATTTGGGAAAATAAAATTGTTAGTGAAGCTAGGTTGAGATATTTTTGCTACTGGCTCTGATGTAGAAAATCTTAGGTAACAATGTGAAGTTCAGAAAAGCAGACTCTTATTAGTTAAGCTAGGGACATTTTATGGCCAGGGAACAAGAACAATGGCAGCCCTGGCTGATGTGGCTCTCACTGAGGCCGGACTGGTGAGGATTGATTTCTTATACCCATTTTTGTCCTCAGCTTCCTGATATGATTGAATAAGAATTGCCACAGGCAGTGGTGGCACATGCCTTTAATCCCAGCACTTGGGAGGCAGAGGCAGGCGAATTGCTGATGAGTATATATATACATATATATATATATATATATATATATATGTATATATATGCATTCTGGGGATTTAAAGTAGATATGACTGAGTTTTTTAAATAAATGTTTAGATTTGTGATTCTTTTAAGATTCTTATAAGATTACTTTTAAAAATAAATAATAAACTAATTAAT
>NW_022196912.1:96603670-96643385 GCF_008632895.1 Mastomys coucha
CTGCCAATAAGAGAAACTGGCTGAGAGAGCCACTTTGCTTGCTCACACTTTGTTCATCTATAATAAGTTGCTTAGTTACAAATGTTTGTGGGTTCTTGGGAATAATTTGCTTTCTTTTTTTTAGGTTTATTTATTTATTTATTTATTTATTTTATGTATAGTAGCTGTGTTCAGACACACCAGAACAGGGCGTCAGATCCCATTACATATGGTTGCAATCCACCTTGTAGTTGCTAGAAATTGAACCTCAGGCCCTCTGTCAGGGCAGTCAGTGCTCTTAACCACTGAGCCATCTCTCCAGCCCCATACTTTGTTTTCTTTACCTGTACTATGTAATGTTATTTCTTGTGAAGGTATTGGGGAGCATACTGTTTTTTTCATAGTCATTCACTAGAAGAAAACTAGAATGTAATCACATTGTAATTTTATACTGCTTGAAAGATTGTGCTGGGATATAGAAGCCATGAGAGAGAGAATAAAGTTGTTGGAACATTGTTCCTTCTACCCACCAGCTATGTGTATATATGCATGGACGTATATGTGTATATGTATGTAGGTATATGTATATATATATGTGTGTAAAGTTTGTATGGGAATGTGTTGGAACTCTGTTCCATCCATCAAATCTGTGTGTACATATATACTTAAAGCTTGTGTGGATGTTTGTTGGAGCTTGCTCCATCCACCAACTCTGTGTGTGTGTGTGTGTGTGTGTGTGTGTGTGTGTGTGTGTGTGTATGAAATGCTTGGATCCTGTTTATTGGAACTTTGTTCCATCCACCCACCAAGTGTGTGTGCATATATGTATATGAGTGAAAGGCTTGGAGTCTGCTTGTCGGAGCTTTGCTCCAGCATCCAATGTGTGAATATGTGTGTGTGTGTGTGTGTGTGTATGTATGTATGTATGTATGTATGTGTATGTGTGTATGTATGTATTTGTATGTATGAAGTTGCTAGAGCTTGTCTTGGATTCAACCATTCTCTCTCTCTCTCTCTCTCTTTCTCTCTCTCTCTCTGTGTGTGTGTGTGTGTGTGTGTTTGTGTGTGTATGTGTAAGTGTTTGATTTTCCCCTTCTTTCTCTTCTCTAACTGCTGGGTGCCACAGGCAGCAGCCCCAGTCCATATCTGAGCAGACCCCTGTCAGTGGCTATACCACTGGCACACATTGGCCAATTGCCGTGGTTTACCATATGGTGACAGAGCCTGTCTTTGACGTGGTTTACCATATGGTGACAGAGCCTGTCTTTGACGTGGTTTACCATATGGTGACAGAGCCTGTCTTTGACAACAGGCAACAGGATAAATGTGATTGAACTCTTGGTTTAGAAAGATGCTTGCTTTAAAGAGAATGTGTTTGAAGTGGTCATAAGACTCAAGTCAGAGAACCTATTTAGGAGGTCATTGGAAACTAAATGGTGTCTACACTAATACAAATGATTGAACTGAAGTATTTAGGGGACACTGTTAAAAGAGCAACGGTGACTAATAGCATGGTGAGGAAGACAGAGGCATTCTCTCAGAGTACTGACTTATAAAACCAGATGCGACTAATCAACTTAGGAGTAACAACAGCGAGTAGCTGAAAGTGAAGAACTGTTTATTTTGTATGTTTATGTTGCACATGATCATATCTGTAAGGCATCCAATAGACCAGGGTTTCTTTTTTTTTTTTTTAAAGAATTATTTTATTTCATTTTTATGTGTATGAGTACACTGTAGCTGTACAGATGACTGTGTTCGATCATGTGTGTGGCTGCTGTTGATCTCAGGACCTCTGCTCAGGCTCGCTTCGGCCCGCTCGCTCTGGCGTAATTTTCTGCAGCTGTCGTCAGATGCACCAGAAGAGGGCGTCCGATCTCATTGTGGGTGGTTGTGAGCCACCATGTGGTTGCTGGGATCCGAACTCAGGACCTTCAGAAGAGCAGTCAGTGCTCTTACCCGCTGAGCCATCTCGCCAGCCCAGACCAGGGTTTCTTATGCTTTTCACTGTTGAGATTTACAGCCAACTAGCTCTTCTAAGATAAGGGGGAGCTGTCCCGTAAATTGCTTAGTACCTGACAGGCCTTCCTCTGCAGTAGGTGCTCAGCAACATTTGTTGATGGAGTTAATGCTTGGAAAAGAGAACAGATGGTATGATGGCCTTTGAGACAATAAGAAACTCTTAGAGCTCAACAGTAAATGAAATGAGAGGTTGATTCATGGAAATGGATCTTAAGAAAACACCTAAGGTCTCTCCTGACTAGAGAACAATGTAGACCACACAACAAAAGCACAATTTATGCTAAGGTTCTGAGTAAAAAAGAAAAATACATAACTGTTGTTCATACGATATCCTTCTGAGAACATCTTCTAGCAAGCATGACATTTGTGTGAGATGTTTTCTCCTCTTTTTTTTTTAAATATTGATTTGTTTATTTATTATATGAAAGTATGCTGTAGCTGTCTTCAGACACCAAAAGAGGGCATTGGATCCCATTACAGATGGTTGTGAGCCACTATGTGGTTACTGGGAATTGAACTCAGGACCCCTGGAAGAACAGTCAGTGTTCTTAACCATTGAGCCATCTCTCCAGCCCATGTTTTCTCCTCTTATGAGGAGGGAATTCAGTTATTTCATAATACAGATAAGGGTATAAAATAACCCCAGAAATGCTGAGACAGCCCCACTGAAATGTCATTTTGCTGATAAATCCCTCTGTGGAGCCATGAGTAGAGGATTAGGCAGTTTCCTAAATAAGGCTACCAAGAAGTGGGTGTGGCTAATTAGTAAGTGCTTCCCTATCATGGCCAGGACACTTGGTTGCATCTCTAGCATGCAAAATAAGTTGTAGTCAGGTGTGGTGGCTCACATTTGCAATCCTAGCACTTGGGTGACAGAGGCAGGAAGATCACTGCAAGTTCCAGGCCAGTCTGGTCCACCAAGTGAGTTCCAGGCTAGCTAGGGATCTATAGTGAGAGACTACTCAAAACCCCCCTCCAATCGCTAGATTTTATTGATATGATCAGTTGGCCCTGGTATTCTTCGCCCTTTTAATCTGGGCCTTACTGGCATGTGGGTCTCACTGTTAGCCATGTTTATTCCATCGTTTTTCATTATTAAAATCAACCAAAGTTTCATCTAATTTGACTATATTTCTTTTTTTTAAGATTTATTTATTTATTTTATGTATATGAGTACACACTGTAGCTGTACAGATAGTTGCGAACCTTCATCTGGTTGTTGGGAATTGACTTTTTAGGACCTCTGCTCGCTCCGGTCAGCCCTGCTCACTCTTGCCCAAAGATTTATTTATTTATTATTATAAATAAGTATACTGCAGCTGTCTTCAGACGCACCAGAAGAGGGCATCAGATCTCATTACGGGTGGTTGTGAGCCACCATGCAGTTGCTGGGAATTGAACTCAGGACCTTTGGAAGAACAGTCGGTGCTCTTAACCCACTGAGCCATCTCATCAGCCCTTGACTATATTTCTTTAAAAATCAACTTTCACCTTAATAAATTCTAGAGTGTCTTTTTCATCTATTTCCATTCTTAGTCTTATTCTTTCATTTCTTGTGACTTCTTCCTTTGTTTTTAAAAATTAACATTATCTTATTAATGCTTTTAATCATTTAATGCTATAAAATTTCCTCAAGGAAACGTTTTCCATTGTATACCTTGAGTTATAGTGTGCAGTGGTTTCCTTTTCAGTTTTTTCTGGGTGCTTCTAAAGATTTATTTATTTTTGTATTTATTATATGTAAGTACACTGTAGCTGTCTTCAGACACGCCTGAAGAGGGCATCAGGTCTCATTACGGATGGTTGTGAGCCACCATGTGGTTGCTGGGAATTGAACTCAGGATCTCTGAAAGAGCAGTCAGTGCTTTTAACCACTGAGTCATCTCTCCAGCCCCTCTGGGTGCTTCTAAAGTCTTGACTCATTCTAACCCTCAGGTTACTGTATGCTTTCGGTTGTATCTTTTTGTTACTCTACTTGCCTTTCTCTCAGAGGGACTTCTATGCCTTCCCACTGCTGTATGGCAATGAGTGTTGCTGTGCCCTGGGACATCCATTTTCTTCTGCCCTCATTTACACATGCAGCCCAGTACTTGAGAGAGCAAATGTGTCTGAGGGTGAGTGGGCAGGCGTGTACACATAGACACATACACTCACAGAGGCACACAAACACACATGTGCACAAGCACAGGCATACACACAGGTGCATGCCTATGCACATGCACATACACTCACACACTAACACACACATACACACACAACAAACATTGACCTAGAAAACTCTACTCGGGTGTAAGCAAGATTAAAACAAAAGACAAAAGTTGAAACAGTTTACAACTCTGAAGATGTTGACAATCAGGATAAATAAATAAGTGATTTATTTATTTCTTCAGATAGACAAATAAGTGATTTTAGTCAGAGGAGAATGTGGATGGGGAGAAGGCAAGAAATAACATCTGTAGACAAATGTTCCCCTTAGCCTCTCTTCTCTACTGACACATGAAGAAATTATAATATTTTTGTACCCACCACTTCTTAGAAGTGGAGAAGTCCAGGCAGTTGATTCAGTGACTGGATGATTCTATCTGCAGCGCATTTTAATGTTACTTTCTCTCCAGCTTGGTTGCCTGGTGACTCTGATCCAATGCTTGCCTTCCCAGCAATTACATTTTTGTGTCCTCCAATCATTGCCTCCTGCTGAGTTTTCCTGCAGTTCACATTTTATTTCAAAATTGAGCCTATGTAGACGTAAGGAAATCAGTCTCTGTTCTCAGAACCATGCATAGACCATGCTGATATAAGAAAATTTACCAAGTATTTACTGATGGAAGGAAATCTCTATATTCATACTCAACGTCCTGCTGATGGAAGCAGCTCATTTCCCCTACAGATGTCTGTCACTGTGAGTGTGGCTTTCTGTGAGTTTGACAAATAATGTAAACTTGTTTTGTATTTTCTTATAACTGTCAAGAGTAAGATGCAGTGTTACTTCACAGATTGACCCTTAATAGCGGGGGGGGGGGGGGCGGGGAGGTTAACATAATAGAGTCCATCTTCTCATCCATCCACACGGTTAGATGCAAAGAGTGTCGATGTATATAATTTTTGGATAGATAACGTACTCTCGTAAAATATAAATGCACACTACGTATGTGCTATTACAGTCTGAGAATGCCCATCTGATTCGTGGCAAAATCGCTTAAAAAACAAACAAACAAACAAACAATTTTCCCTTCTTGCTCTTCCTTTCTTCTGTAAGCTGCTAGTTGTGGTTGAGTATAGAATGACCATGTGCATAGGTATCGTAATAAAAAGCAAAGGTGATTTAACAGATGTTGTATGGTTATAGAGGACGAAACAACCACAAAACCTCTCATTACCATAAATGGCAGAAGTTAGTCAGCAACTGCCTTGGTGAGTTTCATCCTGCTTTTGTCTGACCTTTCCTTGCTTGCCTCTCATCCATCCATTTGGGGCCAGGAAGGTTCATTCTGTACCAGTGTATATATAAAATGTATAATTAAAAATTTCTATAGGGGCTCATAATTAAGAGATTGCCTTGAACCTCATAAGAGAATTGGGGTTTTGGGCTTTTGAACAGTGTGGTAACTTTTAAAGGCTACAGGGACTTTTGGAGATGGGCTAAGTATACTTCACATTGTAAGGTGAATATGATGCTTTAGAGGCATGGGTGGAACGCTGTCATTTAAACTGATGTGTCTGGGGAGGGGGAGCAAGTTGACAAGGGATGCACTATGGAGACATACCTCTGGGCAAATTTGTAAGAGTGTATCCAGAAAGTTTAACTGAAGAAGGCAGACCCACCCTGAATATGGCCTACACCACCCAACGGACTGGAGACCCATGGTTTGATCAAACGGAAAGCAGCTGAGCCCCAGTACTGCCCCCTTTTGGCTGCCTAACTACACTGCAATGGGACCATGCACATCTGCTGCAGTCATTTCCTTCCCATGTGGATTACACACACACTCTCTCTCTTTACTGTAAGATTTATTTATTTATTATATGTAAGTACACTGTAGCTGTCTTCAAACACCCCAGAAGAGGGCATCAGATCTCATTACGGATGGCTGTGAGCCACCATGTGGTTTCTGGGATTTGAACGCAGGACCTTTGGAAGAGCAGTCAGTGCTCTTAACTGCTGAGCCATCTCTCCAGCTCTGGATTACACTCTCAAACTGTGAGCCAAAGCCAGCCCTTCCTTCCTTAAATTGCTTTGGTGGGGAGGATTAGATATTTTGTCACATGAGCAAGAAAAGTAACCACAGGCACAGCCGGTCTGAGCATAAAGATTTTACAAAGGTGACGTCTTTATTTGCTGATGTTAATGTTAGTTATTATTAAAGCAGACTACTAAAACTATCTGAATAAGCCTCCAAAATTCTCTACATACAAAAGGTTATTCCTGGAGGGCTGGCAAGATGACTCGGTATGTAAAACATTTGCTTCAAAGCCTGACAACCTGTGTTCAAACCCTGGAAGCCACAGAAAGGTAGAAGGAGAAAGTTGACCCCACAAAGTTACCATCTGAGCTTCACGCATGGACCAACACATTCACATCATACACACAACAACAACAATAACAATAACAAATAATTTTTAATAAAAAATCTTGATCCTGACCTAGTAGTTCTTGATAGGTCCCTGCCACATGACTTCACTATGTCTTGCTCAGTCACACTCCATGAAACAAAGCTATGGTAAATACTTAGGAATAAACAGAATTAGAGTCAATAGTGATGTCTCCTTGATCATTCAGCTTACACAAGCTAATATAACTTTAGACATAAGACCCTGTTAATGTAAAATGTAACAATACCTAAATACAATTAGATTGTAAAATAACCACAAAAATATATATAATACTAGACACTTATATATTTTGTACTTAGGCCAAACACACTCCTCAATACTATAGACAAACTGTCACATTAAATGCCCCAACAACCTGATGGGGCAGCCGTGTTAAGTGGTCAGTTTACGTGCGCACGTGCGCGTGCACGCGCGCGCACACACACAAACACGCACACACACACATACACACACAAACCAAATGCTTATGGAAGTTATTATAGTTATTATAGAATAAGAATTCAAATGTCAATATGGAACATACATTGGATGTATATTAACCAAGAGTTAATAGATAGAGCTGAGAGGTGGTGGTTGATTAAAAGAAAGCAGAGGCTATCAATGTGATGACCTGTGTGGGGTGGGATGGGATTTTGCCCTTCCTTGCTCAGGCCCGCAGGTGGTTGTTGGGTGTGCTTGAAAGTGGGAAGGGCTTAGAAAAGGAAAGCTGTCCTGACTTTTTCACACATAAAATTTCCTACCCTGGGTTATGCTTTAACCAGTACAGATGGGGAAGTCATCATTTCTGACTTCAGAGAAAAGATTAGTAGTAAAATTCATTGGGCTTCCTGAATATAATAATAAAAAAAAGTGTGATGTCTTCCAAGAAAATAATTAAACCACCATGGGGCAAAAGATCTCATGGGTATGATTTAAAATTACGAAGTAGGTCATTACTCGATGTCCCGAGTCTAGAGTGCACCTAGCTAGTTCATTATCAGACTCCATCTGTCCAAAATTAGTCAAATTATTCTGCACACCCAGAAAGAAAAAAACTATTCATTTCATTTTATGGCTGTCAATGTATTGTCGAATGTAATTCATATGAGTCTTGATTACTCATTCTGATTTTCCTAAAATGGTTGAATCTTGCTTGAATGAAAAGAGTAGCATATATAAGATGTAGAATAAAAGTTCTCATTCATGAGCTCAGAGTCATAGAAAGAGGGAACTTGGAGAGTGCCCTGGTTTGAATCTGAAAAATCTCTCACAGGCTCTGGTGGTTGAACACACTGCTCCGGCCAGTGGCACTATCCTGAAAGGCAATGGCAACTTTAGGAGGTGGGGCCTAGAGAGAGTGGGTGGGTTCCTATCTCACACTGTGCCTCCAGGTCTGACCACCACCAGTGTCTGCCTGCACATGCTCCTGTCGACACGAAGGTGCTCTACCATACCCTCTCCACCATGATGAACTTGAATCCTGTGCTCGAATAAATCCTTCCTTCTTTCAGCTGCTCCCATCAGGACATCTTGGTTATCCCAACAAGCAGACAACTAAGAAGTTCAAATAGAGTATCGTTAGTCCTACTTCTAAGAGAGGAAACACAGACACGTGACAGGCACACCGCCTGATGCAGAGGTCAATTAGGACAAGTCAAGTGGAAAGTAACTGTCAGATCTCTTCAGTGTATTTTCTGCAGTGGTGCGGGCAGGAGGCAGGAAAGGAAGATCCTGGCTCCCCCAGGGTTCTGTTTCCAGAATGGCAGAGTCTAATAGAAGCCAGATGGGAGAACTTGTCTTACTGCCAGGGGGCCCTAAATAAAGGCTCCTAATGTGTCTATTGACTTATAGAGCAGCAGGAAGGAACAGAAAGGACGAGGAATGGACAGACATACTGAGTCAGGATGGATAAAATGGCCTCCGGAAACCCTCAGGGACAAGGGCTTGGCAAAGGTGCCTGGGAAGAGTCTCTTAAACAAAATCCGAGTAGAGATTCCACGCCCCCCCCCCCGGCGTCCCCTTCCCCCGCATGCAGATGCCTACTCTGAAAACGCAGCTGTCTGCACTTGGGTCAGAGCCCCACCAGAGTCACTTAGACCAAGAGCTAAGCCAGGTTGGAATTCTTCATTTGGAGTCTTCGATCTGTCTGTGTTCTGGCTTCTGTCTGTTGACTGTGTCTGATGTCTATCTGTCCCTAACAAAGGGCCTCCTGCTATATTTATTGAACAACACAGAAAACATGGGATGGAAAATGAATGAGGAATTATTTATTATTATCATTATTATTCTTGTTATTATTATTTAATTTTTTTTGAGACAGGGCCTCTCTGCAGCCTTGGCTGTCCTGGAATTCCCTCTGTAGACCAGTCTGGCCTTGAAGTCACAGAGACCCTCCTGCCTCTGCCTTCCTAGTGCTAGGATTAAAGATGTGTTCTCTCTCTCTCTTCCTCTCCCTCTCTCTCTTTTATAGAAAATGTTAACAGTTTTACAAAAGAAGAATTTACTTTACAGAATAACACTCAAAGCTGCAAAGAGGTGTTATCAATCTTTCTCCACATGCTGCATTCAACCTTGATTTGTTTTCTTCAACAAGTCATGGTCAAAGGGTTGCCTTCAGCTTGAATACACTAAGCTTCAGGTGACTATGGAACATACATGAATGGTGAGCTCCAGAGGGTGGTTGGAATAAGAGCTAGATTTGAGGGAAAGCTGTGGATGAGAGTGCTCATGGGTAATGTCTGAAGCAATGATAAACCACCTTCTTCTTTGTAGCCCTGTCCATGACATTGCTGCTGACCTCATTATCTTTCATTTGAGCAGTGAAAATCATTTCCATATTGACCCTTAGGCTTCCTCTCCCCTTTCCAGTTCCTTCTTCATATTTTCATCAGGGTGATATTTCTAAATATAACATATGCCATCACTCAGGCATTGCGTCTGCAAAGAAGACCTACGCCTCTTGCTCAGAGTCTTATGGCTGTTAAAGAATAGGACAGCTACATTGAAAACATTTTGTATATACTCCTTTATGTGGCTATCATACTTTAGGATTATTCCAAGTAAAAATTGGGGAAGTGGGACCCACTTTCTGAGCATGGTGGTGCATGCTTTTAATCCCAGCACTCCAGAGCTTGGGACAAGAACATTGTGAGTTTAAGGACAACTTGGACTGCATATTGGAAGGAAGTCATGAACAGATGCTCTCTGGATTTTTGACAGGTTGTCTGGTACTACTATAAAGTCCCAGATATATTAGCTGTGGTTTTTTGGCCTCAAACCCCAATTAGACATCAAGGACAATACACTGGGGTTTGAAGAATCTGGATGCGCTACACCTAGGACAGGCGATTTTCAGAATTCTTCATGCAGATAGAAAGACTCCCTTGATCCCTCACTCAGATGTAATCTCTACCCATGACCTCAAATCCTTACCACTCAAACGACTTTAACACATAACTAAAAATTATTCTAGGGAATGGTGGCTTTCCCTCCTCCCCACAACTCTAGGATGTGAGATGGTTCAAACTGGCACCTGCTAGCTCCAGTTCTACTTGCACACATCTTTTGTAAGCCAACACAATTCCCTATGCAGCATTAGTTTTTAAAATCTTTATTCCTCCCTTGCTATTAAAATGTGAACACATACCTGCCTTAGGGGTGAGCTTGACATTTTGGCAGTTGTTAATCAAGTAGAGGGAACTAGAACAGTATTTCTCCTTAGGTAGGGTAATTGAGTTCCAGTTCATCACTCCTGGCCCAGTTCAATCATGTGGACTCGGTCTGTGCTTCTGATCATTAGCTCACGTGCCAATCACCCGCAGAATCCAGCTAAATTTTAGATTCTATACCAGTTGGTCTAAGAAGAGATTCTAAAACACCCCAAGGTTGGATGTTGCTGGACAAGGAACTGCCTTTCTGTAGCAAGGGACTGGGTGAGTAACATAAAAGTTAAGGGCTTCCTCTGCACTAACCTCTCAGTTTTTGATCCTGTCTCTAACCGGAAGGGTTAGGGTTTTTGTCCCGTCTCAGACATTTCCCATGCTAACTGTAGCTCTGTGCTGTAGTTTGCATCTGAGATGCCCATAAGATTGTGTGTCTGAACACTTGGTCCCCAGTTGGTAGCAACTGTTCGGAAGGTTAGGAGCCCTTGGGAGGTGGAGCCTTGCTATGCGGAGTACTCACTGTGGGCAGGCTCTAAGGCTCTTCTCCCTTTGCTTCCTGTGTGTCGATAAAATGTTATCAGCCAGCTTGCTGCTCCTGCCCCCATATCTCCCGGCCACGATGGACTCTGGAACTGTAACCTAAATAAGCTGTTTCTTCCCATAGGTAGCGTCTTTTTGTCAGAGCATTTCATCACAGCAACCCAAAACAAACCCTCACCCTAACTCTAACCCTAACCCTAGTGCTAATAACTCTTAAATAATTCTAGAAAAAGATAACGGAGTGTCTTATAAGGTTTCTATTTCTGTGAAGAGACACTATGACCACAGCAACTCTTATAAAGGAAAACATTGAATTGGCTAGCATACAGTTTAGTTTATCATCATGGTGGGAAGCATGGCAGCACATGGGCAAACAAGGTGCTGGAGAAGGGGCTGAGAGAGTTCTACATCTGGGTTGGCAGGCAGCAGAAAGAGAGAGACACTGGGCCTGGCTCAAGCATCTGAAACCTGAAAGCTCACCTCCGGTGACTCGCTTCCTCTAACAAGGCCACACCTTCTAATCGTACTATTCTCTGGTGACCAAACATTCCATATCTATAAGTCTATGGGGGGGCAGTCTTATCCAAGCTGTCACATTTCTCTTCCTGGCCCCATAGCCTTATAGCCACATCATAGTGGGAAGTTACATTCAGTCCTGCTTCAAAAATCCTGATAGTCTCTTATAGGGTTGATCCTGTTTAAAAATCAGGGAGTTGTTGAAAGTTAGCTTCTCACAATGGAGGTGATTAGCTGGTAGGTGGCCTTCAAGATGTAGGAATAAGTCATAATCAAAGCAGACTTCCTTAGGTTCTTCCTCGTTTGTAAAATATACTTTGGTTGGCAATATGAAGCCAGCATGCCTAGGTCCTTAAAGTTTGTAAGGCAAGTCTTTGCTTGCTTTTTTGGCCCAGGGAAGCTTTACAGGAAAAGACTGTCTCTACCAAATGCTCATGTGACAGTCCCCAAGGACTAATAGGCACATTATTTTTGTTTTTGTATCAGCAAGAGAGAACTGTTATCATTTATTTTTGAAGTTACATTGTATCAAGTTACTCTTGTTTTCATAACAATGAAACTATTTCCTTCTTTCCTTAGAGTGCGGTACAAACTCCTCCTCCTGACTTGCAATGCCCTACATATTAAAAGTCCTATTTTCCTCTTTGCCCTCATCTTTAAACCCTCTGCTTTGTCCCTAACAGTGCATTTTAATCCCTCTCCTCTTGATCCCTCTGTCCATGGAGATCTTCCTACCCACCATGCCCTTCTTTTCCTCTACCTGGTCAGCTCCTAGAAATCCTTCTTACTTTAGGAACTTTGCTGATGAAACAAGTTCGTTGAATTGGAATTCTTCCCGGGCCTCCCAGCACCACTGTGAGTTGTTAGATAGCTCTCTTACATGCTCTCATATCATCCTGTGTATATTCTAGAATAATGGTTAAGTCACTTCTCTTCTTGAGTATAAATGCATTTTTAAAAGGGGCAGTTTTTCTTTATCCCCAGCTAGCTCCCAAAGGAATGAGACAGAGACTATGAGATTTGTTTAATTAGCTTTACAACACAATAACTGGGCAACCATGCCTACTCTAATCCTCTAAGCCAATCTGGCTACCTGCCAGCCAAAATCCCTGAGATACTTGCATTTTAGTATTATTGATCTACCTCTCTCTGCTTCAGGTGTGTCCTCCCATGGTGTCTCTGGAACCCGCTTCCTCTTGGCAAATCCATTTTTCCTCTTCTCTCTCTTCCCTTTTCCTGGCTGGTTGAAGCCCTGACCTATTTTTCCTTCTGTCCAGCTATTGGCTGATCAGCTTTTATTGACAAGTCAGAGAATAAACAGGGAGCAATGTTTACATAAACTTGAAACAGAAAATTCTTAGAATAAACACTACAATGACATGTCTGGATTATAACAAGGTTTGGGGGCAGAGAAATTAGCATTTGAATAATAATAAAACAAGGATAATCTTATACAGTGCACAAAAACATTAGGCTTACAGTGTACATTCTAGAATAGTGGTTAAATCTTTTCTCTTCTTGAGGAACCCCCTATGGTTGGTAAGTTGTTAATAAACTCTGACCATGGAATAAATGAGTACATAAGGAGATAATCATCCATGTTACTTCCAATCTCTATTGCTCTGAATCTTTTGATGACCCCCCCTTCTCATTTTTTAGTTGTTGTTTCTGTTGTTGAGACAGTGTCTTAGTGTGAAGCTAAGCCTAGCCTCAAAATTGCTATGCTCCTGCCTTTACCTCCAAAGTGCCAGGATAAGGGGCATGTGCCACCATACCTGACTGGTAGGCTTCAGTTATAGGTCCGGGGTATTTTATCAGCTAAGTTCCTTACCTGATTCCAGATCTCCAGAACCCCATGTAAAACCTAACACTCTAGCACAGGTCTGTAATCCCAGTGCTCTCCTACCAAGAGATAGAAAGTGGAGGCAGGAGAACTGCCAGAAGACCACAGGTCAGCTAGTCTCGTCTACAAAGCAATGAACAAAAAGAAGCCTTGATCAAAGCAGAATCAAGAACCATTACCCAAGATTAACTTCTGACCTCTACACAAATCCTGTGGCATACAGCATGCGTACACACATATGCACACACACACACACACACACCATGCATCCACACATGCATGCACGCACAGACTTTAAGCATAGGAAGTTATCAATGGATATACATTGAATCGCTGAATGTTACTGAAGTAACTCTTTCTGTAAAGTGTTTTCTTCTTACAGCTGTTTTCTTCTCTAATTATCAGTCCTGGGAAGAATGACCATACAGATCCTAACTTGTCAGATAGAGCCAATTCTACTGGTATGCCAAATAATCTCTGTCATATCATACTGGTGAGTCAAATAATCTCATACATGGGAATGTGAGGTGATTTTCACAGTCACTTTTCTAATAATCTGACATAGTCTAGGGTTCATAGGAAGCAGGATGCCACAGACTAGGAAATCACCCACCAAAGGCTACCTGCTATTTTCATATTTATGTAAGTAGAGGACATAGATCTTTTAACGCTTCAGGATCTATTTATTTCAGAATGGCACCCTGCACATGATAGCTCTGCTATCTACCTCTTCTCATGTTGCTCTCCCAACTGTTTTAAGACTCCAGGGGAGTTCCCCCTGCCAGATCTAATCTCCTGCAGCTTTGTCGGGTGTCCTGCAAAGAGAGCAGCAGAGTGAAGTTCCCCAGCAGGTCCATTTAAAGGCAGATCCAGACTTCTCCATCACAGGACCACGTTTTCCCTTTATAAATTTGCACTGGTCAGGGAATTGCATTGTTACTATTTAAGCTGGTACAGGAGTCACTTGTAGCCAGTTTATGGGGGTGGCAGTAGCAATTAAAACCAATTACACAAAGGCCTAATTTTGATAATCTTGTATTGTCAACAAATGACTCATAGTTTAGGCATCTGCAGCTGGGTAGGAACAGTCTATGGAGAGACTGTCACCTTGGACCATGCTATCTCATTGAAAGCAATGGAAATTGGCTCTCATGGATATGTGAAGGTGTACAAAAATTGTATGAATTGTTATGTTTGAACACAGATGTCATGCACTAATAGTATATCAGTAATATTAAAGTTTCATGAAAATCACGTCATCTGATTCTTTTTATACAAAATGTCCAAACCAGGCACATATACAGAGGTAGAGAGTAGCCTGGTTATTGTTCTGCTGGTGGAGAGGGTATGAGCTGTTAGAAATTATTGGCTGATTGCTACGGTATTTAACTAGACACAGGTAAAGACAGAAGGAGCCAGAGAATGAGAAGGAGCAAGATTAAAACAGATTGCTAGAGTTAGTTTGGGGGTCAAGAAGAGCAATTCAGGAGAGGGAGGGAGAAAGAAGTCAGATTGAAACAGTCAGCTTGGAGAGGGGTTTGAGCCAGAACAGCAGGTTTGTTTGTTTGTTTGCTTGTTTGTTTTTCTTTTTCTTTTTTTTATTTATTATTATTATTATAAATGAGTACACTGTAGCTGTCTTCAGATACACCAGAAGAGGGCATCAGATTTCATTATGGGTGGTTGTGAGCCACCATGTGGTTGCTGGGATTTGAACTCACGACCTTTGGAAGAGCAGTCGGTGCTCTTACCCGCTGAGCCATCTCACCAGCCTGCTTGTTTGTTTTTCAAGACAGGGTTTCTCTGTGTAGCCCTGGCTGTCCTGGAACTCACTCTGTAGCCTCGAACTCAGAAATCCACCTGCCTCTGCCTCCCAAGTGCTGGGATTAAAGGCATGCGCCACCACTGCCCGGCAACAGCAGAGCTGAAATAACCAGCCAGAGTTTAGAAAGAACATGAAAGGGAGAGCTTATTCAACAGTAAGGCTCAGAGGCTGAAAACATTCTAGGCCTAGATAAGATTGTTCAGAAGCTAGATGCTTCCAGGACTAGGCCTAGGTTAGCAGACAGAGGCAATAAGCCTCCAAGATAACAGTCACATCAGGTGAATAAAAGTTATTTTTACAAGGACTCGCTATATTAGAAACTGCCTCCAAGTACTGGCAGTATAGCCGAGCGGCCCTGGGGCTGTTCTGTCATCACCAGCACACGCATTCATTTATAGATATCCTTTCTCCCTTCTCTCTTACTCCCCACCCCATTAGAAACTATCTCCTAATAGCTGGATGCTTGAGGCCATGAGGAGGGCCCCCAAGTGCAAACTCACCAGGTCAGTCATGTGGGATAAACTCTCAGGAAGACACACTTTGGCGTGTAGCAAACATAGCATTATTAGAGATGCTCTTGTGAGTTAGGGAAACAGTCTGGGGATTCACATAAACTGATAGACAGGACTGACAATGTGCCCAACCATCCCCAAGAAAGGACCTAGAGGTGAGATGGCCCTGTGAATTGTACAAATGAAGGGAAAATATCTTC
The DNA here is from genome assembly GCF_008632895.1 of Mastomys coucha. Taxonomy (NCBI): domain Eukaryota; kingdom Metazoa; phylum Chordata; class Mammalia; order Rodentia; family Muridae; genus Mastomys; species Mastomys coucha. The sequence goes on from NW_022196912.1 coordinate 96,619,360, forward strand.
TATTCTTTTAGGAATGTCTGGGTAGTTCACCCTAGCATCCATCCTGAACAACATTTGAGAGACCAGACTGCTGCTTTGAAAAGCACAAACGGAAACTCATGATATACCTGGATTGCTATAAGTGGACTGCAGAAATCAATATCCCAGACGGATTCCCCTCTTTGGATCTCTGAGCCACAGTGTACTGGCTGGCTTTGTGTGTCAACTTGACACAAGCTAGAATTATCACAGAGAAAGGAGCCTCCCTTGAGGAAATACCTCCATGAGATCCAGCTATAGGGCATTTTCTCAATTAGTGATCATAGGTGGGAGGGTCCATTGTGAGTGGTGCCATCCCTGGGCTGGTGGTCTTAGGTTCTATAAGAAAGCAGGCTGAGCAAGCCAGGGGAAGCAAGCCAGTAAGTAACATCCTTTCATGGCCTCTGCATCAACTCTGCATTAGCTCAGAAACTGCTTGCATTCCAGCCTGACTTCCTTTGGTGATGAACAGCAATGTGGAAGTGTAAGCGGAATAAACCCTTTCCTCCCCAACTTGCTTCTTGGTCATGATTTTTTGTGCAGGAATAGAAGCCCTGACTAAGACACACAGAGAATGCATTTCTACAGAATTATATTGCTCTTGCCACTAAGACTAATATCACAAATTTACATTAGTATTATAAAGCAAAATACATGACCCAGCCATCACTATATAAGATATATCCATCAAAGTAAAGACATTTAGCTAAGGTTCCCGTTGTTGTGCTTCTCAATATCATGTGAGTGTTTTAAGGGTAGGAGGGCCCTCCAGGGCAGAGTGACCACCCTGTTGCAGGGCCCTCTGACAGGCAGGGAATTCAAACCCTGAGGACAAATAAGCCACAAGAGAACCTGAAACTCCAGCTACAACGCAACAAAACAAACACCTCAGCTTTTGTCAGCCAGAGCCCTAGAGTGACTAAAGTGGGGAGTACAGGGTGGGGTTTGAGGGGAGCAGGCAGTGGCCTGCAAAGATTACCATAACAACCAGAATACAAGGCAACTTTTGGCCATACTTCCCTGATTGGTTCTAATTCTCATCTTATTTGCATGCCCAATAGAGAGAGGGCTCAGCAGTTAAGAGCACTTGCTGCTCTTCTAGAGGACCCATGTTGTTTCCAGCACCCATGTCAGCTGGCTCACACCTGTCTGTAACAGCTGTAGGGGACCCAACACCCTCTTCTGGCCTGCATGGGCACCTGCACATACATACACAGATATGAATAAAAAACAAAATAAGCCTTTAAAAATTAAGCTATCTAACTCATTTAAAGTTGTTAATTCCAAGCTAGTGATAAGCATCTTGTGTCGAAACATTCCTTACTATCTACCTACTCCACTCTTGGAGGAAGGATGGAGAGGAAGCCAATTGTAAACAGGAGATGGTCTCCACAGACCAGTTCGCTAGTGTGAAGGTCATGTCATTTGACCTGAAACTTGCTCATGACTTGATCTTGGAATTCCCAGCCTCGAGAACCATGAGAAATACTTCTTTGGTCTTCATCAATTACTCAGCCCATTGTCACATCTTCAAGAATGGACTACAATGGAGACTGGCATCAAGAAGTGGGATGTTGCTATAACAGACACTTCAAAATATGATTATGGCTTTGGAACTAGGTAGTAGATGGATTAAGGGAACATAATGGAAAAGGCCTAGATGTTAGGGACAACTGTGTGGCTGATTCTGCTGTGAGGCTCAAAGCACAAAGAGAAAACCTGGAGCTCTTCAAATAATGACCTAATAAATACTAATTAACAATGATCATGTTATCCGCGGAACATGAACCATTCTTCTGAAGTCTTAGAAAGAAATGGAGACATTGGAAACCAAGGAGAGGCCATTCTGTAACAAAATGGCAAAGAGCTCAGCTGAACTGTACCCGAGTAATGAGTGGAAGGTAGAACCTGGGAGCTATGAGCAGGCTACTTGGCAGAAGAAATCTCTAAGCAAAATGTTCAGGACACTGCCTGGCTTCTTCTGATTACATAAGGTAAAATGCAGAAGAGAGAGGGGGGAAGGGAGGGAGGGAGAATTATTAAAGATGAAATTTATAATCTAAAAGGAAATAGAATGCAACGTTCCAGAAAATTCAGCCCAGCAGGAGAATTAAAAATAAATCTTTTGAAAGAAAAAAACCCAAGGTTGTGTCAGAGCAACTGTTATCTGACATTACTATGGAGCCACGTGCTATATCCATCATGACAACAGAAAAGCAGTGCTGGTGTCTTTCTGGGGAGTATTGTGGCTGTCTCAATCATCATAGTCCCCAAATGTCAGGACTTTAAGGACAGATCAGTTTCAAATGACAGGCTCTAGGACCTCCCTGCTTACTGTCCAAGACCATCTCAAGTTTCTGCCCCAAGCTCTCAGGTACAATTCTCTTTGGTTACTCCAGCTTCACCTCACACATGATTTAGATGCATCTCTGATACCTTTCTGGAAGGCACCAACAGTAAGCTCGACATCCATGCAGTGCCGTGCGCAGGACTCATGCACAGCACAAGAACTCTAGACATGGATGCCTCCACCTGGAGTTCAAAGAATTCCCTGGAGAGTCTTTGGGGAGCCTTAGGCTCCCAAATCTGTAGTGCCATCATCATGTAACACCAGTGTGGGAGAGGTACAAGCATAAGACTCTAATCCTTGATTTCACTGTGTAGTCTGTGCTCAGAGGAATGGGATGAGTCAGCCGGGGCCTTGGGAGCTCAACCCCCACACTAGTGTATCTGGAAGGCAAGAATACAGTTAAAAGGTTATATTAGAGTCTTAGTATTAAACGTCGTTTACTTTGTTGGGTTTGGGACCTGCTTGGGACCCATTAGTCTGTCTTCCTTTTTTTCTCCTCTTGGATTAGAAAGGTTTACCCTGTCTTGTCATGCTGTCACATTTAGGAAGTAGATAACTTGTTTGCTTTTACACGTCCAGAGCTGGAGTATAGTCTGGCTCAGAATGAATCCCACCTTGGGGTCTCCTAGAACCAATTTAGATGAGACTCTAGGCTTTGGATTTCTGAGCTGGTACTGAGTGAGTTATGGGTTGGTGGCTGGTGGGGTGGACCCAACGTGCTCTGCTTGTGAAAAGGGTTTGGAAGGTCACACAATGCTGCAGTCTTAAGATACCTTCCAAAGTCTTCTGTTGAATTTAATCAACAACAGGAGAGTACTAAAGAGGTGGAGTCTTGAGGTGCTGTGTAGCCATTTTGTCCTAATTGAAACAATCCTTTCACAAGACTCAGGAAGTAAATGAAACTTAACCAGTCTCAGAAAACCGAAACTTAGACAATTCACTTAAGGTTTTGAGAACCCCACCTTTCAAAGTACCCAGGCCCTAAGCAGAGCAGAGCAAGAACACATCCCCTTGCCACCCATGAGTCAAAGCAACCTAGCTCCCTTGTTTTGTGTGGTGGGAGTAAAAATGCCTACTTCTGTACCACTAGCTACAGAGTTAATAAATCTGTTCCTGGAGGATGGTTTGACTTAGCACCCCTACTTTCCTGCCCTCTCTGTCCCTCTGTCCATCTTTCCTTCCATCCCTCAAATAGGTTATATAAGCAGTGAGCAATTGCTGAGAAAAAGAGACTCTCCTCCCAGCTGAGCTGCCTGCAGTAGACTAACTCTCTGACTGGCTGCGCTGCCTGGAAATGGGGAAGGAGCTCCAGAGATGCAGCTTTCCTGAGTCATCACCCATACTGGGGCAGGCTTTTCAGGGATGCAGCTGTCCAAGTCAGCTAAGCTTCCTGTGAGGAACCTCAATAAACTCACTGGTTCACTAAGCTTGGCTGGGATAGAATCCTCCCTTGGTCTGTCCTAGTGCCCCATCGGGGACAGTAGACGTTTGTAGATGTTTCTTTGGGTCTCCATAGGAAAAGGCACACAACAGGAAGTGACTAAGTCATGGGCAGAGCCTTCACTAAAGGTATTGGTGACAAGGATTCAGAGTGATGCTCAAGCCATTTTTGTCCCTTTGCACATTTTTTGCTCAAGCAAGGCACCGACTTAGCTACAGGGAGCCTTCACCACCACATGCTACACCTGTAAGTGTCTTGATCTCAGAATTCCAGTCTCCATGACAGTGAAGAATTGGAATTTGTAAGCTATTTAGCCTCTTTAGTGATGATAGCCACAGATTAAATAAGAAAGCATCTGAAAGAATGGAAACAAAGGAACGAAATGATAGATATTTCAAAGGGATTGACAAGAACTGGTTAGAAGCATGCTGCATATCTAGTTTGCTAGGTGCTGGGGCGATTTGCTGAGACAAAAATGTGTGGAAATGTGGTGGGCAGATCAGGTCTTCTTTGAGGTGGAAGTGGATATTCTTCGTGGACATGTCCCTTGGACACACATTCCACACATCAAGGTCATGCTCGAGCACCCACTGGCCATTCAATGGAGCTCCAGGACCATGATAAAAACACATGAGAAAAATAGTTTGGATGGGTATTTTTCTTTTTATGGTGCTATGGTGGATGTAAATTGATTGTACCGTTCTGGCATCCCACCCCACCTTACTGATGCAGATCTCCTCAACCCTAGCATTTTCCATGGAACAAATTCCATCTTCTAATTCTAGTCCATGCTGGATCTTTTCGTTCTAGGCAGCTCACATATCACAAAGCGTCCTCCATATGATCGCTACACAGGCTGCGTTTGAAACAGCTTACTCCGTAAGTCTGATATTAACCCTAACCCTAACCCCCCTTTAGAGAGTATAAGGGATTCTTCTAGCTTGGGAACAAACCTCTTCATAGCACAATTATGACGAAATTACAGCTGTTCACCTGACAAAGATAAGTTCAGACACTGTTGTTCTTGGGCCTCACAACAATCCTGCCTGAGGCCACTGGGGCTTAGGGCTTTGACACTAACTTTTCTTTTTTAAAGATTTATTTAGATTTATTTATTGTCATATGTAAGTACACTGTAGCTGTCTTCAGACACACCAGAAGAGGGTGTCAGATCTCTTTACAGATGGTTGTGAGCCACCACGTGGTTGCTGGGATTTGAACTCAGGACCTTCGGAAGAACAGTCCATGCTCTTAACCACTGAGCCATCTCGCCAGCCCCTGGTACTAACTTTTATTCAGTAGTTACGATGCCCCCAAAAGTCAATAAAATTCACTATTAAGTTATTCAACAAAATTCAATAACAAGGATTTGGACATTTAATCTTCCAACAGTTTTATGGATTAAAAACTGTGTGTGTGTGTGTGTGTGTGTGTGCATATAGGTATTTATGCATGTGTATATGTATATATTTAGGAGTGGGGGGTCAGATGTTAGCTACTCACCACCTTATTTTTTAAGACAGGGTCTCTCACTGAACCTGAAGCAGACTGATTTGGCTAGATGAGCTAGCTGGTGAGCTCCCACAATCCACCTGCCTCCACACCATATACCCTTCAGTGTTGGGTTACACTTGGCTTTTTATGAGTCATCAGAATCCTGTGTCAGGCCTTCAGGGACAGCAAAGCACTTTACTGACTTGAACCATCTCACCAGCCCTGCCCCTCATTGCCTCATTTTAGCTCAGTAAACTAAATCATAGAGATACGGCCTGCTGAGTGCACACAGGTGACTAGTGGCATAGCCAGGATTTGAACATGAAAAGGCCTACTTTTAGAGTCACCATGACTCCATTGGGGACCTCTGCAGTCCTCCTTCTTCTCCCGTCACCCTTCAGAGATTCATCCTTTTCTTCCAGTTTCTTCCATGGAGACTTACCATGTTTTACTGTTTACAAACTACTAAAATTACAGGGCTGGGAGATGACTCCAGGTGGGGAGTGAGTGCTTGTCATGGGCCAGGCATGCATGGAGATCAGAGTTCAGATCCCTTAGAGCCCAGAGAAATGCCAGTGTGTGTGGTGACCCACCTGTAATCCCAGCCATCCAGACATGGAGACAGGGTCGTGGCCAAGGAGACTAGGAGAATCATTGAGTCCCGATTCAATGAGAGACTCTTCCTCAGTAAGCAGAATGGAGGGGGCTTCAAAAAGACACCTGACACTTCTGGCCTCCACAAATGCACTTGCACACATGCTTGCATGTGTGTATGTATATATATATGTGTGTGACACACACACACACACCATCCATACACACAATTTTAAATGCTTATGTAGTATCTGCCATTAGTATATTTAATTTTGGAAAATTTTAACATCTAACAAGTTTCTTGTCTAGTCTCAACATCTGAAGCAGGTGGAGAGGGACGGTAAATACAAGCATCTATAGGCTGGGGCCAGGCCACACTCAGACAGACAAGCTTGTTTTCAGCCCTGGAGCTGCAGGGGAAGGGTTGAGTCTTGGTCCCACTGAACAATCTAGTGAGTCTCTGAGGAGCGAGATGGTTTTCTCAGGGGCTTCAGTGCTTCAGGCAATATCGTATTTGTCCTCTCTTTTGGCTCTTAGAAACAAGATGATAACTAGACCTCCATCTCAGGAAAGATGGAGACATTCTAATCTCTCCTAAGCACACCACCCACTCAATGGGTCTCCATGCTAGGAGACTATTCCTGTCTTGTAGGCCTCAGTTCCTACAACAGCTTTGAACTGAGGACCTAACTGATTCATTCAGAGCAGAGCTTCTCAACCTTGGGTTGTGACTTCCTTGGAGTCTTGAATGGCCCTTTCACGGAGAAAGCACAAATAATTCCCAACAATAAGCAAAACTGTACTTATGAAATAGCAATGAAAATAGTTTTATGGTTGGAGCTCAGTACAACATGAGGAACTGGATTAAAGGTCACAGCTTTAGAAAGGTTAAGAACCACTGGCTCAGAGTCCGAACTCTGCTGTGTCTCTCCCCTCCCCTCCCCTCTTCTCTACACTAAGCTGGGCTGAATAACACTATACCTTAAATAACAATCAGTTCGAAACAGAACAGTACCTTTACCTCGAAACAGTGGTGATGCTCGGTGAAGGTTAGGACAAACATGTTGGCTCCTGTGGGGGTTACTTACTGGAAAATAGGAAGCAAAAGAAGATAGGAAGGGTAGGATAAGGAAAGAGGTACAGGAAGAGGGGAAGCAATGAATAAATTCTACTTAAGACCATGAGGTATGAAAACGTGTGGCCAGAGACCATGTGGCAGAATGCACTTTCATGGTCTTCCTTTTTTAATGTTAGCCTTAGGAGCCTTTTCGGAGAGCCTGGGTGCTGCTTTATTGGAAAAGTTCAGAGAATCCTAGAGTCCTGGCCAAGAGTGTCTGTTTCATGTGTATTCATCCCGGTTCCTTGTCTCTGTCCTTCCTACCCTCAAACCCAAACTTCTTCCTCTCAAGTATGCTCTGCAGTCCTGGCTTTACAGACAAACCCTCAGCAGTCTCAACAGGGCTGGATTGCAGCTGACTACAGGCAAAGGAAATAAATAATGGATGATGAACTTGGCCAGCAACAGTGGAGCAGCCGTGGCGGAGTCTGTGGGAGTCCAGATGTGCTTTGGCAGATCTAAAGAGATACTGGATTTAAGAGTAGGCAAATAAAATCTGTCCTTCCGTAGCACCGGGATTAGGAGACTACACCCCCCTGTCATCTCAGGACAACAGAAATGATCCACATGATCCTAACATTTGTAATCGCAGTTTGATTTGAGATGGAGTCTCTCTCATTGAGTCTGAAATTCGTCATCACTGCCTGGGCTTGCCAGCTCCAGTCTCATGTCACCAAAGGAAGCACATTGTACCTGTCAGGCCTTCAAATCCAAAGGGATTGACTACTGGGCTTTAGGAAGTACAGAGATGTCAGCAAATGATATGTTGGTACACGGTATGTCTTTCTTTCCTCACAGAGACACTAAATAAAACCCCAGTGAGAATACTAGAGGCAGGCTGAGAAGCTACACCCCCTCTGCTCCAGTCATCATAAAAACCAAGAAGGGATTCCACCAAAGAGGTGGTAGGTTGGCAGTTAGTCACATCCTGCCTGTACATCCGTCCCTCTCTGTGGTGCAGTGCTAAGCAATTGGGAAGAGATCTTCCCATCTGGGCTCTGCAACATGGAAACAAGAAGACAGCCCATGCACTCAGAGTTCTAGTTTATCTGGAGGCTATCCAAGAGCCTGGCTGCGGTTACATCTGCCCCCAAGTGCCTTGCGCATTGCAAGACCACCAGAATCTAGCCACTGAAAACAAAGGTGAGTCTCAGATCAAAGCTGCAGTTCTCCTGACCAACACCAGAGGGAGCAAAGGAACAGGAAAGGGTTGAGAAGTTCTTGCACCTTCACAGCTAACTGAAAGTCTTCTGGTACATCAAACTAAAGACAGTAACACACTGCTACTTTTCAAATGTCCAAATACAGGCCAAAAATGTGTAAGGCATGCATAGTTATAGGAAAATACAGATAACTCAAGAGAGTTTTTAAAAACCCTCTAGAAGCCAATTCCACAAAAGTATTTATGAATTCCCTAAAGAAACAACGTGTCGTAAAGACGAAAAAATGAACTAAAATATTGTGATCCAAGCACTCTGATGGCAAGTCAGGTAGACTACAAGTTCAAGGCCAGCCTGGGCTTTGTGGTGAATTCAAGACCTGCCTAAGCTTCATGGCATGACACTATCTAACAAACAAACTAACTAAAACAAAACAGCTGAAAGAGAAAATAATCAAATGAGTGAAATTTTAAAAATATACACAAGTAAAATGAAAATAACACCAAAGAGATGTAAACTCTCAAAAGGGACGTTGTATAGCTATTTTTAGAAATAACCGGGAAACGGGAGGACATATCGTCCAAAGTGATCAAGTTACTGGAGCACAAAGTAAAAATGAAGAGCTGGAGGGAGGGCTCTTTAATCCCAGCACTCAGGAGGCAGAGCCAGGTGAGTCTCTGTGAATTTGAGGCCAGCCTGGTCTACAGCATGAGTCTCAGAACAGCCAGGGCTATACAGAGAAACCCAGTCTTGAAAAACCAAAAAAAAAAAAAAAAAAAAAAAAGAGGAGGAGGAGGAAGAGGAGGAGGAACCAGCCCAGTAAGCAAGGTGTGTGTGATTGTGCACACCACTAAGCCCTGGCTTCTCAGGGAGGGAGCAGAGACTGTATGTAACTCTGTGGAAAGCACTTGCATCACACGTAGAAGGCCCTGGCTCAGTCTCTAGCACTGCAGAGAGAGATGGGAAGGGTAAGGTGATTATTGTACATAGGTTACTAAGGACAAAGGAGAATGCTATGGTAATGAGTGTACAGTGCATGTATTATGTATCTGTATGTATTATCTATACATAATTCAAGATGTAATTTGAGACATCAGTAGCATGGGGAGAAAATAGAGGTACAAAGTATAATCTAAAAGACAGCTGAAGCTAAGCTGTTGTCAATGAAAAGCTGAGTGCTATTACTTGGTTTTATGCAATAATGAGAACAAAAAGAAAATATCTATAAAATATAAATAAAAGAAAAGAAGAACGTCAAAACATGTCATCTGCAGAAACACTCATAGATTCAGAACACATGTAGATTCGAGAACGAGAGTGTACGTTCTCTTTTTCTGCTTTCTGTGAGTGGCCCTTCCACCGTGCTCCCTCACTGTGCTCCACCCCTACCCCTGCCCGCCATGTGTTCTGTCTCACATAGGCCAGAGTCAGTGGATGCAGGACCATGGACTGAGAGCCCTGAAACTGAGAGCCAAAAAACGCCTGCCTTTCATTGTTTGTGTCACTCTGCCATACATGCCACAGAAATGAAGAGGCATTCAATGCTATCCAAAATTTCACAGCAACAAAATAGATAACTGGAGAAACTGGAACTATGCACTATATCAACACTAACCCTCCAATCAATAAAAACATAAAAGGCCAATAATGAGAAAGAAGTGATCAAGACCAGATGGCTTCACTAAAGAACCCCAATGTGCATTTAAAGAATGAACAGGCCAGGCAGTGATGGTGCACACCTTTAATCTCAGCACTTGGGAGGCAGAGGCAGGTGGATTTCTGAGTTCAAGGACAGCCTGGTCTAAAGAATGAGCTCAGGATAGCCAGGGCTACACAGAGAAACCTTGTCTCGAAAAACAAAACAACAACCATAACAACAAAAAAGAACGAACAGTCTTCTGAAAATTAGGGAAAACTCCAGATGGTTCTATGGCATTACCCTACGACCTTTCCAGAAGGCCACAGCCCAACACTGGATGGGAATCATGGATGAAGAATCATGCCAAATTTCCCAACAAAAGGGTAGCAATCTGCATCCCACAGCACATTTAGAAGATCACATATCACAACCAAATGGGATTTAATCATGGAATGGGGACAGTTCAACCTATCAAAATCAAAGCCAGTATAGAGCCCGGTATGTTTGCTCCTGGTTTTAATCCCAGAATTGGGGAAGTAGAGGCTGGAGCCATGTGAGTTCTGGGCTAAACTAGGAGGTCACAGTGACATATGGACCACAAAATGGAATTGTGAAACAAATAAATTCTTTTGTTGGGGTACTGCGTTGGTTTGAATGAAAGTGCCCACACCCCCTACCCGACCTCCCTAGGTTCAGAGGGAGTGAAACTATTAGGAGGTGTGGCCGTGTTGGAATAGATGTGGCCTTATTGGAAGAAGTGTGTCACTGGTGGGCTTTGAGGTTTCAAATGCTCAGGCTAGACCCAGTGTCTCTCTCTTCTTGCTGCCTGCTGATCAGAACATAGGACTCTGTGCTTCTTATCCAGCACCATGTCTAGCTGCATGCCATCATGTTTCTCGTCATGATGATAATGGACTAAACCTCTAAACCTGTGAGCCAGACCCAATTAAATATTTTCCTTTACAAGAGTTGCCACAGTCATGATGTCTCTTTACAGCAATAAAACCCTAACTAAGGCAGGCACTATGTCATAGAACAGGAAAAGAAACCAAGACACCTAAGAACCCATGGTGAGGCCACGCCACAATGGTGAGTGGCAGGGAAACACAGATCTGCTGCTAATGATGGGGGTGGGGTGTGTAAACTTGGGCCAGGATCTCCTCCAGCAGAACCTTGGGATAACTTCAGACCCAGTCCCCTTACAAGGACCTTAGGGCTGGGAATGCATCAGTGAAGGACACCTGTCCAGCATATGTGCGACCTTGAGTTCACTCCCACACTGCAAAACACAAAATACAAAAAAACTTTAGCCAGAACCAGCCTAATAAAAACTCCTACAGAAGCTGTGGGGTTGCTTCAAAGTAATGATAATTTTAAGTCTACTTTGGGGACAATTGTATGTATAACTACACACAACTGCTCTAGCCTTTTAGTACTCTGTAGGGAATAGAAATAGGTGTGTGTGTGTGTGTGTGTGTGTGTGTGTGTGTGTGTGCATGTACTTTAGAAAAGGCTACCAAATGTTAAAGATGCTACTGCTCTTGGGAGCTGTTGATCATGCTGTCAGAGTTTCATATAAAATTGTAAAAAATGAAAAGACAAAAAAAAAAAATCTAGCCACGAACTGACATGCAAACAATATAGTAGGCCCAATAGAGGATTTGAGAGTAAAAAGTTCCAATTAGTGCTACACTAGTCTGATATTCACCATTACAGATTAACTCCATCTGATCCTATAGCATCCAGTCATTAGAAGTCCCCTGGAAGGCACAACATCTTAAAATAGTTTTTATAGCAGAGCCATTGCATGGGAAAATCTAACTCTAGAGTCCACTTGAGCAGGATTGAAGTGAGGAGACTGAATGTAGGCATTGGCCACAGAAGAACCCAGAGTCTCTGTCTCCCAGAGACTGGTGGGAGAAAGAATGTAGCTGGAGGGAAAAAGAGAGAGAAAAAAACCCTGAATTTTCAGAGTGGCTGAGGCATGGATCCAAGGAGAAGGGGGCACTCAATTTTAACTGTAGTAGAAATGGAACATTTTGTAAATCCTTGAGCCCAAGGAGGGAGGACACAGGAAAATTTGTCAATCTCTCTCATCCCTATCATCCAAGATCACATTTGTGCCTCCCCTTTGTTAAGCCCTCCATCAACCAAGAGGGAAAGAGAGCCGGTGCAGCAGGGGTCAGGGCAAGCAAAGGAGGGTGGAGAGTGATAGAGCCTTTTGTGATAGCCAATACTGATTGTTAACTTGACAGGATCTAAGATCACCTAGGAGACAAACATCTGGGCATGCCTGCGAGGGAGTTTCTATATTGGATTAACTGAGATGGGGAGACCTACCCTAACTGTGGGCAGCACCATTCCACGGGTCAGGATCCTCTGTTAAAAAGAAGAAGAGGAACTGATCACCAGCTTCATCCCTCTCTGCTTCCTGACTGAGGGTGCCATCTTATCCTCCTGCCGCTGAGCCTTCCTTGTTATGTTGGACGCCATGCTCAAACTGTGAGCCAGAAGAAACTCTTTCTTCCTCTCTCAAGTTACACTCTTCAGGCAGTTTGTCACAGCAACAAGACAGTGTCTGATACAGTCCTGGAGCAGGCTCAAAGTGGAAGGGATCTTAAACCACGTCCAGGATAGTCGGTGAGCCAGCATTTTTGTACTGGAAGTGACAACTCAGACTGGCTTACGTGCTCATTGTTTTGCTTACCTAAGAAGCCCATAGGTGTGTAGGGCATTTAAAGCGATTGGATTTTATCACTTACCCGACATCCCGCAAGCTGTCCCTTACCTCTTCTTTGCCTCTATTCCTTTTCCAGTCAGCTAAGCAAGGTGACCATGGACAGTCTTCAGCCCAAAGCCCATATACACTATTCCAAATGGAAAACAAACTTCCTCTCAGTATCTAAGGCTAGGGAATGTCATCTCTACTTGGTCTGTGTGCCCTTCCTGAGTTAGTCACTATGCTACAGGAGGATGAAGTAATATTACCAGCTCTGTCTAGAACGGGTGCCAGCAATGAATGATGGGGTGATGCAGACGGGGAGATGATTGACGGTTCTCCCAGACCGCCCAGCACAGGGGAAGGAAGAGTCTCCTAAGGACAGACGTTAGTGGGTCTAAATAATGAATATCATGGCTCCCAAGCAGGGAGTATAATGGACATGGAGACAAGGAGGCTGGAGAGGGAGTTGTGTGGTAAGAGAGAGGAGCAGAGGACAGCGAGATCTTACCAGCTGAAGGACTTGTTAGTTTGGGGAGGGGAGAAGATAACATAAACTAAAATATGAAACGCACACTAGCTATGTGTAGACACAAGCTAACTTGAAAATTTCACATTTCCTATGGAAGAATATTTGAAGACTGTTGTAAAAAACAATATCCTGGCTTCATAATAAGAGTGCCAGAAACTCAGAATGGTAACAAGGAGACAGATTCATTTGTAGTTTTTCAGGAGTCGGTGTTGGCGTGGACAAAAGGCTTAAACAGTGTGTGTGTGTGTGTGTGTGTGTGTGTGTGTGTGTGTGTGTTCATAACTGCATTTCTCTAAATTCCTCATTGGCTAAGCTCTTGATGGAGGTATAGTCTTGCATCTAGAATGGTTCCCTCTTCAAATTCTTCTTTCTCTTGGTTCAGGAAGCAAGGCTTTAGTTAATATATATCCGGAGGCTTGAGGTTTCTTCTTTTTCTAATATGTGATCCTGGTCACGTGGCAGACTGTCATTTTTCAACCCTGGAATGAGCCAACAGTACCAAGGCAAGCAGGTGCTAACTGCTAAGTAGGGAAGGCAGAGGCCTAGTGCCTCCTGCTTCTCTGTGACTCTCTGATGATGTCTAAATGCACCCCATATGGAACATAATCATTTATTTCTTCCATATGGATGAAAACAGATGATAAAATGTTGTAATTTTTCTCAGGTAAATTGTGAAGTTCAGTGCAATTAGCAAAACATCCTCAAAATAGCTTTGGTTTGGTTGTCATGCCATTTAACCCTGAAAAGCTTAGATTTGAATAAACAATATTCAAGTCTATGTCTCATGTCTGCTCAAGACTCTGAGCTGAAGAGGCAACAAACAGCAACCCCAGCTGTCTCCTTAGGGGGCGTGCAAGCTTGGAACCAGTCTGCAAAGACTGAGGGAAGGCTTTGAAGGTCAGAGGACAGGCAAAGAGTCAGAGACTCCAAGAAGTAGGATCAGTGTCAAGACCCAGAGAAGAAGGCCAAAATCCACAGGGAACAGGTGTAGCATGCTAACACATAATTCTTCCCTTCCGAGTTCTTCACCTCCAGTGCCAGCCTCAGGAGTAAAGACTTCCCTTCCCATAGAATTCTGAGAGGTGTGCTCACAGCTTACTGTTATGGATATAAGGGGAAGCTTTGACAGTGCATCACACCTCCATGATCACTAGACACCTACTATGGCCCAATCATCTTTCTCTTATAAGGGAAGCAGTGTACCCGAGAGCCACTGAAAGAAGGGAAATCAAAATACCACTTTCTGTGCAATGAAGTAAGGGCCAAATTGATTAATTCAGGGGTCTCTCTTTAGGACCAGCCGCCTACATCAATGGCTTCCAAGGGATGAGGCAAAAAACAAAAAACAACAACAACAAAACAAAACAAAAAAAAAAAACAAAAAAAAAAACCAAAAAACAAAAACAAACAAAAAAAAACCCTCCTCACTTTTGGTGAGAAATGCAAGCAATAAAAAGTTTGTGTGGTTATGCCCTGGAGGAGGGGAAAGCAAGGCAGCCAGACCCCCAAGGGAGGTGCTGACTCAGTTTCCCTGTGCCAGGCAAATGAAGTAGAAGAAACTAAGTGGGTGTTAGACCAATTCATTTCCTAGAATTCTACCAAGAAACTGAACAAAAATCTGGGGAAAGGCAAAGCTAGGAGAGAAGGGGAAATCCGGGGCTTCCCCTTCCTCCAGCACCTGCCCCTTCCTATGGTGCACCGTGGGCAAGCAGAACCAGTATAGCTGAGAACTTACTAGCTATGCGGAAACTTGATCCCACCCAAAGTGAACTGAATCAGAGAAGCAGTCTGTAAGCTCATCAGGCAACTCCAACTCATCAGAGTCTGGGATACTTTGAATTTCTGGCTCCCAAATTCGTGCTCTGCTTCAGTTCCTAAAATAATGCTCGGCATATGGTCAATAATTAATGAACGAATATTTGAGAAATTCTCCTTGGCACTCCTTTAATTCCATCTGAGGGGAAGCAGGCATTTCCAAGAAGCTAGAACATACTACAAATGAGTGGCTTAGCCAGACAGAAGCATGCTGAAAGCAAGCAAATAAACAATGCCAGGCAACCACACTGAACACTGCCAAGTGGGACAGATGGGCATAGTAACTCCTTCCTCATTTCCTTCCCCCATGATCCTCCCTCCCTTCCTCACTGGTGCTCCCCTCCCCATCATTCTTAAGAGCACCAAGGTCTTGTGTTGAGTTCTTCATCTTACACAAGGAAATGTCACATGGGTTATCTGCTTCTTCGAATCTCATCCTTAGGACCAAAACTGAAGAAAAGATATAGTGCGAGAAGGAGAGTTGCTATGTCATTAATATTTACTTTTTAACTTGATTCTTTTATTTTCTGCATGTATGTGTTTATGTATATACATGTGTGGTGTGTATAGGTATGTGCACACATCTGTGCAGAGGACAAAAGTACACATGGATATCTTCCTCAATCACTGTCCACCTTATTTCTTGGGACAGGGTCTCTCACTGATCACTGATTTAACCAGATTGGCTGCCTGTGAGCTCCAAGGATCCCCTGTGCCTCCATCTCCTCAGCGCTGTGGTTGCAGAGGCTTGTTTGCACAACCTTATTGACTGAGCCATCTCCCAAGACCCACATATTACCTTTAGATAGTTAAAGTGACCTGATTTAGTTCTTTTTGTTGAGATATTACCAAGTCCAAGGTCTGGATCTTTATTTGATATTTGCTCTCTACGGTTCTTTCTACCCTAATCCATTGGGGTAACAGGAGACTCAGAACACTCACTTTCCATCTCTTCCTTCTGCTCAACCCAACACACTACTCAACACTACTTGAAAATAAAAAGGGCCAGGAGTTGGCAGGTATTTATGAATTATTGGAGTTCTGCCGCAACACTATTATGGGATCCAGCCATGGTAGGATTTAATGTGTAATACAATTACCGTCTGCCAAGTACTTACACTGCGCTTCACAACAAACCCCACCCCCACCTAATGAGGAAGGAATTGTGAGGTTGTCTAAAGTTGAATAACTTGCCCAGGAACTAGCCAAGAGAGAATTCCAGCGCACACCTGTCTAACTTCAAAGCTCCTTCACACTGAGCAAACAGAGTGCCTCGCTTGTCGGAAAGCGGTAGACTCAGTGTGTAAGTAGAGACTCTTTACCCTCTCGGGAGCTAATGGGAGGCTCAAGTGGGATTAAAGGTGATGGAGCATTTAGAAATGAAACATTCTATAAAATGCAAGGTGTAATTTAGTACACTAAGTTCAGGTCCAATTAAAAAGCTTTAGTTCTCTATAAATGGTAACTACACATGTGAGATACTCATCCGTAGCATGAAATATATCCCAGTTAAGTTGCCAGCATTTTTCATTTACCAAATTCATAAATACGAAATACTTAGACCAGTTTTACTCCTGATGTTAGTAAGGAAACTATGTAATGATGTTTTTGTGCTGGGAGCACAGGTTGGTCCCACCTTTTAAATTTGAATTATACATATGACAAGGTCTCCCTCTGTAGCCCAGGCTGGCCTGGACTTCACTCTGTATACTAGGCTAATCTCAAATGTGAAACAGGCTTTGTGTCTCAGTCTCCTGAGTGTCAGTTAGGGTTACAGGCAGGACACCCCATAGCCAGTTGGACCACATTGAGATGAACAAACAAACCACGTGCTGGGGAGACGGTGTTGTGGTTAAATCACTTGTAAACCACCCACCCACAATGCCAGCAATTGGAAGGTGGAGACAGGGGATCCCCAGAGAAAGCTGGCTAACCAGACTAACTGCTTCCTAAACCCTGGATTCAATTGAGAGACCTAGTTCAATGAAAACCACGGAGAGAGAGATCAATAAAGACCCCCAACAGCCTCAGGCCTCATGCATGTGCGCCCCGGCATCACACACCTATGTGTTCACACACAGAGAAGCACACATATTCTCATGCATACCACACACATACTCACGGAGGAAAGAGCAAATCGACAGGATGTTTCAAGACTTTCTTGACCTGGGTGTCTGGCTCAGTGGTAGAATGCTTGCCAAGCACAAACTGAGGCTCTGGATTTGACACTACCCGGCGGCCCCCACCCCCACCCCAGCATGGGGTGGGGCGGGGTGGAGGAGATTTACTTTAAAATTCACAAATTTTCCTGGACAGAAAAATAAATAAGAACAAAAAAATAAATATGAGTAACGCAAGAGATTAAGAATAATGTAAGAGATTCTGAGGACAGATTGCATGTGTTCCAATACCAGATGTGTTACTTACTGGGAGTATAATCTTGACAAGTGTCTGTAGCGTGCTGTGGAGGAAAAGAAATGGCTCTGACAGACTCAGGTGGGTGAATGCTTGGCCCAGGGAGAGGCACTATTAGGAGGTGTGGCCTTGTTGGAAGAAGTGTGTCACCATGGAGGCAGACTTTTTGAGAGATCTCATATCCCCTCAAGCCCCGTCCAGCATGGAACACAGGCTCCTCCTGGTTGCCTTCAGATCAAAGATATAAAACTCTTTGACTCTGTCTCCAGCAGCATGTCTACCTGCATGCCACCATGTTTCCCACCATGATGATAATGGACTAAGCCGGACTACCGAGACTGTAAGCCAGCATCAAGTAAGTGTCTCTGCACAGCAATGGAAACCCTAAGACACGTGGTATTCGAGATTGGAGCAACTACTTCTTTCACTAGATTGTTATGAAGGGCAAGTGAATTATACGCAAAGTGCTTAATCCAGCCCCTGGCACGATGTAAACATCAGGTATGTGATATCTAGTATTGTTCACCTCATTTAGTATTATCTGTAATAGTGTATAGTGTAGTATAAAAAGCTGTCTCGAGACAAAAACAACTGGTTCTGTACCTTAAGGTACACACATACAATAGACTATTAGAGAGCCATGAAAATAAGGCATAGGAGCCCAGCTCAGCTGTAGAGCAGTTGTTTGCATGAGTCCCCAGGTTCAAATCCCCAGAGCTGCAAGAGGGAAGCAGTAAAAGAATATTTAATCCCATGAGACATGAAAGTTTAAAAAGGAAACAAGTTGTAACCATTGTCCCATACCACTTTGTTAAGCAGAAATACAAAACTTCGAGTAAGAGTCTCCGGGTACTTCTATGTATAAGCTAGGCTTTTCGTTGATAGTTTTCTATACTTTCCTAAACTTCTAGTGCAGTGCAGAACATCAGGTGTTTCTGGTAGCCATACTACTTATTACTATCAATCTTGTTAAAGTGCAACTTCTGGGTCAGTGGGCTGGCAGTCTTGCACCCTGAGCAGGCTCATCAGTGATGCTGATACTGCTGGTCCAAGGCCTGAGTAGGAAGTTTTCACAGCACTGTCTCTGAGCGCCTCTTGGAGCTCCAGAAGCACAGGTTGCTGGATCTAAGGCTGAGGTTCCATTTTAAGACAATCTGGACTATGACCTTAGAATTTGCATATAATAATTTCCAAAAGATGTTGATGCTGCAGATCTGGGAACGGCCCTTTGAAAATCACACTAGAGCATCTTTTCTTTCTCTTAGCATCACTAAAAACACTATCTATCCTCTTCATTGCCTATAAACTCAATCCAAACACTTCATCCAGAAACCCCTGGAATTCCTCCTAGACATCTCTCACTTGAATACACCCGAGGTGTCAAACATCACAGCTTGGTGAGCTTTCCTAGCTTTGGCTGACAGGTTACTCCCTCCTCATGCCCATCCTTCAGGGTCTTCAAATGTTATTACCCCCATAAGGCCTCCCCAAAGCTCCACAGCGCTTTCTGTGATTGCTAGTGGGAATTTTATCTTCCAGCAGTAAACTAGGTTCTTTTGTGGGGCGGGGGGTGGGGGGGGCGAGTAACTTGCCTATTTTCATCTCCCTGTGTGGCTCAGCCAATCTCCAGCATACAGCTGACACGCTCACTGACAGAGTGAAAGAAGGAGCCTCCCCAGGAAGGGCGCGGAACTGTCCAGTAATGGAAACTGGAACCCTGTGCCCGCCAAGCCTGATGACCAACAGTAACAGGTGTTTCCATCTCCGCTTCTGTGATTCATTCTGCATAGCTACGCACGCACATAGCGTAAGCACACAGTCTCCCGGAATACAACGCCAGGCACGCAGACGTGCACCCAGTGTCCTGGGCGCCCGGGAGACACACCTCAGCGACAACCTGGATCCACAAAAGGGAGGCCCTGCCACCAAAAATAGTAATGTCTTACTGCAAACAAAACAAGCAATGGGTCCTGCTTATTTTCCTTGCTCTCTGGCGCATCTTTCTCTTTAGTCCTAAAGAAAGCAATTGATGTGACCCCCCCAACCCCCGGCCCAGTCCTCCCCATACACACGTACCCCTCCCCCACAGCTTCTTTTGGCCACAGCGCGCCTCGGAAGGCTGGATGAATGGGAACCAAGGGGGCCCTCTTTGTCGCTAATCCTCCCCTCCTTTGAGCAAGCCCAGCTTCTTCCGGGTCAGCGACAATCACCACCACCCGAGTCGGGCCCGCTGTGCCCTGCACCAAGGCCAGGCTCGCACAGGGTCCGGTAGCCCGCGGGGGCAGGTTGCGGGAGCAGAAAAGGGCGGGGACGAGGGCGGGCGCCGAGGGAGCGGGGGAGGGAGCTGGGAGGGGAGCGATCGCAGGAGGAGGGAGCTGCCTCGGGCGGCTGGCGACGAGGATGGGAGTGCGGGGCAAGCGCGCGGCGCCTAGGGTCACGGCCGTGGCGGAGTCTGTGGGGCGCGAAGCCAGCGCCCGGCGCTTTTAAAGCCGGGATCGCGACGCGCTCGAGGCGCGGGCGGCGGCCGGATGGAGAGGAAGGGCTTGGCTGCCCGAGCCTCGGGGAACCCTAGCCCGCCCGCGCTGGGTGAGGGACCGCGGCCCGTGCCGCCACCGTGCGTCCCGAGTGGCGGAGGAGCCCCGGAGCGGGGCCAGGCTGGAGCGGCGGCCGAGCCCGCGGAGCTTATCCGGCGCGCGCACGAGTTCAAGAGCCAAGGGGCGCAGTGCTACAAGGACAAGAAATTCCGCGAAGCCATCGGCAAATACCACCGGGCGTTGCTGGAGCTGAAGGGATTGCTGCCGCCACCGGGGGAGCGGGAGCGGGACGGACGGCCAGCTTCCCCGGCAGGGGTTCCCAAAGCCAGCCGCCTCTCGGAGGAGCAGAGCAAGACGGTTGAAGCCATTGAGATCGACTGTTACAACAGCCTGGCAGGTAAGCCGCGCCCCGCCGCACCCCCTCCCCTCCTTCCCGGGGCCTCCAGGGGCCCCGCCCGGCCACGCGTCCCGTCCCCAGCTTTCCCGATCTAGTCTCTTTGGGTCCCAGAGCGCCGTTGAGGCACACCGCGGTGCAGACTCCCTCCCGTGACAGTGGTGCTCTGGGGAGATCTGGGAGGGAGGCGCCTGAGAAAAAGTGTGACTTTCAAGATGATGCCTTCCAAAAGCCATAGTCATCTCGAGTCTCTTCCCTTGCAAACGTGGTCAATCTTGCCTATAAATGACCGGGCAGACAGAAGGGCGACCCAGCGGGCCTGTCGGCGACTGCTGCTCCTCACTTGGGTTCACACTGAAGAGATAGAACCCAGGTGTGCCACACAAGCCGTGGGCTCTAAAGGATAGCCCATGCACCTGTCTGCCTCACTCGGGTGTCACTGGCTCCAAAGTTGACCTATGTCTTCCCTTAAGTAAGCATCCAGGTGGAAACAGGCCTTCCCTCAAGTTTTCCTGCCCTAGTAGCAAAGGGGATTTATTTTCAGGATGTTCATAGCATCCTGAGTAAAATGGATTCCAAAATGCCACTTTCTTCTCTCCTGGTCTTGCCGGTTGCTCCCAGCAGTCTCAAGGTTCTGAATTCATGGTCGGTCCTTAGCCCTGCTGAATTCTTAGTCTCCTGCCTAAGGCTCTCTTGTTGGGCTGAAGGTGTACTTTCACGGTGCACTTTAGGGATGAGGCTAAATGTGTGTGTGTGTGTGTGTGTGTGTGTGCATTATAGAACATGTAAAGTCTGCAAAAAAGGAAAACTCTGAGGCTTTCGAAGGACTTCTTGTGAAATGTGGCAAACAGTGGCATAAACAACTGCCTTCCAGCGACTAAACCACCCTCTCCTTCTCCCACCCAGTCAGTGTGTAGGGTTTGGGGCATAGTCAAGCCTCTCTGTTAGAATAAAAGGCATTTCTTCATTTCTAACCTTGGAAGTTGCTTGAACTAAGTATGGCCTGTTAGCGGGTATGTGACAGGGGTGGGGGTGGTGCAAGATGCCTCTGGAGATTGAAAGACTACAACTATGGTCCATTCAGAAATGTAGATCTGCTGTGTTCCCTTTGGGCACTGAGCATCAGCCTCCCTCTGCCTTCACATCCTGCCATGTTTGAGGTCATCTTTAGGCAAGTACTCCACCCCTGTGCTACCTTGCCCCCACCAGAGGGCATCTTTACCAGGGTGAAACCCAGCCTGGGAAGACACAGTGTGATGTAGCTTACACACACTTAAAGAATTAATACCAAGGGCAGTTACAGAGATGGCGACGTTGGTCCTAGTATTACAAATAATGGCACCAGAGAAAATAATGGCACAGAAGGATGGAACGTGTGAATCTATAAAAGGATACCTGATTCCTCTGGTTTCCTTTAAGGATTTGGCCACTGCTCTGATGAACAGTTAAAAATCAGAGCCTCTGACGGCGGAGGAAGAGACACTCTGGATGGCTAAGAGTGGTAATGGAGCCTGCCTCCAGTATTATCCGTGGATGTTCTAGGACTACATTCACCCCACAATTCTGGCTACCAGCCCATGAGTAGCTAGCACTGCCTGCCCTCCACCCCACAAGTGGCTGCATTTCCATGGTGAAACCCAAAGTATGTCCTTGGTCAGGCTTGCCCAGTCATTAGAGGACAGAGGTGTGGTCGATCTCCACTTCTGTCCCCACCACACAAACACTTGGGAAAACTTCACTGGTGACAGAATGGAAATAAACCCAGAGGGCTTTCCTTCTGCTGCCTGCTCTGGGGCTCATCGCTTATGAACATTAATAATGTAGCATATGTGCAGTTAGGTACCTTACATGTAGTTTTGCTTTTTTGTGACAGGGTTCACTATGTAGCCCTGACTGGTCCAGAACTATATAGATCAAGCTGGACTCGAACTCAGATATTCACCTGCCTCTGCCCTCAGAGCACTGAGATTAAAGGAGTGCATCACCATTTCCATCTTATACTAATCTTTTTTTAAAAAAAAAAATATATATATATATATAAGCAATCTGAAAGAAATATGGCCATTCACCTCACAGAGGAGAATCCCAAGGCTCCAGAGCCATCCATCTCCAAAGGCAATGCCCTGCCCATCACAGCTTGATGTAGAAAGTCAGCATCGTCTGCACCTCTGCTGCTACCAGGTACCCCCACTCAGGTGGGCTCGCAAACCCCACATTTCAATGTCCGTCAGGGTGCCCTCAGCCCTGGTAATCAGGAAGGAAAAACACACAGTGCCCCGATTCAAGACTGAGAGGACTGTCTGATGTCTTCCAGTCTCACACAGCGATGTGAGAGGTGACCGGCTGGACAGTTCTGACACAGTTAAAGTCCACACCCTGTGTGGAAAATTCAGCATGTGTCAGGAAGGCTCCACACAGAAATCACTTTGGTGAGAAGCCTGTCATTGTCAGCCTTTGGGTTGGTGTGTGAAATCAGTTACCAGTCTCTCAGAAGTCCCACCCACTAGCAAATAATCCTTTCTCATGGGATTATCAAAGTAGTAGGAACCTTGATAGATGTTTTCTTCTAGAAAATAGCAAAACATTTAGAGAAACACAGAATGACCTCTAACTCCTCCACATAAAGAGATCTGTATTTAGCCTGGTTGTGTGCACGCCTTTTAATCCCAGCACTTGGGAGGCAGAGGCAGGAAGTTCTCTGAGTCTGAGGCCAGCCTGATCTATAGAGTAAATTCCAGGATAGTCAGGGCTACAAAGAGAAACCCTGTCCCAAGAAAGAAAGAAAGAAAGAAAGAAAGAAAGAAAGAAAGAAAGAAAGAAAGAGAAAGAAGGAAAGAAAGAAATGAAGGAAGGAAGAAAGGAAGGAAGGAAAAAAGAAATCTGTGTTGAATGTGTGCATGGTATGGTGGTGGTGGTATGTGTGTGTGTGTGTGTGTGTGTGTGTGTGTGTGTGTGTGAATGTGTGTGTGTTTACAAAACAAGGGTCCTTGTCCTCCTATGTATGCAGTCATATATATCCTGCTTTTAACCCTACTTACATTGTGTCAAAAGTATTTATACATATCTTTAAAATATTTCATGAAGATTATTTTAAATGCAAAATAAAAAATTTAGGTGAGCTGGGCATGGCAACACATGTCTTCAATCCCAGCACTTGGGAGACAGAGTTAGACAGATCTCTGTAAGTTCGGGGCCAGCCTGGTCTATAGAATGAGTTCTAGGACAGCCAAAGCTACATAAAGAAACCTCATCTCAAAAAACTTAAAAAAATATTAAGGGTGCCTTTTCAGTTATAGAAAAGATAGTAGAAAGAAGAAAGACTTGTGCTGTTTTAGTTAGGGCTAGCCTGGTCCAGCCTGGCGCATGAAATGGCCTCCCGCCTGAGTGCTGGCTGACAGGAAAGACATGTGCAAGAGCAGATTCATCCTGGCAGAAAAGCAGGTGACTTCCATTGTGGTTTTGTTGACACCTGGGCAGCCTGGTGACATGGTTGTTCTAGCGCTGTCTTTCTTTCCACATAAAGCCTATGTAGGGATAGAGGCTTGGCATTGGGAAAGAACTTAGAATAGCTCAGAGATACCTAGAGAATTAGGCTGTGATGCTAAGGGCTGCTATTCTCCAAACACGAGGCTGACGTTAGGTTTCTGGAGAAAACTTAAGCTCATGAGCCCTCCTGATCTATCTATAACCCCCTGCAAATAATAGCCAGGGGGCTGCTAGGAAGGAGTAGGAGGTGTTCGTCTCATATCCATTTGAATGGCCCCAAGAGCCCAAGAAGGGTATGCAGTCTGCAAATGGTGCCAG
>NW_022196912.1:96643395-96646186 GCF_008632895.1 Mastomys coucha
GTACTGGGATTAAAGGCGTGCGCCACCACCACCCGGTCAGATTTCATTGTTTTTAGGAGGACTCTGGCTAGCTGTGCTGGACTAATAGATGGGATTTTGTATGACTTGTTTTCTGGGAGATTAAAGGGATAGTGTTTTTCTTCCTTCAGAATTTTAATAGACAAGACAGTTTACCCTGCCCAGACTGGGGAATGTGAGCCTTACTGGCCACAGAGCAAGCATGCATTTGACTGATGAGTGGGTCTTATTGACCTGAACAAGACACATGGTTCTCCTGGGGCCTTGGTACCTTTGAAGGGTAGAACATTTCCTCTTGGGACCGTGGGAGGCTGAGTTAAGGGTGTGGCTACCAAGATGCACCACACATTGCTTTGTTGATATTTTTAAGTGATGCCCAAGATTTCAATGGCAGCCGTGGGGATAGGTGCCATTGGATCCGAAGGCTAGGAATGTGTGCTCTGATCCTCCTCATGATCTGCAACAAACACCATTTTGTTTTATTGCCATTTTCTATTTAGAGCTATGTTTGGGAGATTTCTTTTGTCTTACCAAAGGATAGACAATATTAGATTGGTCTCAGCTGAAGCCCCCAGTGTAGAAGTGTGATGAGGCCTAGGAACAGGTTCATACCAAGAGAAGACCTGTGGTAGTGTACTCTGAAACTAGCTTAATAGACATGTCTTGAACCCATAGGTCAGGACTGGTCATAATCTTCAGAGCTGTCCTAGATTTTTGTCGGGTTGACACAAGCCAGGATCATTTGGAAAGAGGGAACTTCAGTTGAGCAAATGCCCCCCCCCATCAGATTGGCCTATAGGCAAATCTATGGGGCGTTTTCTGTATATGATTGATGTGGGAGAGCCTAGCCCATACTGGTCCTGGGTATATAAGAAAGCAGGCTAAACAAACCACAAAGAGCAAGCCAGTAAACAACGCTCCTCCCGGGCCTTCGATTCAGCTCCTGCCTCCAGGATCCTGCTTGAGTGCCTGCTCTGACTTCCTTTCACGGTGGACTATGATTGGGATGAATTGGCCCAAGTGAACCCTCTTTTGGGTTGCTTTTGACCGCCAACCCAAAGTGGCACTTAGTTATGGTTCTCTATCACAGCAATAGGAACCTAACTAAGAGTGTAGCACAGCATGGAAATATGAAATTTGTTCAAAAAACAAGGAAATCATATCTCTAAAGATCCCAAAATATAAAACTCTGACCTGGGACATAACTGCAACCCAGTACTCAGAAGATTAAAGCAAGAGAGCCATGAATTTCAGGCTAGCCATCCTGGTCTACATAGTGAGTTTAAGACCAGGCGGCCTGGTTCTATGTGGTGAGTTCAGGGCTAACCAGTATGGTCTACATAGTGAATTCAAGCTGGGTTGTCTCAAAAAAACAACCCAGCCAGAATGAAGCAAAAGATAACACTTTTCCTTTTCCTTTTTTTTTTTTTTCATGGTTGCTCTCTCTGACGTGGTGAGTTTTGTTTTGTTTTGTTTCTTTTTTTCTTTATTTTTAAATTTGCTATTAAATGTCATTACAAGTAAAGAAAGTCAAAATTTTATTTTGGAATGAACTTTACTATTCATCTGTGTTTTGTGCAATGCCAGTTTTAAATGAGAATATGACTATTTAACTTGCATGTGGAATCAAAAATTACACAATTCATATTTTCTAGTTCCTACATGCATACATAATGTATTCCTACTGGAACAGTGGAAATGCTGCACAAATGAACTGTTTTTATTTAACTTCTTTATATGCATATTTTATGTGCAGATGCCATATGCCCGCTTCCTACAGGGCTTTCTGATAAGTGAGGAGAGAAGAAGGAGCCATGGGTTACCCTACTCTTTCCTTAGTGCATAAGTGGTTGGCTTATGCCAGAGAACCAACAGAAATAAGGGATATGATCGGGTTCTATGTAATATTTGTGTTACTTAGGCCCTCCCACCCTCAAATTTGAAGAAGTTTCTAGTTTAAGAGTGTGGCCTCTTGGGTCTGCTAATGTGTCCACTTCATTATAGACATGACACCTTTACCTATTCTCATTGAACTCTGTGTCATGGATTCACCATAAGTCTGTGCTTGTGGGATATTGTGAATTCAAATGTGAACTGGGGCTTCAAAGAACAGTACTGCACTTAGCTTACACACATGTTATATGCTGTCATCAGGCTTCACCTACAGCAACAGAAGAATATAAAAACAAGCACCGAATGCTTTCGAGCAAGGGACCCAGGCAGCTTCATAAGTGGTCTGTCTTGGAAGTCAACCCTAAATGAGTCTGTGGGAGAGGACCGAATGGATACATCTAAGTATACAAACCTGGGTGTAGACTCTGAAATGAAGTCTAAAAAGAAAGGATATTTAGCAAAAAGTGTGGTGGAACCAAACAGCCTAGCACAGAGGTACAGGGATCACAAATACAAAAACGGAAAGATGAAGAGGAGTTCAGAGACTAGGGACAAGCAATTACCTGGTGGCCAGAAGATGAGATTCAGGGTGAGAAATGGTGAAAGGAGAAGGAGGGAAGGGAGATTCAAAGCTGCTGGGACCTGGGCTGTTGCATGGATAGCAAATTAGACAATATATCACAAAGTCCTTATAGATGTAGCTTCTAAAACCATCTTCCAATGGGAGATGGGAGAGTAAGCACATAGAACACGTTCAGGGAAGACACTGGAAAGAACAGTCTGACCTTGGGCTTTCAGCAGAGTCTCTAAAGTAGATGCTTACCCTGTCTCCAAGGAGTGTACATCAGGCAGCCTCTAGCTAGAAACTGGAAGGCATCTT
>NW_022196912.1:96646196-96682090 GCF_008632895.1 Mastomys coucha
TGCCCAGAAGTTCAATCTGATTTCTTTTTTTTTTATTAGTTATTTTCTTTATTTATATATCATATGGTTTCTCCTTTCCCAGTTTCCCCTCCAAAAAACAAACAAACAAAAACAATAAGAACGAACCCCTGTTGCCTCCCCCCTCTCCATGCTTGCCACCCTACCCTCTCCCACTTATTGGCCCTGGCATTTCCCCTACACTGGGGCACAGAACCTTCACAGGGCCAAGGACCTCTCCTCCCATTGATGATCGACTTTGCAATCCTCTACTATACACATGCTGCCAGAACAATCAGTCCCACCATGTATACTCCTTGGTTGGTGGTTGAGTCCCTGGGAGCTCTGAGGTTACTAGTTAGTTCATATTGTTGTTCGTCCTTAGGGGCTGCAAACCCTTCAGCTCTTTTGGTCCTTTCTCTAACTCCTTCATTAGGGACCCTGTACTCAGTTCAATGGATGGCTGTGAGCCTCTACATCTGTATTAGTCAGGTACTGTCAGAGCCTCTCAGGACATAGCTATATTAGGCTATCATGTCCTTCCTTCAGTCTCTGCTCCATAGTTTGTCTCAGCAACTCTGGAAGGCATCTTAAAATCAGATTCCCTATGGTCCAAGTGCTCAAGAATATCTGTGAAAGATGCAAAGATCTGGCTGCTGCACTGCCAGGAAGAAACACCAGGATGCGGAAGAGCCTAAAGCTGCTCTGGGAGTGTTAAGGTTGGGCACCAGCTCCACATAGGATGGCCTCTCTGCCCTGTACTCATTCTCACCAGGCTCCTCCAGGATGGAAGCTGGATGTCTCAACCAACCAACCCAACACTTCCCGATTCCCTTCGGAGATCCATGTATCTTTGAAACAGTTTCATATTTCTGCTCAGATAATAACTGTGGCTTAGTCTCGAACACAACACAGTAACATGTGCCCTAGCCCAGGCAAGGACATCAGATATAAAAAGACCAAAGATGTGGGTGGAGGGCTGGCTCAGCTGTCAAGAGTATGTCCTACTCTTGAAGAAGATCTGAGTTTGGTTCCCAGTATCCACTTTGGGTGGCTCACAACTGCTTAAAACTTCAGCTCTGCAGGGATCTGACATTTCTGACCTCTGTGGATTCCCACACAGAGACACATAATTAAATAATAATAAAATAAATCTTTAAAAAATGCCATAGAAGAGTTTTTCTGATGAAGGTCCACATGGACTTGAAACTGCTCATAGCAATGTGAGTTCATTACCTGTACTGGCTAGTTTTGTGTGTCAACTTGACACAGGCTGGAGTTATCACAGAAGGGAGCTTCATTTGGGGAAGTGCCTCCATGAGGTCCAGCTGTGGGGCATTTTCTCAATTAGTGATCAAGGGGGTAGGGCCCCTTGTGGGTGGTACCATCCCTGGGCTGGAGGTCTTGGGTTCTATAAGAGAGCAGGCTGAGCAAGCCAGGAAAAGCAAGCCAGTAAGAAACATCTCTCCATGGCCTCTGCATCAGCTCCTGCTTCCTGTCCTGACTTCCTCTGGTGATCAACAGCCATGTGGAAGTAAGCCAAATAAACCCTTTCCTTCCCAACTTGCTTTTTGGTCATGATGTTGTGCAGGAATAGAAACCCTGACTAAGACATTACCTATTGTATATTTTGTTCATACATATTTTCATATCATCATTGAAGAAGAACCATGTTAAACAGGACCCAAACCAACAGTTCTCATTTAAAAATAATAATAAGTGTCAAGGAGGGTTGATTTAGGGCATAGACACTGGAGTTAGAATGTGTCCAGGTGATCTCTCCATCCATCTGTATTTCTGCCAAAGGGACTTTAAAAATATTTTAGGCCCCCAAATGACAGGCAGAATTTACAGAGGATACTTGGGAGACAAATGTTTCCCATCTATAGTACTTCCATCTATAAAGCACAAGTATAAATTAGTATTAACTAGCAGGCTCAAGAATTGTGTAAGATAAGAATTTATGATTGCAGATTGGTATATGAATTTTCTTGTCAGCATCACAAGTTTTCTGTTTGGCTTAGTTAGTCATTTCCAGTGATAGGGAAAGTCATCTTAAATGACAACATTTAATTAAATAATTAAACAACAGCCATGCTAAAAACAGTAACCAGTAGTAAAGACAGAAAAGATTCACATAAGCCTGGCACAGAGTACATGGTCCACAAATGTGTTTGAGAAAACTGAAGTGCTTATGTCTTATGTACTGTCTTGTGTTAAGGAACCAAATTACCCAACTGTTCACTTACTGTTTATTGGGTGCCAGCTATTTGGTAGATCCTGGGCTTAGGGGTCTGCAGCAGTCACTATAAAGTGAAGCTTTCCCTTTTAATGAACTCACGTGGATATTCCGCTTTGATCTGTACAGCTTTATAAGACAGAAAACTCAAACTTGGAACAGTTAAGTCATTTTCCCTTGGCCACATAACAGTACATAGCAAATTGGAATTTATCTGTCATCCCAAAGCCTGCCATGTTAGCCGTCCATGCCACATGGCTTCAGTACTAAAGTGGGTCTTGGAATTTCCATCAGTCCATCTGTTTTCCTCTTTTGCGACAACACAGACTATATCTCATTGGCGTTAGAAGGATAAGCTTTGACGTTTCTAGGGCAAACTCCCGTGTCCATCCTTTGGTCATTTCTCCTGGAACTTAAGCACTATGCTTGCGCCTCATGGGATCCCATTTCATGCTGGTCCTGAGAGATTACAGAGAGAGAGCCCTGGCTTCTGTGGCCACGCAGAGCTGGTGTGTTAGTGATTTTTCATGCTGTGACAGAATACATGGCAGAAATGAATTAAGAAAGGAAGGATTGAGCAGGGCTCACAGTCCATCACGTCTGGGAAGGCATGGCTCCAAGAGTGCATTGTGGCTGAGGTAGTGAGAGCCTGCAGAGACTGGTTAGAGGACCTGCTGTTCGGAAGAATGCTCAGGCAGGAAGTGGGGCTATATCTCATAAGCCCTGTTCTTGCTGCCCTGTGTCTGCCTTCCAATCTCCCCAAACAGAGACAACCAAGAAAAGCCAAACTGTTCAAACAACTGAGCTTGTGGGGACATTTCCTATTGAAACCATAGAGCCTAATTAGCCCCGTGTCCGTGGAAAGGTGACCTGGGTTTGTGCAGTCAGAGAAGAGTAAGTCTGTCTGGGAACTGTTTAAAGAGCATAGAGACTCCGAAGCCCACCCTGCCCCCTCCTCTTGGCTTCCTGCCTGCTCTGGGGTATGTGGCTCCAGTCACAAGTTGAGAAGTTTAAGTGGACTTGCTAAGAGTAGGTGTTCACTTCAGACATAGAAAGCACCTGCTGGGGAAGGTGCTGGGTGTATCTCCGAGGGCGGAGATGTCACTTGCTCCATCTTTAGGAGCACAAGCAGAAGCCTGGCGTGATGCAAGAGGCCTGGGCTGCCGATTCTGTCTCCTATTTGCTGTGTGCTTTGAGCCAAGTAACTTTGCCTTTTGAGTTATAAAAAACCAGGGTTGGATTCTGGGATCTCAAAAGCCCCTTTCCAGTCCCCCCCTCTCCCTCTCTCTCTCTAAAAGATTTGTTTACTTATTTATTTATTTTATGTATCTGAGTACACTGTAGCTGTCTTCAGACACACCAGAAGAAGGCATCAGATCCCATTACAGATGGTTGAAAGCCACCATGTGGTTGCTGGGAATTGAACTCAGGACTTCTGGAAGAGCAGCCAGTGCTCTTAACTGCTGAGCCATCTCTCCAGCTCTGCCTTCCAGTCTCTTAAAGATACATTTCCTATGTCCTTCTCTTCTGAACTGAAGGCCATTTCACAGACAGACATGCTTCTGTGTGTTCTCACATGACCAGTCTCCAAAAACTTATTTACACAAAAAGGCACAGTGCAGAACAGCATTTACTGTGACTTCTTCCTCTATTTAAATATTCAAGAGACAATAATGGTGTTAAGTTTGAGATCACGTGAAATCGTAGCAAAGCAATGAGTGGTCACCTTTGAAAAAACAGAGGTTAGTTAAGGAACTTCAGACAGAGGACAAACAGACAAGGAGCTCAGCTTTTTATATAAAATCTCTATCAGCTTTTTGAACTATATGCTCCATAATATTTTTAAAAAGAAAAGTGATGACGTTAGTTTTCTGGGTAGAGAAATTACGAGGTTTTTTTTTTTTTCTTTCCTTAAATTGACTCCAAGGTAACCCAACACACAAGCACATTTTTCCATATTACTCTGGGAATCAACTATGTCTTGTCATTGCCAGGCAGTAACATCAAAGATGTCAAACAAATTATCCCAGAGCCCATATCTTCTCTGTGTGTTCCTGGTAGGATCCAGTCTACACATAGAGCTCAATCCAGGTAGCACGGTACCATACAGAGTAGAAGGATGCCACACATTAGCATCAGTTTGGGTCTGGTGGGCTAAGACAGGGATGAGTAGGGTCAAGGCTTGTGACATAGTTGGTCCTGAATATTACTGCTCTGTCATTTGGGAATGGGAATGGGGTGACCATTTAGGATTCTTGTCTGGGAAATCTTGCCTGCTGCTGGCTTCAACAGAGCAGTAGGCACACCAGGAGGAAGCCTGCTCATTTATCTGATCTTTGCTGGACACCCGCTGTGGCTCTTCACCACCCAAACTTAAACCACTCTGTTCTCAGAATGTCATGTGGGGGCCAGCCTTTGAGACCAGGCTCTGCTGGTCAAAACCAGTTCGTCAACTTCAGGTAGAGGCTCAGTTTCCATGTGTGTGTGTGTGTGTGTGTGTGTGTGTGTGTGTGTGTGTGTGTGTGTGTGTGTGTGTATACAGCAGGAAATTTCCCTTCAGGTCCCCTTTCAGGAGCATGAAACCACTAGGATTTTAAAGGCTTTTTAGCCATTTTCCTAGCTCATCCTTTGTGTCTGGGAACGGCCAGAGCTGGGAGGGAAATAGGAGGGGAGTTCTCTTTTATTCTGGTTCACTCCTCTGTGCTGACACGTACTCATTCAAAGGGCTTGGCAGAGATCGCCAGGCAACCCTTGCAACTGGAAGAAGACCAAGGGTCCTCATTGTCTCCCAGGACATTAGAGATGAGTGCGGGGCTTCTGGGAGGATGGTGAGTTGAGAAGGGGTTAAAGCCAACAGAAACTTCTCTGTGCATCCTGGCATCCACTGGTGACCCCAAAGAGCACAGACTGATGCTGGGTCTGCCATGATTAGTTAAAAATACTGATATTTGACTCTAACTGCACAGTCATTCAGCACTAGAAATTACCCCAGGAGGGGGCAGGGAAAGAAACAAAAAGCTTTAGAGACAGGCTGGCAAGGGCAAGAGTTTCGGGGAATAGATGTCGGCCAAATTCTCGAAATCTTACAAAGAAGCCACCCTTGGCATATTATAGCTGAATAGCCTGGGGGAGTCTGAAAGTTTTGGTCATACTAAGGCAAAACTGAGCATATTTCTCTAGGGGACTGTCACCTCCAGATTATAGAGACTACAGAACTATTAGAAATTGGAGTGGGATCTTCTCTGGCACCTCTCCAGGGAGGACTGTGTGTCCATGTGTGCCCAGAGAGGGAGAAGGAAGAGATGGGACACCGAGGAAAGAGATGTACAGCAGGGCCCCAGAAATGCACGGGGCAACATAATGGAGGAAGATCTTTGCTTAGTGAAAGGATGTGGACTTGAATCTTGGCTTTTCCATTCACTCTGGACAGATTCCAACCCTGTGAGATACTTTGTTCATTAATGCATGGAGATAAGATATGCGCCACATAGGAATACCATATGATTAAATGGCACAGGCACACATACCCAGCACGGTGCTTGACGCATAGAAGACGATTAAAATGACAGTTATATGCAGAGGTGGTTATATTAATGATAGCGGAGGGAGGCACATGAGAGGAGATGAGGAGGATGTGGCAAAGGAGGCTCAAGGAAAAAGGGAAGGATATGGGAGAGCACTAAGGACAAAGGAGGGGTCATAGGTCATGTATGTTTCACACCCACTAAGCGCCACAGGCTAGGATAGGGAAACAAGATGTATCCAACACCCTTGGTGTAGATGTGGCAGGGCTGAGTAAAGGAAAAGTTGACCAGATGCTCTCTAGAGAGTCAACTGAATTCTACCAGGACCTCCTTTCCTAGACCCAAAGGGTTAAGAACCTGTGCCCCCATCCCAACTTCTCAGGTTTAAGGGATCCATTCGGGCAACTCATAGAAACTGCTTGATAAGCACTGGAAAAAAATGGTTTGGTGGGCAAAATACTAGCTACACAAGCTTGAATCCCAGAGTTCAGATCCCCAAGACCCACATAATAAATTCTGGGCAGGAATGATGGCACACCTGTAAGCCCAGCACTTGGGAGGTGAAGACAAGAGTATTCACAGAGCAAGAACCCAGCTTAGACTAACTGAATCATGAGCTCTTGGGTCAAGTAAGAGGCCCTGCCTTAATGTATATGGTGGAGAGAGACAGTGGAGACAGCAAAGTCAACCTCTAGCTTCTACAACCCATGTGCATACCATACACACACACACACACACACACACACACACACACACACACAACTCATGTACATAACACACACACACACACCCCACATATAGCCAAAAATAAAAAGGGAAAGATCTGCTGGATTCTTGACATCTGTGGGCTCCAGGTGACCCTGTGTAAGTGAATGAGGCTCAGGTAGATGTGTCTGAATGTATCCCTCCTCCACGTTCCATCCCGTGCCACAGGGTTCCCCCAGTCCTTTCTTTGAACTGACCAAGCAGGGAAAGAACTACAGTCCAGGGTGGGTACTCTCACAAGTCAGACCTATCCCCAAGCTGTCTGACAGCAAGGACTTGATGAGAAAAGAAGATACATACTGCGGTCATTTGGGTCCCTGCAGGTCCCCCAGAGGTTAACAAGAAAGCAAATGCGTTGATGGAGTGGAATGGGGCAGGTGCCACAGGAGAAGTCACAAGATGGATGCTACCCATCTTCTAGGGTGTCATGCAGGTGCCTAGAGCCCAGAGCTCCTCCTAGGCTGAGGATGGAAACAGCTCTGGCTTAGCTGGGTATCCTGGGAGTGAGAGGATGGTGATGTGAAAATCCCTGTGGATTTCCTCTCAGGTGTCCCAGAGAGCAGAATATCCCCAGTCCTCCAGACAAGCCCAAGACGCAGACAGCACTGTCTGTGTGGCACTCTTCTCTCTTTAACAGAATATAGGCCGCTGTTTGTTTTTCCTTTGTGTTTTGTCTTAATGGTTTTTAGTTATAAAATTAAACATCGTAGCAATCAAAGTTGTTGAAAGTACAAGAAGTTATGGCAATCAATAAACAAACAAACAAATAAAAATAGTCGTCAGCCATGACCATTTCATAATTTGCCTTTCTTCCAGTTTGTGAAGTTGGTCTGCTTTGATTCTTGCATCCCTCCTGGGTGCTCCTCAGTCCTCCTCGGTGTCACCAATGGCACCCCAGTTCTTGCTGCCACCTCCTTTCATACCACTATATTAGTCTGTTGAGTTAAGTCAGGTTACTGGAGGTGACAGGGTGCACAGGGAGAAAGTTATTAAAGCTTATCAACCAGCACACTATCAGGAATTCATCACTAGACTCTTAGATTTTTGGCAGGTTCCTTCGTCCTTCTTCCACAGTTATCACTCCTTCCCCTCATTTCCATGTCAGCCTTTTCCAGCTCCTGTCATTAACATATGCAGAGCAATTTGGCTGGATTTTTGCCCACTTGAATTTACCAAGTACCCACCTCCAAGCTTCCCCACTCATCTGATGCAGCTGTTAAAGATAATCCTCTGCAGGGCGGGTGGATAGTTTCTTGCTTGGGGGGGCACTGTTTTTTTTTTAAGTCATTCAGTGTATAAATGTTTGCACTCTCTATTTTTCCATCAGTATTTTCCATTGGGAATAGTTTAGCCATGAAATTTTATTATCCTGTACAGTATTCCAGTTGCAGGAGTGTGCCATTATTCATTTAGCTACTAGTCAACATTTTGGTTATTTTAACAATCTGCTCTGATATCATGCTGCCAGAGAGGGTGTGTGTGGCTCTTCCTGTTACAGTTGTGCCTGGCAGCCCACCCCAAGCATCTGATAACATGATGGAAGGAGAGTGGGAGAGTCTATAGGGGTTACAAAGGATGGCAAGAAGGTTTTCAGAACAGAAAGATTTGGGTTGTTGTTGTTTTGTCTACCTTAATTAATGTTCTATGGTTGTGAAGAGACACCATAACCAAGGAAACTCTTATAAAGGACAATATCTAATTGGGGCTGTCTTACAGTTTCAGAGGATTGGTCCTTTATTTTCATGGTGGGAAGCATGGCTGCATACACACAGGCGTGGTGATGGAGCTGGAGCTGAGAACTTTACATCCTAATCTGAAGGCAGCAGGCAGAGAGCAAAAGTTTCCTCGTTGTCCTTTCTGTAGGCTGCCGAGGGAAGATGAGTGGGTCTTCTGACCTCAGGTGATCTGGGGTTGGGGGTAGGGACGGGGCGGAGGGGATATTCTCATCCAAACCTCCACAATATCCAAAGAGAACAGGATGAGACTTTGACTTCTGACTGCCCCCCTTCCCTGGCTCAGGGCCAGACTGAGATATATCCTCAGCAGAGCTGTCAAGGGAAGGACGGTAGCATGTGGGTTTATCCAGAGTGCTTTTGGCGATTGTCCCTGTCATCACATAGCAAATAGCCAAACTGACATCCCTGAGACCCTGCTTCCAGACAAAAGAGTGGGTATTGACACGGACTCAGCACATGCATCCTGTCATCCTTTATCCCGCCCCTGCCTCCTGTATCACATCAAGATCAAGAGTGAGTTTTGGGGACCATGGTTGTAATAACTTGAAAGAGAGCTGCCATCGCAACCTGGTAGGACCTGCCTTCTTAGAAGCACCAAAGGCTGAACTGACCTCAGGACTCAGTGCTTCAGCTCTCTTCAGTGGGTTCCGATATCCCATAAATGACTGCTAGATATGCCTTCAGCTTAGAGGATGCTAAACTGCCTTTCCACCTTGACTCCTTCACCTGCTCTTTAATGGCTACCCCGTCATCCTCCAAATCTTCATGGGAGGTTGATTTGTAGCCCTACCAGATGGCAAAAAAAAAAAAAAAAAAAAAAAAACCAAACCAAAACCCTACAGATTCTCAAGTCCCTTATACAATGTGGTGTCATATTTGCCTGAAACCTGCATACATCCTCCTGCATCCTCCTGTGTACTTTACATCATCTCTAGATTACTCACATGACCTAAAAATGCATTTGCTATTCAGACAGCTGTCATAAATACTGTCTTAGGGGATGACAAGAAAAAGTCTGCTCAATCCAGATGCAGTTTTTTTCTCTCCCCCCCCAAATATGTTTGACTGACAGTTGGCTGGATCTACATATGCATGCAGATCTGCAATGTGAAGGGATTGCTTGTCAGCTGAGTGGATATGAATAAAACCTTGAAGAAAGCAATATCTTTTCAGTGCTTTCCCATGATTCCCCGGCACAAGCCATGAAGAGCGGGTCCACATTGAACAGCTTTACCAAGGGCATCTTTCTGGAATCCACAGTGATAGTGAGAGGTATCATGAAGCACCCCAGCACTGGGACATCCAGCTGGAGGCTTCAGAGATAGGAAATGGCAGGTTGGTGATGGCAAAGGGAGCGCTCTCCAAAGAGAGCATACCAGAAACAGGGGACAAAAGAAACGCTTGGCAGGATTTATATCGGCTCCAGTGGGAGCCTGTGCTCATCAGTGAAAGTAGGAGGCCCAAGATTTGTGGTGATGGAAATAAAGATTTACCCCCTCGAGATAAGTCCGCCAAGTGCATCCTGAATGTGGGAGCGGCAGGCGAGTGGGAGACTCCTCTGTCTGGTTGTCAGGAAGACAACATATTTCTGAGAACAAAGACACAGCTACTTGGAGGGTACTGGCTCCCATCTGGCCACCCTCCTGCTCACAGCCATTTCCCACTCTCTAATCTTGGAAGAAGCCTTTGGAGAATAGCAACACCAGGTCCCACTCCTGTGGGTATGACTCGGGAGTAAGTTATCTGGACTGCCTCCCTAGTAATTGAGCTCAGGGCTTGGAAAGTCACTTAGGGGAGCCAGAGGCAGTTGATGGCTGCCGGGAGAGAATGAGTCACCTTTCTTTAGGAGTGTGGCCACTGCGAGGTCGTCCATTCCCTAGCTGATGACTCTACACCCAGGAGCACACAAGCAGAATTTGGTGGGTTGGGAGGGAGATGTAGGACTGAGCAGTGAGTGTGATCAAGACACATTGTATACATGCACGAAATTTTCATGGAACAAATTTTTAAACTCACTTTGCACTTAGTAGCAAGAGAATGAAGGGGCGGGGCAGTGGTGGCGCACGCCTTTAATCTCAGCACTTGGGAGGCAGAGGCTGGCGGATTTCTGAGTTTCTGAGTTTCTGAGGCCAGCCTGGTCTACAGAGTGAGTCCAGGACAGTCAGGGCTACACAGAGAAACCCTGCCTTGAAAAAGAAAAGAGAAAGAAAAAGAGAAAGAGAAAGAGAAAGAGAAAGAGAAAGAGAAAGAGAAAGAGAAAGAGAGACATTGAAGGGATATTCTCCTTTATGGCCTAGGAATTGAACTCTTGGGTGTTTGTTCACGAGAAATAAAGGTAGAAATAACTATTCTTCTCAGCTTTACTCATAATAACTTGTATTTCATAAACCTTATGATGGCAAAACCATTCCGTGCCTTAATTTTAACAGAGTATAAATAGATAGCTCAGGTGCCTCACTAGAAAAATGATTAACAGTGGCACACCCACACCATACAATACTATTCACAAATGAAACAGAGCAAACTGTTGATACATGTGACAGATTGGATCTCAAGGGAATTATGTTGGCTAAAAATAATTCTAAAACATTTCACACCATATTATCCTGTCTTCTGCTCCCCTCTTTCTGTTGGTTAGTTAGTGAGTTTTATAAGAGAGAATTTCTCAGTGTAGCCTGGGCTACCTTTGGACTCACTGTGTTTCTTGTGAACCCACAGCCCTCCTACCACTAAATCCCAAATTCCAGGACTAGGGCATGCACCACCATTCCCAGCCCATAGAACAATTTTGAAACAACAATATTTAAAGCATGGAGAACAGATTGACAACTAGCTGCTAGGGACAGAGGACAGGAGGAAGATCGATGTGTTCATAAAAGATGACTGATGGGAAGGCCTGAAATCCAAGCCTGGACTGACAATAGCCTACACCGTAACCCTGATTCCAGCACTTCACTTGGTGGCCTTGGGCAAGTGACTCAACTTCCTTGTGCCTCCAATTCCTCATCTGAAATATGGACAAAAATACGAGGACACGCCTTGGAGGCAGTTGTCAAGAGTAACTCCAGTCAGTGCTTAGAAAGCAGGTTTAGCCATTTACACTCACTCCAGATTCCTCACACCTGTGCTGATTACACTCCTGAGAGGTACCTGGGCACTGGCCACTGATGCACAGCTGAATTCTTCTGATCTCATCATGCAGCACCTTGTCCTGCTCCTTCTCTATCCCCCTGTCCAGGTTCCCTCACTCCAGCAAGAAATCTCAAGTCACCAGGAGAAATAGTCAGGATGTCCTGATTTCACAGTCTGACTGAGAACAAGTGTTTGTCTATACATGCAAATATCCCAGCTCTAGAACTTGGCCATCTGACATCTCTGCCTTTTGGCTAGTCCAGGAGTACCTAATGACTGTCCTGGGATTAACAGTGACATGATTCTTAAGAAACGCACATCTGGGAGCTGGAGAGATGGTTCAGCACTGACTGCTCTTCCAGAAAACTTGTTTAGTGTCTCGTACCCATGTAGGTGGATTACTTGCTTGCAATTCCAGGTCCAAGTGATCAAATGTTCTTTTCTGACCTCCATAGGTACCTGCACACATATGGTGTGCACGCATAGGATAATAAATCTTTTTTTTAAAAGAAAAGAAACACAGATTTGTAATCTCAGTTATTCAGGAGGCTGAGGCAGAGGGGATCACAGGTTCAAGGCAAGCCTGGGTAATTTAGTGAGACTGCATCTGGAAATAAGGATTTTAAAAATGAGAACAATGTTGGCATGGATGCAAGGAGAGGACACTTGGTCACTACTGGTGGGAGTGGAAAACTGGCGTGGCCACTATGGAAATCAGTATTGAAGGTTCTACAAAAATAACTAGAAATAGATCTACTACAGGATCTAGCTATGCCACTGTTTCATGTATACCTAAAGGATTCTATATCCTAAGATAGACATGCTCATCCATGATCACTGCTTTATTCACAACAGCCCAGTCAGGAAATGGAAACAGAATGTCTATCCACTGGTGAATGGAAAATGAAGATGTGGTACATTTACACAATGGAAAAGTATTCTGCTATTAAGAAAAACAAAATTATGAAATTCACAGGTAAATGGATGGAACTGGAAATAATCATTCTGAGTGAGGTACTCCAGACTCAGAAAGGCAAATGTTGCATTTTCTCTCATTGTGAATGCTAGCTTTGAATCTGTGTGTGTGTGTGCGTGTGTGTATGTGTTTTGAAATACCTATGGAGAGGGTATTCAAAAGAAAGGAGATAGAACATCATGCTGAGAAGGGTTAAAAAGGAACACCAGAACAGAACCGATTATGGGAGAGTGTAGTAAGGGAAGGAGTGGGAGGAATAAAGAACACCAAAGACCTTAAGAAAAAGCCATTTGGAAACCTACTCCTAGAGATGCTTCCTAAGATATATACATACACATATATAAAATGTTTAAGTGGAGCTAGGCTATAATAGAGCAATACTTTCCCTGCTCAATACCACAGGCTAACATAAAAATCCCAGCTCTAGGAATGAAGTTAGCCAGTGGGTTTGGATGTACCCCTTGAAACATTGTAGCTAGTCTTTGGCTACATTGTAGATTCTCCTTTATTCCCCCTTTCTCCACTCTTTTTCTACCCTTTCAACTCCTTAATACTAGATAAGAGAGGGGAAAGGAGGTGACATTATCATTAGACTACTTCCTGCTGACTAGAGTGTTGAGTTTCTTGAGGCAACTTTGATCTTAGCCAGCAGGATATCTAATTTCTTCTTTCTTCTTTGCACATGATTACTTAACAAACCATGACCAATAGCAACTAACATCAAATAACCAACAACCCAACAACAACCAACAATCCAACAACCAACAACCCAACAACAACATGTGCCTCTCAGAGCCCTAGAATTTCTATACTCTCAGAAAAGTCCTCAGAATTCCCATTATCATACAACCTCAGAAACTATCTGCTACTGGCAAAATCACACCCCTGCTAGAGCCCCAGGCAAATCATAGTCAGCTGCTATGGGCTGTCTGAAGCAGGCCCATAGCCCACACCTGGGATTAAAGTAAAAATATATTTGGTAATGTTTCTATGTTTTTCAAAGAAACCAAACTTCCAAAATGGTCACTACAGGCTATTGCCACGGCTCTTGGTTACCACTTTCCAGAATTTGACATTGAGACCTTGTATCTTGTTACCAGTGCTTGAAGCATAGAACATGGAGAACTCAAGCTGGTACTCACCTGCAAAATTCATACCTACTAGCTAGTTTTTGTAGTTCTGGAAGGTGTTATGAATACTACCAGAAGAGCAATCATCAGACTCACCAGATGTAAACCTGAAGACTATAATAATGACCAGCCCGGCAAGATACACTCACTGGTTCAATGATGGCAAAAATGCCATGGGAGTAAGCAGCTATTTTCTGAGTTGACAAAAAGCCTGCTCCACAAGATAAAACCCATTCCTGGCCCTTTTATCTGGGTCAAGAACATGTGGCTAAACATGTCATAGGCCCCAGGGGAGAATCTACTACTATTCTTCTGCTAAATGGGCATAGCATTAAGGCAGCTCCTGATAATTTATCATTAAACCCATCTCCCAACTCTGATCAGAGAAGTTTCTTTATGTAGTAGACAGTGAGGAGCCAAGACCACAACTGGTCAAGGTGCAGAGGATGAAATCCTGAGGACTGCTCAGCCCTAAATGGGACAACTATATCCTCTCCTCCTGGAGCTCATGGATCATCGTGGAAGAGGGGATCAGAAAGATTTTTGTAAAAGGCAGAGGTGGCGGCTGGCTATAAGGACATAGTATTTTCCAGACACAGCAGGGCAGCAACACAGATACACTCACAATGATTTCCACAAGAGCTGTGCAAAGTCAAGCCAGACAAAGCCTCAGCACAGAGAGAGGAGCGGGGCAATACCCCTAACTGAGAAGCTATTGAAAAAAACAATAGCTGCTGGAAGAGGGAGAATCCGTGTGTATGGTACAGGGATCCTCATATTAAAGAAGCCCTTAGGAGTGAGTTTTAGGAGAAACACTCTCAAGACTGGGTTCCTCTAGATTTCAGAGCTAGCACTTGAGTGACATTTCCCCCACCCTGTTAACAGTCCTACTAGGAAAACCAGCTACCAACCACAACTGACCTCTGTATTTACCATGTTTCAACCCTAAGAGGCTGAAAGATGAGGTGTTTTAACCCCAAGTACAGAGTGAATTATTAGGCTGGGGAATACTGTAGTCTTTGACTCAGGCGACTTAACTCCTGCTAAAATATTTCCTCTGCCTTCGTCGGCTCTCGTGCAGCACAGAGCTGGGGACCAACCTATTCAGATTCATTCTGTGTTGCCAAGCTTTTTAGGTTTCTAGCTCCTGTGTCCAGTGATTTGTAGTGGTTGTTTACTCCAGCCCCAAAGCTGTCAGCCAGCTGGGACTTGCAATCCAGTTGAGACAGGGAGAGGGGCAGGTAAAGGGTGGAGGTTGCCCCAGGCTCATCTGAAAGAGAGAAAATAGACCCAGAACTTTCTATCCCTCTCCCCACCCCATCACCTCTTCCTGGTTTTGCAGCATCTTTTAAAATTACATTCTGTATTTACCAAACCCAATGAGGAAAACACATCACTGGGAAGAAAATTAGCAAGAAAAGCAAAGACCAAGCCTAGATTCGGGAAGCAGCTGGAACAGCTGGGACTCTGTCCATAGCAGACCATGAATCAAAACTAAGAAATCAAAAATTGTAAATACAGAAGAGAAAATCAGCACTTTTGTGAAAAGGTGAAGCCCAGTTTTGCAACCTATTCTCAAGAATGCACTCTTGTAACTGTGTGTCCGGGGGAACTCAGGATAGAAATTTCTATAATCCATGTGTGCATTGCTGGGTAGACCATATTTGTAAGTGGCTTCCTTAAGAAATAATATTAGTTTAGTGAGAACGGGTGTTGGTTCCAGCACTACATAACACATATCTATATACAAATGGATGTCATTTTATCAAGAGTGCTCACGGGCATTACTAACCCATTGAACACAGAGGAGCAGTCCAGGACAATTTGGACAAACTCGCTCAAGGTCCCTGTTAGTAAGTGGAAGAGCTCAGATTCCAGCCCAGAACTTTGTCTCCAGACCTGGGACTGATACTCAACCTGGGTGCCCCAGAGTCGTTGTAATCCATCTCAGTCATTAAATATTCCGAGTGTCACCTCTGTCCAGATCCTTCACTCTTTCCACTTCACTACTGTGCCAGTGTTCTTTGAAATACATTTAAGAACATGTCAAACGATTTGATGAATTGGATAAAAATCCCCCTCCTCCAAGTATGTAATGGCTGCTCCTGGGCTTCCTCGTAGGAAGGTAACGTTGCTTCTCTCAGGCTATAATAAATTGCCTCAACTTAGAGCCAAGAAGACAGAGCAACACAGCACTCTGGAGGCTGAGAGTCCGAGGTCAGGAGGCCAGCAGGGATAGCACCTCTTAAGGTCAAGGGATAAATGTTTGTGTAAATACCTGAAAGCTTGGGGGATCACTGTGTCTCTTCCTGTGGCCTCTCTCCATCTACGTCTCTATGTCCATCTATGATTCCCCCTTTTATAGAGACACTTGGATTAAGGCCTACTTCAACACATCCCCTTTAAAAAAAAAAATTACAACTATATCATTCTACCCCCCCCCAACCTCCCTCTAGCTCCTCTCACGCCCTCCCTCACACTCATGGCCTCTTTCCTTTAATTATTATTTTTATGTATTCGTGTGTGAGTAAATATATAGACACAACCTGCTGAATTTGTTTAGTATTATTGTATGTATATGTTTTTAAAGACTCCACTACCTAATATTGGATAACCAATTACAGGGCTCACCCCTGAGCATGACTAGTTAATTCTCCCTCTTTCAGCGTTCTTAATTGCTTGTCACTCTTTATTGAGGGGTGAACCATGCTGGGATGTTAACTAGTGTTGGAACTGCTCAGATCTTGTGCATGCAGCCATAATGTTGAGACTTCATGAATAAAGCTTCTCAATTATATCTATAAGGCTCATGTTCCCAGCACACTTCCTGGTCCTCCAGTTCTTACAATCTTTCAGAAATTTCTCCCTTGATTGTGACCTGGGCCTTGAGGGGTAGGGATTTTTGTTGTAGATGTATCAACTGGGGCTGAGTTCCACATGATCAGTGGTTCTCTGCATTTTGATCAGTTATGGCTTTCTGTAATGGTCTCCAATGACCTACTCTTGATTAAATCAGCACAGGTTTTTTTGTTTTTTTTTTGTGTGTGTGTGTGTGTGTGTTTTGCTTTGTTTTTTGGTTTTGGTTTGTAATCTCTAAATAAGATCACATTCACTGAAGATTATGACTTACATGTGTTTCGGGAGGACATACGACAACTCAGCGTAGTAGGGCAGCTATGTAGAATGGGTCCCTTCTCCTGCCCAACCCCGGGTGGCTCCTTCCTCCCCATCCAGTTCCTGCTTCCCTCCTGTTCCCTGGATAAGAGCACACGAGTGAGTCAGCCATAAGAAAAAGTCGGTGACTGCATGAACTTGTTCTTCCTCTCCTTTGGGTTCTCTTCATCTTGTGCCAGTTGGTGGCATCTTGCCCAGGCAGTCGCTATGCCCTAGATGCACGAGAAAAAAACAGCAACAGAACAGGTGCCAGAATCAGAAAAGATCCTGTCACTGGCACTGTAGCCTGAGGCCTCAGTGTGGTTGCTCTGGGGTATGTCACAATCAAGGTTTTCTGTGTCCATGGGTGTGCTTGAAGCTCCTGGAGCCAACAACTCTCTAATCTTTGTGAACATAGCATGTCTTTGTGGAGCTGAAATAGCCTGCCAACCCTTCATAAAATCATACCCAACCACCCAAGTAGGCAGTTCCAGAGGAATCTGTGATTGAGGTGGTTGGAAATTTACAGCCTTCATCCTACAAATCATGCCAGCTCCTGCCACCACTACCAATCAGACCAGGCAGAGTGTCCTTTCTGGTTCTTCTGAAGCATGAAGGAAGCTTATCTTAATTCCACTAGTCTCTGTTGCCTAAACAACTCCAGGTATGTTCATTCAGACTTCTCAGAAGAACTTAGCAATCAGAAACCTAATGACATGTTTTCAAGGTAGTCCTTAAGAGATGGTTGTTGCAGAGCTTGGGCCCATCATCATGTGTCCAGATGTGGACACATCTCTCACCATGCAACTCATTTACTGTCAAGTAACTACCTCCTCAGAGGCCAGGCTAAACTCACTGTGCTCTTCCCAGGAAGCAGCTTTGTCTCTGGACAGTCCCGAGACTTATGCTAAGAAAGAAAGAAAGAAAGAAAGAAAGAAAGAAAGAAAGAAGGAAGGAAGGAAGGAAGGAAGGAAGGAAGGAAGGAAGGAAGGAAGGGAAAGAAAGAGAGAGAAAGGGAGGAAGGGAGGGAAGAAGGAAGGAAGGTGGGCAGGCAGAAGGGCAGATGGACAGACAGACAGACCAGATGACTTGCCTTCTTGATTTAATGCTTAGTTTACAAGAAAGAACCTTCCCAAAGGCCTTGCCTTGGAAAATGACCTCCAAAGCTTATCCAGTCTACACACACACACACACACACACACACACACACACACACACACACACACACACGAGAGAGAGAGAGAGAGAGAGAGAGAGAGAGAGAGAGAGATCCACTCAGGGGTGGAGCTGATAAGTCATCCTACCTCTTGACCTTCTCATTCTGACCATAAGCCCCTAGAGAAGAGACTTTACTCAGCAGTAAGGATGGAATTCCTTTTAACACGGAATCAGGGAAACAACTGTATTCCTCCATAAAGAGGCCAACACTCTTTCACAGCCTGCTGGATCTAAAAGGACGGATGGTAGAGGCTACGACTTACTAGTAGATCTCAGG
Organism: Mastomys coucha; assembly: GCF_008632895.1. Classification (NCBI taxonomy): domain Eukaryota; kingdom Metazoa; phylum Chordata; class Mammalia; order Rodentia; family Muridae; genus Mastomys; species Mastomys coucha. The sequence continues at coordinate 96,664,344 of NW_022196912.1, forward strand.
CCCCCCTGGTTAGCAGACAGAGAGTCAGGACCTGATGAAGAGAAAATGATTTTTGTCCTGTTGGTTAGGGGCAAAGGGCAGAGCAAAATCTCCCCTTCTGATTCTCAGTCTGGGGAATATTGGTCTGTGCCACGTGGCACAATTCAACTTCCATTCAAGCAGAGCAGATTGCAACTGAGTGAAAAGGTGCTTCTTTCTCAGCAGTGAGTCTAAAGTACCAAGGGGATGTGGACGAAGGGCTCAGACTCGCAGAGGAACAGGAGGACGCAACAGGGTTTCCCCTGTGCTAGCTAGCTCTACCCGAGGGATCGCTCACACTCCTGCCTGTCCAGTTCCATTTGGTAAATATGACAACCCACACTTACTCCAAAAGGGAAAGAGAGTCTGGGTGCCTTGGTTTCCTGCCTTTCCAGCTTCATTTTCCTTCGGGCTCTCCACTGGGCTCTCCGCTCCAGCCTGACGTGTCTTCTCAGGGTCCCTCAGGCAATGGCTGCAAGTGTGTACCTGGGTGTTCCCTCTCAACGTGAGCCTGTCTCTCCCTCCTCTCATCTCTCTTCCCACCCTGCCTAGAAAACTTCTCTTTAGTTTCTCTTAGCCCAGTCATCCTCAAGCAGGAGTGGTTTTACCTCTCCAGGGGATATTTAGCAATGTCTGGGTGGGTGGGGGAGAGGATATTTGTTAATTGTCACAATTAGTGTTTAATGAAGAGAAGCCAGTGATGCCCACCATCCCATGACGCACAAGACCTCATCCTGTAACAAAAAGTGTCCTGGCCCCCAGCGTTCATCATGATGAGGTTAGAAACTACCAATATTTCACTTTCATCTTAAAGGTCGCTCTTCGGGGACATTTCCCCGGGTGCTTTAGGTTGGATGGAGGCCCCTCCCCTACTCCAGTAGTGTTTCCACTCTGCCCTTTCCCTTATAATGGAACACCCGATTTCTTAGCAGTCTCTCAACCCAGGGGATAGACTAGGGGTGTCCATAATTTGACACTGTAATATGATATCTACAAATGTGTTGGGTCACAACCATAGCCAGCCAGGGACACATATGGCCTGTAGCCACAGGTTTAAAACGCATGGGATAGGGCACACATTGGCCCATTTTCTCACCCAGTGTCTGTGTTCCATGAAGCCCACTTTCACCTGTTGCTCTTGGACACAGTACTTCAAGGTGTTCTTTCTCCCCAGGAGTAGGGTGGGATTCTGAGAGCCTCAAATGCAGACACTCCAGTATTCTGGCACACTCCAGGGAGTCTGGCAGAAATGGCCTGATAGCCCAGTTCTAGCCACCCCCCCACCCGCTCTAGTTGAGTGACCTTCAGCAAGTTCCCTAATTTCTCTGAATTCAATTTCATCATTTATGAAGGAGCATAAAAATAGAACCTGTTCCAAAGAGTTATGGAGATTTAAAGACCAGCACAGTGTGTGTGTGTGTGTGTGTGTGTGTGTGTGTGTGTGTGTGTGTGTGTGTGAGGTACTGAGCCTAGCTCTGACAAGATAGTGAGGGACATGTTACCATAAGGATAGGGCTGGGGAGCTGGCTCACTGTATAAGAGTGCTTGCTGTACCATCATGAGGACCTGAGTTCAGATCTCAGAAACCATGTGAAAGCCAGGTGTGGTCATAGACATGTCTGTAACCATAGCTCATGTGAGGATGTGAAAAAGACAAGAAGTTTGCTGGTGTTCGCCACCAGCCCAGACCCAGGTTCAGTGAGGAAGCCTGTATCAAGGGAATAAGATGGGAAGGGCTAGACCACAATACCCTACATCCTCTTCTGGCCTCTGCACACACGTACAGTAATTCTGTGTACACACTCATGTGTCTGTACACCACACTTTCTTTTCTTTTTTTTAAAAATTGGCTATTTTATTTATTTACATTTCAAATGTTATCCCCCTTCCCAGTTTGCCGTCTACAAACCCCCTACTCCCTCCAACTCCCTCTGCTCATATGAGGGTGCTCCCCCATCCACCCAACCACTCCTGCCTCACCACCCTGGCATTCCCCTACACTGGGGCATCAAGACTCCACAGGACCAAGGGCCTCCCCTCCCACTGATGCCAGATAAGGCCATCCTCTGCTACAAATGCGGCTGGAACCATGCGTCCCTCCATGTGTACTCTTTGGTTGGTGGTTTAGTCCCTGGGAGCTCCGGGGGAGGGGAGGGGAGGGAAGGGGTCCGGTTGGTTGATACTGTTGTTCTTCCATCAGCTCCTTCAGTCTTTCCCCTAACTCCTCCATTGGGGCTCCCGTGCTCAGGCTCTGGCAGAGCCTCTCAGAGGACAGCTATCACCACACTTTCTTACACACACACACACACACACACACACACACACACACACACACACACACTTACTGTGAAGAGCCCTTGCAAACTCCAGGCCCACAGACAAAAGGATGGATGCTTGGAAGTGGCCTGTCTGTTGCCTTATTTTTAAGTTCCTCCACACTCTAAAGGTGCCTACAAATTTGTTGTCTTACTATATAGATTGATTACATGTGCCTAGAGAAGTCCCCTTCTGAAGCATAGAGGTGCCCCCGTGTCACCTGCAGGTAGGCTCAGGTTGCCTCCAGCCTCTCACCCTCTCCAGCAGCATCTCCTTTCAAACTCTGGCCTGGCACCTAGTTTCTTATCTGGATTCCACCTCTCACGTTCCACCTTCTATTTCAGCCTTCCTCTGGAAGGCTGCCCGCTTGTTGGCCTCCCTAGGTGCTGCCTTCAGTATGATCAGGGGTTCCACACCCTGTTACCAACAAGCTAGGCCTTGCCTCCTAGCAGGTCTGAACCCTGGCCCATAGCCAGGTGCCCCAGTTCCCATAGGATTCCCTACAAGGGATTTAGAAATGTTTTTATGAGCTGAGGGCCAAATAGGTCACTGTACTTGTCTTCCCTATGATGGGCTGGGAGAAGGTGGGGCTTTCTTATTTCCTTCCTTTCTCTGATGCTTTAGACATCCAAAAACTGTTTTGAAAGAAGCAGTGGCCTTTTTCCTAGACTGTCCAGGTCGATAAACAGAAGTGTCTGTTTAGAGATGGAGAGTAAGATGGGAAGTAGGTGCCGTGCTGGTCAGAAAAGGCGTCACACGGGGCCTGGACAGCTACACCCAGGAAATCCTTCTGCTCTAAGAGCAGATGTAGGCGCCAGGTCCCACACGGTTAGATAGCTAGCTGTCAGTGGGATCACATCCAGGAACTGATTTCAAAGCTCTCCCTGTGAGCAGAGCCTGGGGCCTGGGAAGGGTCAGAGGAGTCCAAGACCCTACTGCTGAAGGTGGCCGAGCTGGGCAGGGGAGTTGGGGGTGGGGAGGTGGTGGCATCAGCTCATGGAGAGGGAGCATCTGATGCACCAACAGCTTGTGACTCTGGGTGAACAACCCCGCTGATTGGCTTTTAGCTTAACAGCCAGGAAAACCTGGTGGGTTGGTTTCTTGATCTCTTTCACTTCCTGGTTCTCTTATCCTCAGGCTGAGTTTGCATGGTTCACCGGTTAGTCTGCAAAAGGATGGGTTTTCCGTTCAGAATGTGTGATGGGATGCTACAGAAAGGGTGGAAACAAGTGAAATCAGAACCCTTAATCACTGGGCGCAGTGGCACATGCCTCTCATACACGAAGAAGGCAGAGAGGCACATGGAACTCTGTTTGTCAGAGGCCAGTGTAGCCTACATAGAGAGTTCCAAGCCACCCAGGACCAAAAACAATTAATTAATTATGAGTGCAAGTGTTGTGAAGACCCTTCTAATGTGAGTACCAGGAAAGAGCCACACATCTGTCAGCAGCCCCGCCAGCTCCCCATCCAGGCTGGCCTAGGGTGGCCACTGCCTCTGATTTGAAGGAAAAAAACAATGCCTTCCACTGTCCCTTACCTGTAGCCCCTCCGGTGTGTGCAGTGAACCTCTGTGCTGTTAGTCAGAGCTTACTGAATATGGTAGGAATGTCTCAGCAGACTCACAGTGAAGTGCCCAGGGCCCAGGATTTCAACTGCTTTCCAAGATGGTTCAACTCCCCTCCAGGAACACTCTCATCCTACCCCAGCTGTGACTTAGGCCAACAAGAAAATTCCTCAAGGGAGGATTTCCACCATTCTATATGAATTTATCTGACATGGCTAATTATAGAATGAGCACCTGCCCCCCTTAGCTTCCTCCTGCAGGGAACTCCGAGGGTTCCCTGTCAAGGGTGGGTCCTGCATGAGCCGGCCACTAGTCCATCGGAAGGCTCCTATTCTGAAGAACTGTAGAAGCAAACAAAAAGAACAGAGAGAGACCCGGGCCTGTCTTGATGGAGGTCAGGGGCACACACCCTTGGTATAAACTGAACAGAGTCAGGGTAAAGTTAACAACCATCGTTTGAGAGTTCCTTGCATGCCACACCATGTATTAAGTACTTTCTGGTCATTATTTTGTACCCCAAGACCCGCATCCTGATAAGGCAGACTCTAGGCTGTGGATCCAGACTGCTTCAGTTTAAACCTTCCCTTGCATCTTGCACATCCTTACATTCTTTAAAGGCTCAATTATCCTTATCTGTAAAATGGAATGCTAATAGTACCCACATCATAATATTCTGAGGATCACATCAGATAAACGCATACAGGATGGTGAGACACGCCTCCGGCATAAGACAAGCCGGCATTTGCTAGCCTTGTTACCATTGCCTTTGATAGCTTCTTTCTTGGGCTTCAATAACAAAGTCCCACAAACTATAAAGTCCCATTAACTAAATGGCTTCAGTCACACACATGTGTTATCTTTTAGCTCTGGAGAGTAGAAGTCCAAAGTGAGGGTGTCAATGGGTTGTTTCTTTTGGAAGCCTGTGATGGAAAGTTTGTTCCATTTTCTGAAGTCCACCTCCTGGCCCACCCAGATTCTCACTCCTACCCTCTGGGAGCCTCGGGCATTCCTTGCTATAGGCACAGCCAGCTGTCTTCCGTTGTGCCCCTTCCTGTTGTTCTCTGTGTGTGTAATTCCCCTTTCATAAGGCCAGCAGTCACATCAAATTTAGGCCTACTCTAGTGACCTGCTTTTAAAACAATTACCCCTGAGATCCTGTCTCCAACTAAGGTCACGTTCTCCCATCCCGACAGCTGACAACATCCTATGTATCTTTTAGGGGAGGCATAATTTGATCTATGATCCAAGTCTACATAACGTGCTTAAAGTTATGTGATTTTTGGATGGCAGATCCCACAGCATAAATCCCAGAGGAGGCCTCAGTTGTGCTCAGCTTCCTCTGGGATGAATGGAGAGGGCAGGGATGTTTAGCACTGTTAACATGACAACACTGTCATCTACAGAGATGGACAGGGCTGGACTCATAGCTATCCTGCGATCCATGTGGGCTGTGGGCCACAAGCTAGCTAGCTAAAGGTGCTGTAGCCTCTGGTTCTGTAATGGTGTTGTCTCTTTCTTGTCCCCTCTTGCACAGCCTGCCTGCTCCAGGCTGAGCTGGTAAATTACGAGCGAGTCAAGGAGTACTGCCTCAAGGTTCTGAAGAAGGAAGGAGAAAACTTCAAAGCTCTTTACAGGTCTGGTGTGGCCTTCTATCATCTTGGGGACTATGACAAAGCTCTCTACTACCTAAAAGAAGCAAGGACACGACAACCCACAGGTGAGACAGATATCCTGCTTGTTCACCACAACACCCCTGACAATTCCTAGAGCCTGCTCATCTCAGAAGATGGCGTCTGTGGCTGGCAGGACTGGGTGGGGCCAGAGGTAGAAAACACAAGGGCTTGGGTACAGACAAGACCTGGAATGAGGAGGACGTGTGGTCCTCACCTTCACCTGGGATCTGGTCTCCAGTGACCCTGGTCACCCCTTCTCTTTGGATACACTATAGAATTGGAAGGATTGGTTTTTGCCATTCTCAGCTCAAAGCTAGGTCTCTTCACTGATTCCATAAATATGTACTTACTGTGTACTACATAGAGTTCTTACTATGTAGCACAAGCTATACCAGGCACTGGGAATGTAGATGATAAGGTGCCTCCCTTTTCCGTGAACCCACATTTGACAAGACAGAAGCAAGCAGAAACTTTTGATGCCCGGCATCTTTCAGGAAGCATGCACTGACTTCTCCAATCAGCTGGTGTTCCTTGAGCTCATGTGCATTAACTCTCCCAATCACTCTTTCATTCTATGGGTATTTGTAGAGGTAGTGCAGTGGACAAAGTACAGTGAGCCAAGAAGGCTGCTGCTGTGTCCAGGGCCCTGTGTTTGTAGTCCTAGTATTCAGGAAGCTGTGGCAGGAGCATCTCTTAAGCTTAGGAGTTCAAGACCAGTCTGGGCAACACAGGGAAGAGTCACTTAATTTGGGTTTGTGTTCTCATTTAGTTTCTTTTGTTTTTTTTTGTTTTTTGTTTTTTGGTTTTTTTTGTTTGTTTGTTTGTTTGTTTTTTTGAGGCAAAGTCTTGCTGTATCAACCATGCTGTATTCAAACTCGTCATCCTCCTGCCTCCCACGTGCTGGGATTGCAAGTGTGTGCCGCCACACCCAGCAAGGAGCGTTCATTATGATGGAGGAAGCCCACAAGTAGATGATGGACAAGTAGATGATGCTTGTCTGGCAGTAGTGAACACTATGAAAGAAATGAGGCACAGTAAAGGCAACACTGTTTTAGGGCAGGGGGTCCGAAAGCCTCTCCAATGACTGTGGCCCGACGTAATTATTGTTTATGTGGTTGATCCATAAACATAGCAAGACTTCCTCCAATCCGTCTTTAAGAACTTCTCAAGTTGCTAGCATCCAACCATATTCTTTTTGTCTTTTTTAAAGAATACTTCTCTATTTTTACATATGGTTGGCTCATTTTCTGTGAACAAAGTGTGTTCTACCAGCTTTGGAACTAAACAACTTTGGAACTAAAAGCAGACTCATCCAACAGAGTTTTCTTAAGCACCTGCTGGACACCAGTACAGGATGCTATGCCTGGAGCTCTTGAGCATGGTGCACTACTACCATTTTTACTTTCACAAATAGGTATCCCAGACAGCTGTGTGATTCTTATGTTGTGGGCAGTCAAAGCTAAGTGACTTTAGCATGCCATGCGCCCGACAGGAATTAGGAGAGAGTGCTCCGGTTGAATACTTACTTAAATTAGGAAGAATGCTCTGGTGATACTTAAAATGATGAACATAAGCATGGAGCAAAGTCATTTTAAGCCTGGAGGTGGTGGCACATGCCTTTAATCCCAGCATTTGGGAGGCAGAGGCAGGTGGATTTCTGAGTTCAAGGCCAACCTGGTCTACAGAGTGAGTTCCAGAACAGCCAGGGCTACACAGAGAAACCCTGTCTTGAAAAAACAACAACAACAACAACAAAAAGTCATTTTAAGCTCCTAAGTTAAGTAAAACAACACATTTGACTCATGTTTCTTGACCATGGTGTTAAGCACTTTTAGACTTTCTTCTTCTGGCCCTTAAGATGTGTCTATGAGAAGGGTACTATGATGTCCAAGAGAGTAAAGCTGAGGCAGAGGTGCCAATTACTACCTTATCTGAGGTTTGGGGTGTTTTCTGTTGTTTATTTGGTTTGGTTTCTGTTTTGCTTGTTTTGTTTTGCTGACAGGGTCTTTCTAAATAGCCCAGGCTGTCCTAGAACTCACCATGTAGACCAGACTGGCTTCAAACTCACAGAGATCTGCCACATAAACTCTGGAAGTAAAGAAATGGGCCACAATGCATGGCTCCTTGAGCATCTTAATTTTTCCCAAGTCCCTTTTGCCACAGTAAGGGTCAGGATATATGCCTTGAAGATTGTAAGAAGAGCGAGATGGGATAATGAATGCTTTTAAAAACCAAGCACAAGCAAGCCCTGTGGTGTACACCTGTAGCCTCAGGTACCTGGGGGAACAGAGGTAAGAATATCACTTTACTCTAGGAGTTTGAGACCAGCCTGGGCAACAACCCCTCTGTTAACTACACCCCGCTGTAAGCAACATTTTTTAACTTAGAAAAAAATCGCAAAGTAGACATTAAAAATGAATATTGTTTATTGTAAATGAGATACAAGGGTAGAGAAGTTGGGAGCTTGCCTGAGAGTTAGTGCCAAGCAGGCTCTCAGCTAGCAGCGGTAAAGCAGGGACCACTTAGATAACTACTTCCGGTGTCAGGGGCGAGCTCTTCCCGCCCCCCCTTCCGGGTCACAGTAGACTGGTCATATTTGCTAGAGAAGCAATGAGGAAAAGGCTAGCATCTGGCTGCCCTCTCTGCCTTAGGTACAAGGCAGAAAAGGACTTTGGCTGAGTGAGTTTAGCCTGTCACCGAGTTTTAGACCCAGTTTTTCCCCACTTCTCTGTAGACACCACCATAATCCTTGCTGGGCAGTCCCTGAGATGTGTTTTCTCTCCTCGCAGACACCAATGTGATTCGGTACATCCAGCTGACAGAGATGAAGCTCAGCAGATGTTCCCAAAGGGAGAAAGAAGCCATGTAACAAAGACGCCTCTCTCGAGCCACACTCATACCTGACCAGGGACTTCCAGGCACTGGTGGTGGAGAGCCCAGACGTGGGTTCTCTCCCTCTCTTCCCAGTTCTTCATGTACTTCTCCTGTTGCTCATTCTGTTGCTCCCCAACTCTGTCTGTGAGAAGGTGAGAGGCACTCTTGGACCTTCGTGGGCAGCCCAAACGTAGACTTATCCTCTTCTCTAGTAGGTCATCAAATGGGACAGCTAGGAAAGTCTCGTGGACTGGGGGGTGGTCCTGGGGCTTTGACTTGGCCCAGTGTTTCTGAACCTGGCAGGTATATGGAGCCCACAGTCTGGACCCTTCTATGCCTTTCCAGTGGATCAGAGCGTCTTGAGGCAACTGTGATGAATGTAAGAAGCACTGGTCGAAGAAGCTGAGATTGTGAATTTCCTTCTGCCCCCTCAGTCACCCGAGCGCCTAACACACCCCGGGACTTGTCTAGGCTTGTACTTTTCTCCCATTGAGAGGTCAGGTCTTTGCCAGGGTTCACATGCCATTAAGGCCCACTCTCAGTGCCCTCTGGTGACCACACATACCATTCCCCCATCCCCAGCTAGCCAGCAGCTGTAACAGCAGAAGGGCAGGGTGAAATGGGCCAAAGGTTGGGGGCAGAGCAGACTGAGTAGGTGACAGAGGAGGGAAAGGCCTTGGGTGGACTGAGGGATTAGACTAATGTAAATAAAAACCAACCTGTTCCTGTCATTTCTGGCGGAAACGGTCCACTCCCTTACCTGTTCCCTCCCTGTCCCTCAGGTAGAGTGGCCTACAGCTTCCTGTAAAGCCAGTGAGGGGCACTTAGACCAAGACTATATGCATCATGTTGGCCACAGCCTTTGTGCTTTGGGGAGTGGGCTAGGATTATGGAAACTGCTCCAGGACTTGGCTTTGTGGGAATTTGTATACCCCACCCCACCCCTTTTGACAAAATTATCTGAACTCAATATCTAATGCATAATGAATTTTTGTCGAATGGATAAATTTCGACTGCAGACTGACTCTCCTGCCTTAAACTAATCGGGTCCTAGCCTGGTCTCCTGACACATAAAAAAGCTTTTTATGCTATGCCGCATTGAAACATGTCCCGAGGGCTTACTGGTCCCCCACCATAGTGCAATATAGGACAGAGACCCAGTCTTCTTGAAGATAGGAAAGCTGAGAAATCCACATGAGATTATTACCAATGATACTATTAATATATATGAAGCTTAAACATTTTCAAGGCACTTTCAAGTATTTTTCATGTGACTTAGTGAGACACTATTGTATAAAATTAAAATATATACAGATGCAATAATGTTAATAGCTAGGATTTATTAAATGCACTATCTTCAGATCGTTACACAGACAATCTCATTTCTTTCATATAGTCACTCTGTGGGATATTATTCCCAGGTGATGGAGAAGGACAGACAGCTGGAAAAATTAATGTTCTTGAGGTTGCATGGCCTTACAGGACATGGCTAGGATTGAACAGATCTGACTGGTTCCAAAGCTCTGGCTACTAACTATCTTATGCTTAGCTGCCTCTCTGTTGAACATTTACACTGTTTGAGAGCAGAACAATTTCCATAAAGTTGAAACATGATTCACACATCAATCCTCCCACCCCCTTATGTTTACATAGGCAAGACAGAAAGAGACCAGAAGCCAGAATCCCTAGTGGCTTGCGCATCGACATCCCCCCCCCGCACCCCCCCAGACCCCCAGGAAAAAGACAAGAGGCCTGGCAATTACATCTATGTGCCGGTCATTCTTTTTGCTGATGGAGCAACATGAATCTGAACAACCCACCTGGCCTTCCTCACTGTATGGCCAATAGTGAGAAAGGATCGAAAGTAGAGGCAAAGACAGAAGGGAAACTTGAAGTTAATTATGTGTTACTTGTTCAAGCAGTTGCTTTGCCAATGCAAGATCCAGTCACTGCTGAAGGGCCCAGAAGGCAGTAGCACGGCTTATATCCACACAGTTCCCCAAACACTTCCAGTGTGTGTGTGTGTGGGGGGGTGCGCTGCAGGAAGGTGCTAGAAATATCCAGAGTCCCACCATGGCTCTGGAGAAGAAAAGGAAAAAGCCATCCCAAGACCGATTTCCCTGACTTTGAACATATTCTCTCTTCTTCCTCCAAAATGGCTTCTCATGACCCCAACCCCAAACTACCCTCAGCCCTGGCATGTGCCTATGCCCATCCCCTCAGCCCTCAATGCCATCCCCAAGCTCAGCGGTCATAAGCTGACAATCTGTTAGGATCTGAAAGATGAAAATGAGGCCAGAGGTGGTTTCCAGAATGAGTTCAAACTGGCAGGCTTCTCCTTTGCTCTTCAGTGCATTAGGAGTAGGTTTGGGTACTAATTTCCAATAAAGGGGAGGGAGAGAATGCTTGCTTGAGTGGATGCGCTGGGGGAAGGGCTGTATTCGTAGGCATAAAACCATTGCCACCCCAAAGAGAATGTTTGAAAAAGCACAATGAGTGACTCAGCTACATACACTCGTAGGAGCTCCATTCACTGTGACCCAGACTTAAATGATCACACACACACACACACACACACACACCTCTAAACAGAAACTGTCTGGGGTATTAGTTAACTCGAGGAGCGGTAGGGATGAATTTTCTGTTCATTTGTCAGCAGAGTCTTCAGAGAGCTGTTTCACTTCCTTCCTGCACATCTCCTAAAATCAAGGACTGTGCTCTACTCGCAGACTTAGCGGGAGCCACGGTTGAACTCTGCAGACAGCCCTCAGCATGGCTCTGTCCTGCACTGTCTGTCACCTGCCTGGACTTTTGTGATAGACCCTTTGGCACACAACTTAGACTTTTTGTTGAGTTCTAAAAGCCACACACATGTGTTGTAGAACATGTAAGGAAAGTTAAGGATGACACTCAGCTCATCACACTAGCACCAAGAGGACACTTTCATCCTTTGTGTATATCTTCCGTTCTCCTTGGTGTAAATGTGTACACGTACTCACACCGGCTTTTGGTTTGTTGCTTCTTTGTTTGTTTTTTTTTAATGAAGAAAACTGGATCGTGCTGTATATAGTCTTTAATAACTTACTGTTCAAATGTGTATTTATATTTTAGAATATGCAATATACGCACAGACCTATAAAATTCAAATAGTATACAAACTCTGTAGTTCAAAGTAATTCTTTTTCCCTGTCTGCCCACAGCAAGTTTCCCTCTGGTTTCTTGTGTACCCCCCTCAAGAGATTCTGGTTTTTCAAAGATATGTGTATATGTTCTTTTATCACTTTCAAGTGGTAGCATGTCGGATACTTCCCCCCCCCCCGCCCCCGTTGCTTTATGTAATATGTCATGGGCATTTCGGCGTGTCTCTTGGACTTTTCTGAGAGCATCTTCATGGTATGGGTGGATCTTTATTTTGTAACCCATCCACAAAGTCGAATGATTTCACCTGTTTCCAGTCTTTACTGTAAATAATGTTGTAACTGACATTCTTGTTGCTAAATTTTGCACATGTCTGTGGTGAGTTCCTTAGGATATAATCTGAGGAGATTGTGTGACTATTTTTAAGGATTTTGATACATGTTGCCAATACCCTGTAGAAAGTTTGTACCCAGACACTGTCCTGTTTGCAGCCTCAGAGCACCCTGCTCTCTGGACCCTAAAAAGCACTAGGTTTTATCACTTATCAAATCTTTGCCAATTTGATAGGCAAATAACAGTACTCCAATGGTATTTCAACTTATTGCTTTAACTTTCTTTGGTTATCAGTGAATAACATTTCCATATGCTTATTGACCATTTGTATTTCTTTCTTTGTGACTTTCCTATTTATTTGATATTGATATGTTTATCTACATATCTATGTTTATCTTTATTATCTATTTGTAACTTTAAGAATATTATTTTTGTCAAGAAATGCAACAGATACGCTTTCAAAGTGCTTTGCTTTCAGATTTCATTTATGGTGCTTTTGGACATACATAAACTCCTAATTCTGCAACTAATTTGTTCTATGTTGCCACCTTTTCCTGCCTGTATCTCCGACCCTCATGTCTGAAAGGCAATCTGAGCTGGTGCTTCTACAGCTTCAAAATCTTTCGTCACATCCCATCATCCTTAAGATAAAAATCAAAAACCAAACCCCTTAACTAATGCTCAAGGTTTTTCCTGTACCCTCTCTCTCCAACTTTACCAGGCTCACCTCCAGCCCTCTTAAAGTATCCTCCATTCCACAGCCATGTAGCCCTAAGCCACCAACCTGGGTCTGTGGGTCTTTCCATGTGGCCCCTGTTCCTTGTTAGACATTCCTAGTACATCACCCCATCCTTGCCTTCTAAGTCTTTTATGTGCTGAACCAGGGTCACTCCCCAAACTTTAGTCTGTGTTCTAAAGCAAGGCCTCCCTGCCTCTCCCCAGTGCCCCCCACAACTAATCAGAATGTTGTCTTTTTGTTTGTTTGGTTGGTTGGTTTTGTTTTTTGTTTGTTTTTTTAGACAGGTTTTAGCCCTGGCTGTCCTGGAACTCACTATATGAACCAGGGTGGCTGGTCTCAAACTCAGAGACCAACTGAGTGCCGGGATTAAAGGCGTGGACCAACACCACCTGGCAAGAATGTCCTCTTTACACCCGCCTCTTCCCCTTGCCCAGGTGTTCCCCAACGCAGGGGCTCGAGTTTTTTTGTTTGCAGCCAGAATGTCTGCCATGTAGGTGCTCAGAAGCTGTGAGCACAGCACCTGCAGTGGTGAACAGCAGATTTGACGGCAGATATTGTTTGTGGTAAAGAGTCAAGGCTGGACTAGTCTATGCCTCTGAGAAATGAGAACTTCCTGAATGACTCAGGTCGGCAGGGAAGCTGTATGCTCCAGCTCTTTGCTTTCCAAACCACCATAGCGGTTTTTAAAAGTGCATACTCTCAGGCTCAGGCTCAGGCTCAGGCTCAGACCCGACGAAACGGACAACCAGGGATAATGCCCAGGACATTAGCATGACGAGGGGTAAGCTAGGGACCAGCTCTCCTACAGAGCACGGGGCTCCATCACTTCAGAGCACGTGACTTCTTACAGTGGACAAGTGAAGCTTTGTCCGATTTCACTGCACAGACTGCTGGCTGCGTGGCACAGGGGTCGTTACTTTCTGACTCATTTTCCTACCTCATGTAGAAGGGCGTGAGGATTATTAAGAACTAACTGGATCCCAGCTACCGTCTGCTGCATTGTAAGCTCAGAATAAACTACCATTTTCTCCCCCACCCTCCTCAACCTCAATTTTCCTCACGTAGAGTGTGATGATACCTCTGTGCCTACCTTCCGTGTTCTCACACTCGGCTCTCTAAAAGCCCTTGTGTAACTCTGATCAGTGGGACAGGTTTTTGGGAAGGGTGGTAGGAAACAGGCTGAGCCCTATATGGCACCCTCATGCCCTCTGGTCATACCGATGGAAAACATTCTGATGGTTTTCAGGACCCACTGCCCTCCGGTCATATCCAAAGAGCAATACAATTTTCTTCCTAACAGTCTACCCAGGGGGACAGACAGCCTTCTTGCTGCAAGGAGGAAGCAAGTACTGGGAAAGAAAAGGAAAATTACCCACTTGACTTCCGGTGCCCTTGGTTTTCCCATCACGTGACCGTTGTGCAGCCAAACAACCAATCAACAGCTGCTTTGATGAAGCTGTTCCACCCTCTGTATCCAGCGCTGCAGCAGCCTGGGGCAGGTGGTGGAGGCAGAGAAAATGCACTCTGTCCATCAGGCATGGCATAGTTCAAATTACAGAGTCAGCATGAAAAGTCCCACTCTAAATGGACTGAAATTGGATTCTATTAAAAACCGCATGCAGCAAGGCCTTTGGCTATTAATACTTGCTAAGACATAGGAGAGGGAGCGGAGGCGTTGGCCTCTGAAGAAGGTTGGGGCTCAGCTGCTGTGGAAGGAGACCTACGTTGCCCTGTTTTAAAAGTCTCAAAGAATGGTAAGAGTAGAAGGAACCTTGAGGTGAAATCGCTGTACCCTCTCATACCGACTGGTCAAATCCAGTCTGGTGACCTACTGAAGGCCACACAGCTTGGAAGTCGTTCAGCCAGAACAGGAACTCGGGCCAGTTTGCTCATGAAAAACAGTACTCTTTCCCCTAAACCAAAACTGACTCCCAAAGCCCTTAACTTAAGAAACACATATTTTAATGTTGTGAAAGCGGGGACATCACCTTCAATCCACTCAGTATCTGTCCCACGTGCCCAGCAGAAGAGGGTACAGTGGTTAGCAAGTCACGTCCTCTGCCTGCTAGAGTCTGTGGGATACTGGCAAGAAGGGAAAGTAACCAATACCAGTTCCATGTAGGAAGTGCCAGCAAAGACTCTGGGGGCACACATAGAAAGGGACATCTATACCGACCCCGAGGGAACAGGAAAGTGTTTTTTCCTGGAGGCATCCAACACAGTAAAGGAGAGATTCAGACCCGTAAAATTCAGACCCGGCTCAATGACAAAAGACTCTCCAGTTGTGCCTGACCAAGTCTTTCAAGTAGCTGTTTGTGTGTCTTTGAACGCAGGAGAAACTTAAAGACTAGTGCTCTCCGCAGATAGAAAGATGGTTCAGCCTATAGAATTGCTGACTGGGGACAAGGAGCTGAGCTCAGATCTTCAGCACCACTTTGGTGCTCTTGTTGGTGACCCAAGTGTAGCTCGCAACCACTTTTTTTGTTTGTTTGTTTGTTTTTTCGAAACAGGGTTTCTCTGTGTAGCCCTTGCTGTCCTGGAACTCACTCTGTAGACCAGGCTGGCCTCAAACTCAGAAATCCGCCTGTCTCTGCCTCCCAAGTGCTGGGATCAAAGGCGTGCACCACCACCCGGCTTTGCAACCACTTATGATTTCAGTTGCAGGAGATCCAATACCCTCTTCAGAAGACACATACACACAGAGAGACAGAGACAGAGAGATCCTCTTTTAAATAAAAGTAAATATTACTAAAAGAAATAAAGGGCCCACATCTCCTGCTTTCAAAATTGACCATAAAGCAGTAAGAATGAAAACCATGCGATGCTAACCTCAAGAGATATCATCGATCAATAGATACACACAGTAGAAATGAGAGTCCAAAAATAAGCTCTGATATTTACAGTAAATTGATTTCCTACAGGGGTACCAAGACAATTGAGAGGGGTGGTCTTTTCAACAAATGGTGCTGGGTTGGTAAGAGACCCTGTGCAGAGGTAATGATTAGGACCACCTGCCTCATGCCACATACAGAAATCTCCTCAACATGGACTACAGTTTTGAAAGTAAGTGCCAGCATTATAAAATTCTTTATGACTAGGGCTAGATAATGGTTCTGAGACCCAAGCAGCAAAAGAAAATGATGAACTGGGCTTCACTGAAAGTTGAAATGTACTTCAAAAGAAAATTTCCAGAAATGACAGTCCACAGAAGTGTTGTGTGTATGTGTGTGTGTGTGTGTGTGTGTGTGTGTGTGTGTGTGTGTGTGTTGGGGTGGGGGTTGCTGCAGTTAGTGTGTCTAACAAAGGACCTGAATCTGGGATATATAAAGAACTATTACACCTTGGCAATAAAAGGAAAACCTGATTTTAAAAGGGATAAGGAACCTGAATCTATAATACTCCAAAGAAGACAGGCAAGTGCCAATACCCACATTAGCAGATGATCAATAACATTAACGAAGTGCATATCAAAACCACAGTGAGCTACCACTCTGTGCCCTTAGGATGGGTAGTCAGACAATTAACAAAAGGAACTACATTTGTATTTATTTATTTATTTGGTTTGGTTTTGATTTTTCCCAGACAGGGCAGGTTTCTCTGTGTAGCCCTGGCTGTCCTGGAACTCACTGTAGACCAGACTGGCCTCAAAATCAGAGATCAGCATATGTCTACCTCCTGAATGTTGGGATTAAAGGTGTGTACCGCCATTTGCTTTTCTTATCACTGTTACCAAATGCCTGTCAGAAGCAACTCAAGGGAAGAAGGGGTTGTTTTGGTTCCCAGTTTAGAGAGTACAGTCAGTTCATCAGGGCTGACTTCTGTCCATGGTACCACGAGCTTTTGGAATTGCATTATTACATCTCAACAGATCAGAAAGCAGGGAACTAGACCAACCTGTCACCCTCCAAGCCCACCCCTACGCTCTGCATCTGCCAGCTAGGCTCCACACCCAAATGTTTCCAAAATCTCCTCATCCCCGTTTATTCAGGGTTTCTATTGCTGTGAAGAGACACCAAGACCACAGCCACTCTAATAAAAGAAACCATTTAACTGGGGCTGGCTTACAGTTTCAAACATTTAGTCCATTATCATCATTGTCGGAAACATGTTGGCATGGAGTCAGACAGGGTATTGGAGAAGTCAAGGAGAGGTCTACATCTGGATCCACAGTGACACACTTTTTCTAAGGCCACACCTCCGATGGGCCACTCCCTACAGGCCTATAGAGGCCATTTTTGAATCAAACCACCACATCCCCCAAGAGATATGAGACAGTTACCACAAGCTATCTTACCACCTTTCCCCCAGTTTCTCAAGCCTGGGTTCAAATAAAGGCATGTCTGTTACCTTTGAAGGCCCAAGGGTTGCGCAATCACAGCGGACACGGAAGTTGTGTCTGATTAGGTCTCTCAACTGATTACTGGCATGCTCTCCAAATGTAATCGGAGGGTTAGCAAGACCCATGCATGATACTGGGATTCTTCCAGCACGAGTTGTTGGTGGCCCAGTGTTCAAAGCATGGGCCTGTGGGGGACATTTCTAATGTGTCTTGGTTCCTGGCCTATTGCTGTGAAAAGACACCATGATCAAGACAACTTATAAAAGGAAGCATTTAACTTGGGGTTTGTTTATAATTTCAGAGGGTAAGTTTATGATCATCATGACATGGGATCTTGATAAGAGACTAGTAATATAGTTTAGCTAGCCCAATAAATCTAAAATGTTACCATTTCATCACTCAGCATAAAAAGCATATGTTTAAGCCAGGTGGTAGTGGCGGTGCACGCCTTTGATCCCAGCACTTGGGAGGCAGAGGCAGGTGGATTTCTGAGTTCAAGGCCAGCCTGGTCTACAGAGTGAGTTCCAGGACAGTCACAGCCAGGGCTACACAGAGAAACCCTGTCTCGAAAAACAAACAAACAAAAAAAAGCATATGTTTAATGACCCTTTCTTTAGGGTGTGTATCTGTGTGTCTGTGTCTGTGTGTCTGTGTCTATCTGTCTGAGTGTGAGCACTTATTGTACCAGTTCTAGGAATGGAACTCAAGTACTCCGTAAGAGCAGTACTTGTTCTTAATCTCAAATCATCTCTC
>NW_022196912.1:96682100-96682521 GCF_008632895.1 Mastomys coucha
AGACTAGCCCAAGTGCAATTGCTTAATGACACATGTAGCTAGGAGCTACCCCCTCAGACCGCACAGTTGTGGTTCTTCACAAAAGATTCTGCGAAGATAAAGCAGTCACCAAATGGCAGGGACCTTCTTGGTGGTTTTAATCCTGATCCTTCACAGAGTTCCCAACACCATCATTCCCTGAGGACTCCTCTGAGGGTCCACTGAGGCAAGACAGAGCCAAGACTGCTGCAGAGAAAAGGAGGCCCTATTCCATGAGCCTCCTCTACCAGTCTATGTGAACCCCATAGAGCCTTTCTAAGGTGCTAGCTCACACTCTCAAACTTACCAGGTACAAGTCTCATTTAAAAAGATATGGACAGAGCTAAACAAAGAATTCTCAATTGATGAACACCAAATGGCTGAGAAGCACCTAAAGAAATGT
>NW_022196912.1:96683904-96686120 GCF_008632895.1 Mastomys coucha
GGGAAACCGGGAATGGAGAAAGTTACATGTAAATAAAGAAAATATCAAAAAAATAAATAAAAAAAAAATAAAAAGATATGGAAGGGTGGGTAAGATAGCTCAGTGGGTAAGAACACTGACTGCTCTTCTGAAGGTCCTGAGTTCAAATCCCAGCAACCACATGGTGGCTTACAACCACCCATAATGAGATCTGACACCCTCTTCTGGCACATCTGAAGACAGCTACAGTGAAAATAGTAAATGGAAAAGTCCGTAATAAAAGCCATAAATTCTAAATGGTGCACTGTTCTAAGGAAGCATGATAAAATCTCACACCATCCTGTGCCAACCTGTACAGGGCATGGGTCATCCTCATCCAACATACCCACACCATGTATGCTGCCCACCCAACAGTCATTAGTGGCTATCTCAGCTATCAGACCAACTGTCACAGTGTCCCAGCACTAGGGTTTAGTATATAATACTTAATAATGGCTCAGGGCAGGGAACCAGTGAGCTAAAAATTTGGATATGTCAAAGAGAAGCTTTAAGATGCTTTCTTTAGAGCTGAAGGGGTTTGCAACCCCATAGGAAGAACAACAATATCAACCAACCAGACCCCCTAAAACTCCCAGGGACTAAGCCACCAACCAAAGAGTACACATGGAGGGACCCATGGCTCCAGCTGGATCTGTAGCAGAGGGTGGCCTTGTGAGTCATCACCAGGAGGGGAGCCCCTTGGCCCTATGAAGGCTTGATGTCTCAGTTTAGGGGGAATCCTAGGGCTGAGGCAGGAGTGGGTGGGCGGGGGGGCACCCTCATAGAGGTAGGGGAGAGATGGGGATAAGGGGTTTGTGGAGGGGAAACTGGAAAGGGAGATAACATTTAAAATGTCAATAAATAAAGTAGCCAATAAAAAAATGAAAAAAAAACTGTAAAAAAAAAAAACAAATAAAATGCTTCCTTTAAGTAAAAAGCACAAAGTACAATACAAGATCTTGAAAGAGACAGAAAATTCATGCAACATTCATTATTATAGTAAATGTGTTATTGATTATGACTGTTGTTACTGGTTATTGTTGAAAATTTCTTACTTCGCCTAATTTGTAAATTAGAGCTTATTACAGTGATGTGTGCATTGGGATAAAACAGCATATATAGGGTTCAGCTACAAAGGCATCCCCCAGAATCTTGAAACATATCTCCTGTGAACAAGAAAGGCTATGGTACTCAAAGTGTCCAGATCTCAGTGGAAAGGAGTTTCATCCAGCACTAACAGATCAGTAGAGCATTGTCCTTATTCTTGGAAATCCCCCTGCTGCCTTCCCAGAGGGTCCCCTTGAAACCTCCAAAGAACAAGCATTACTCAGTTTCTAACCTCACAGATTCCTTTTCAAACACAGAAATCCCTGGGAGTAGAATAACAGAGCATTAGACCTTAATCCACCATTTTATTCCTAGTAAATCATTCATTATGATTTCAGCCTTTCTTCATGGCCTATTGAAAGCATTTGGTTTCATTTCCCCAACCTGTGCCTAGCTGTTGATTTCCTAAAATCTGTACTACCTTCAGATTTGGTAATAGTTCTTTCTGCCCTTCATCTAAAACCAGATAGGAACCACAAGGAGCCCATGGGCACTTAACTAGAAAGCCTGCAGTCTGCAGCTTAGTGAATGAGAAGCCCTGGCCAGAGGAAGCACAGGAAGATAATCCCCCTTGATAGACAGGATCCAGATCTATTTGAATTAATTTATAGAGGAAAGAAAATGGCTTTCATCCACTCTTTTTGGCTTTTTGACTGAACTGGGAAATAAACTGACAAAAAGCATATTAGCTAACAGAAGAAAGCTCATTTTAATTATGCACAAAAATCCTATGAAAATATGAGACTCTAAGAGAGCCAGGTGACTGGAGTTTATATAGCATCCTGGGCCACAGAAAGAATGGAGATTGGAGTTGTGGGGGCTGTGGAGACTAGTTGAGAGGGTGAGGGGAAGAAAATTGGTGAAAAAAAAAGTTGCCTTTTTAGGTAAATAAGAGTCTCTCTGGTGACTAATGTTATCTAGGGACATTATCTTCATAATCCATAAAACTTTTCTTCTTTTGAGACAGTCTCTCTATGTTGGGGAGGCTGGCTCGAACTCACAGAGTTCTACCTGTCTTTATCTCCCAACTGCTGGGACTAAAAGCTTGTGACACCACACCTGTGTGTGTGTGTGTGTGTGTGTGTGTGTGT
>NW_022196912.1:96686130-96698161 GCF_008632895.1 Mastomys coucha
GTGTGTGTGTGTATGGGGGTTGGGGGGTTGTATACACAAGTGCAGTGCCCATGGAAACCAGAAGAGAGCATCAGATCCCTTGGAGATGGGGTTCCAGACAGTCATGAGCTGCAGATTGTGGGTGCTGGGAGCTGAACTCAGGTTCTTTAGGAGAGTAGCAAATGCTATTAACCATTGCACCATCTCTCCAGATCCCAATACACAGCTTTAAGGAAAAGTTGGATGCAATTTTTTGTTGTTGTTGTTTTAGAAATTTTTATTTCATTGTGTGTCACAGAGTGAGGGGCAGGGAGATATTGGTGTCAGAAAACAACGTTTGGAAGTTAATTCTTTCCTTCTGACATATGGCTTCTAGGGATCAAAACAGGTTTGCTAGACATTTTGGTAAGAGCTTTTATGTGCTGAGTTACTGTGCCAGCCCCAGATGCAAAAATCTTTGAAGACAACTTCTCAAAGATATCTGTGTCTGTGGTTTCTCAGAGTAACCATTTAATAACACTTTGGCAGAGATGTGTGTTCTGGGGTGACATAGCCTGCTCACTTATTTCCATCCCAAGAGGTGGCATATTGGAAGAAGGAAGTAGAGACAAGACAAGACCTAGGCAGTGGGATGTATGCTGGGAGGGGACAGGGCTCAGGAGAGGGTCTGATGTCACACGGGTGGAAGATAGATCTCTTTGGAAGATGGAAGAAGGTCACAAGGGAGAGATGCGAGCACACCTGCCACCCACAGGAGAATCCCCAGAGGTTCTCAAGGCTCCCTCCCTGAGGAATCCAGTGCTAAAGCTATTGTTTGGATTTAATGTTATGCTTTGTTTCATTTTGTTTGTTTTGCTAAGTCCAAAATAGAGTCTGGCAGCTTGCAAGGAAAAAGGATTTTCCTAGATTTAGAAGCTGCTGGGACCAAGAAATCATATAAAATACCTTGTTCCTTCCTGGCCCCAACGGCAAAGCACTGGGGCTTGGGATATGGGGGGCGGGAGCGGGGGTGCCTTGTGGAAATGCTCCTTAAACAATTACTTTTTTAATTATATGTACCCATGGTATAGAAATTATTTCTTTGAAATGTAGGCAGACACAGGAAACCTGGATCGGCCATATTTGGCTTGAACTTTAAGCTTCTAGCAGACTACCTTTGTTTTTATTTCCTCTAAAGATAGGTGAAAATTGTATCTATTAAGATATCAGAATTATCCAGTGAGCATTTAAAAACAAAATCCAGGTGAGGGGTGTTCTATTGTGCTTTGGTGGTACCTGGGATGGAACCAAGGGCCTCACCTCTGCTAAGAAGGTCAAATCCTCAACGCTAATATCTTCTTTAAAAGCCAAAGTTTATACGCGCAATTGCGTGGACCTGTAGTATCTGTTGTTATGGAGGTTCAGTGGAAGAAGCTGGGACTGTGGTCCAGCAGTTCAACTCCAGCCTGGGCAACATTGCATGACTGGTTTGTGGGGAATTACTGAACGACTGTAAGACATACATGGTGGTGCCATCTACCAATCCATGGTACAGTC
The DNA here is from genome assembly GCF_008632895.1 of Mastomys coucha. Taxonomy (NCBI): domain Eukaryota; kingdom Metazoa; phylum Chordata; class Mammalia; order Rodentia; family Muridae; genus Mastomys; species Mastomys coucha. Next base: position 96,687,646 of record NW_022196912.1, read on the forward strand.
TGCCCGCTAGACACATGTAGTCATTCCCAGGCTGTGCATCTATTTGCATTAATTAATATACATAAGGACTCGGTTTGCTTCAAAGGTAAGAATAGAGTTTTATTTCTTGCCAGAGAGATTTGGAGACCATGAAGGGATTACTGATGAAGACACTGTTAACATTCTGTCTAAACTCCACCCCATAGGTACCTGGCAACAGCCAGGTAGACCTGACCCACTATAAAAGGGGCTGCTTGCCTCCTCCACCTTCTCTTATTCCTCTCTTGCTCTTCCCTTCTTGCTCCTGCTCTGTCTCCTCTTCCCTTCCCCATTCCCTTCCCACCTCTCTCTATGTGGTCATGGCAGGCCTCTACTCCTCTACGTCTCTACTCTCTCTCTCTCTGCCTTTATCTGCCTCTACTACCCTCTTAACTCGCCTCCCCATGCCCTGAATAAACTTTATTCTGTACTATACCATTTTGTAGCTGGTCCCTCAGGGGGAAAGGATGCCTTGGCATGGGCCTGCTGAGACACCCCCTCCCCCGTACCTCACCACACCTCCATAGAACATAACCTTCTCTTTCTCATTATCTTTTTACAAACACATCAGGCAGGGTGATGGACAGAGAATCTGAGGGTCAGGCACAGTCTCCAGTTCACAGACGACTGGAACTTAAGAGAAACTTCTATAATAAGGATGTGAAGAGACTTTTAAAAATCATGCCAGTGACACATTTGTTCGCAGGGTTTGCTGGGAGGCACTGACTTGTAACGGAGTGTGAGGTAATGCAGGTCACTAAAGTCCCATCAGGCTTTCCCTGAACGTGCAGAAGGACAGAAGGACTGGGTTCTCCAGCTTCCTTCATTCCTCTTCTACTCTTGGCAACCACAACAAACTTCTGAGCCTTGGGCCAAGCCGTGCAGCAAGGACTCAAGCTTCAAAAGTAACCAGGTGGCACCGGAGGTATGGCTCATTTACATAACAGTGTACCAGACCCTGGGTTCCATCCCCAGCAGCACTGGAAAAGGAAGAGGAAGAGGGATGGGAAGGAAGAATAAAAACAGAAAAGAAAGGGAGCCAAGCTCTTATGAGCTAAGACTCTACCTACTACCCATGTTGCTCACTTCATAGTTGAGAATCTGAGGCACAAAGTGGGTTAAGGAAGAAACACTGGCTACAACACAACCCAGACTTCACTCACAGCCCTTCTGAGGCTCACTGGACGGAAGCCTTAGGTCTTAGTCCAGAGCTGCTGGAGGGTTAACTGGATTGGTTTACTGCATTCCCTGGCAGATGGCTATAGAGGAATTTTAAATAAGACTATTAATAGAAGTTATGCATTAGGGAATGTCTAATGAATCAACTAATAGAGACATTGTCTGGTGATCATAACTTATACTGGCTATGGCTGATCTCTCTCCTCAATTGCTCCCTGCCCCACTGTGTGTGTGTATGTGTGCATGTGCGTGTACATGTCTGTGCGTGCATGTGTGTGTGTGTGTGTGTGTATGTGTGTGTGTGTGAATGCCAACAACGTTTGTTACGTTATGTTGGTAATATGTCTTTCCACAACATTGTTCGATAGTCAGTTTACTTGAAGATAAGCTTCTAGAGCCATATCATATCCCTGTCACCCCCAACACTCTGGAGTCCAGCCTGGGCTACATATTAAGACTCTGTCTCTAAACCTAAGGGGAAGATGGGGAAAATAATAAGAGATAATAAGCCCACTGAAGTATAAACTTCATTTAAAATTATAATGCAATCAGATTTTGTTTTGTCTGAGACAAGGTATCGTGCAACCCAGGATGGCCTGGGACTCAGTGTCTAGTGAAGGACCAACCCCTGACCCTCCTGCCTCTACCTCCCAAGTGCTGGAATGACAGGCATGTGCTGCCATGTCTGCTTCATAATCAGATTATGTTTATTCGTTTATTCTCTTTCTCTCTCTCTCTCTCTCTCTTTCTCTCTCTCTCTCTCTCTCCTCTCTCTGTGTGTGTATATGTGTGTGTGTGTGTGTGTGTGTATGTGTGTGTGTGTGTGCGAGAGAGACAAGACAGCTAGCAGAGATGGTTCATTCAGTCCTCCTACCACATGGGTCTCAGGAATTTGAACTCAGGTGAGCAGGCTAGACAGCCAGTGTCTTTTCACTGAGCTTTGCCTCCAGCCCATTGATTAGATGCTCAGCAGCACCTAATGGCACTCTGTCCTCTTGGAAAAGTGCTAACATCCCCAAAGCTCCCTGCCCACTCATCTCAACTTTGTTGTGCCAGGAATCATTGGTAATCTTGTTAAAATGTAGACTTTGATTCAGTCAGTCTGGAGCAAGGACCAGGGTTTCGCCTAACAGGATCCCATCCCAGGTGATGCTTGGCAGCTGCTCTGTGGCCTGCATTGTAACAAGGCTGCCTCCAGAGCAGAGGCAGACATTCTGCAGAGTCAGCGAGTTTCCAGCCATACACCTAACTACTCCTTTGACGCTATCCTTATCTATGCATGCAGCACTAAATAACCTACAGGATTCTTAAGTGGCCTGGAGACTTTGAGGTTTCCGCCATTCTAAACATCCTGAGAGATAGAATAAGAACTCCCTTCCACCTCGACACTCCTGTTAGCTAAGTCCTACCTTACAACCCCAGCCCATCCCTTAGAATCCGTTACCCACCAACCTATCATTTAGTTCTTCCTTTTCCTCCCTCCAGTGTAATCCAGTCCTAGCATAGGAAACAGCTGCAGCTGTCATGTGCCAGCCTGTGGTTTGCTCTTCTCAGTAGGCTTGTAAACGCCAATGTATGAAGTAGTTATTATTTTAACCTCCATGTTACTGACAAGGGATTGAGACTCAGCGGGTTAAATACATTGCCTGAAGCTATGTGATTAAGTAAAAAACCAAGAGGTGAATCCAGGCTGTCCTACTCCAAAGTTGAAGGTCTTGGCCTGCCCTGATGTAGGAAGTTGAGTTCTAGAATGACCTTTTTATCCTCTCTGGGATGACAAGGACTCTCCCATCTCCTCCTTAACCTAAATTACAGCTGCTCCTAACTCACTCTGGCTACTTTCCCATTTTCTTAGTCAGGACTAAAACTGCATTAAGTCTTAGATATCCACAGAGAATGCTTGGCTTTCACTTTCAGCATCTTCAGCACTTGAGGAGTTGGCCAAACTGGTCTCTGAGGTTCCCAGTCTCTCTTTCCCAAACCGACGGAACCCCATGTGACTGGCTGAACCCCGTGTGACTGCCTTGCCGCTGTCTACCATTCACTGTCTTCCTTTGCTCTTTAAAACCCTTGCCTTCTGCATCAAAAGCTATTTTCAGAGAAAGCTATGAAACTATTTATTAGTGTCTTCGCATGTACAAAGGTTTTTAGGAAGCTGGCACTGTAAGCCTTATCTCAGGGAATGTGGTCTGAAAGATAAATGACTATTAAGGAAAGAAATTGAGGATAAAGAGTCGGGGTTGGGGAGATTGCACACAGGAAGAATATCAGAGTTACTTAGTAAATGTTTGCTGATGAGCCAATGCAGAGAAAGATACATATAAGTCCACTGGGGACCCGAGAGAGAGCGTCCTGTAGAAGCAAGCCTCTCTTACTGCCTTTTATGCAATTCTAAGAAAAGACAGGTTTTTTTTAAATAAATGATTAACTTATAGTGTCTTCTTTCCTCTCTTAGTCCAATGGTTGATTTTATCTTTGATTAGATATCCTTAAAGCCAAAATACTCATTAAACTAGATGCCACTTAAAGAAGAAATCTATGGGGTAGTGGTGGCTCACACCTTTAGTCCCAGCACTCAAGAGGCAGAGGGAGATGGATCTCTGGTTTCAAGGCCAGCCTGGTCTATAGAGTGAGTTCCAGGATGGCCAGAGCTACACAGAAAAACCCTGCCTTGAAGATTAAGGAAGGGGGAGGAAGAAGGGGAAAGATGAAGGGGAAGAGGAAGAGGAGGAGGACTAGGAAGAGGAGGAGGAGGAGAAAGAAGAGGAAGAGGAGGAGGAGAAGGACTAGGAGGAGGAAGAGGAAGAGGAGGAGGAGGAGGAGGACTAGGAGAAGGAGAAGGAGGAAGACGAAGAGGAGGAGGAGGAGGAAGTCTGTAATTTTGGAGGTGACAGGGCTAACATGCACAGAGTTCATCCTCTGGCACTACTATGCAATCCTTGGGATCCGGGCTCTGGTCCCTGGTACACAAACAGAGATGGGAACTAGGACCCCGGATAACTTATTTTATTAGAGACAAAATCTCTCTGTGCATCCCAGGCTGTCCTCAAATGCTGGGATGACAGGCATGTGCCATCATGCTCAGAGAAAGCTAGAATGTTTGATGGTGAGCTATGTAACTTTGTGTGTGCTGTAATAGATCCACCACTGTGCAGCTCATTTTCCTGTCTCCACTCTCCTGGCCTTTCCTGGTCTGAATTTTGGGACCTATGGCTTGCTCTTCCAATAGTCAGCCAGCAAGGCAACAGCAAAGGAGCTTTGGAGTGAAGTTTGCAGCCCAGGGAGGCCTAAAAGTGTCTAATGCACCTCTGAATAGAAATGAGAATAGAGGAGAAGAGGAGAGGACAGGAAAGGAGAGGGGAGGAGAGGAGAGGGGAGGAGAGAAGAGAAGAGAAGAGAAGAGAAGAGAAGAGAAGAGAAGAGAAGAGAAGAGAAGAGAAGAGTATAGGAGAGGGAGAAGTCTGCAAGGCCGAGGAATAGGAGCCAAGTAGCCAATCCTTTCTCTTTCACTGAAACATCCCAGTATCTCTTGGAGTAGGAACCAGAGCTCCTTCACTATGAACTGTCTGATTACACACAAAAAGAGCAAGATAGAGGAGGCTAGCATGGTTATTTAATAGGAAACTTTTAAGCTTTCATACATGAAAATATGGAATAAGAATATGGTAAGCGGGGCTGGTGAGATGGCTCAGTGGGTAAGAGCACTGACTGTTCTTCCGAAGGTCCTGAGTTCGGATCCCAGCAACCACATGGTGGCTCACAACCACCTGTAATGAGATCTGACGTCCTCTTCTGGTGTGTCTGAAGATAGCAACAGTGTACTTACATATAATAAATAAATAAATCTTTGGGCCCGAGAGAGCAGGGACTGAGCAAGTGGGATTGACCGGAGGGAGCAGAGGTCCTGAATTCAATTCCCAACAACCGCATGAAGGCTCACAACCATCTGTACAGCCATAGTGTACTCATATACATAAAATAAATAAATAAATCTTAAAAAAAAAAAGAATATGGTAAGTGTTTGAGCCAAGTCATTTTGGCATCATGGACTGGAGATGTAGTCTAGTTGGTATAGTCCCAGCAGTTGGGACCAAGAGCACCAGGAGTTCAGTATCGTCTGTGGCTGCATAGTGAGTTTGAGGCCTGGGGCCTTTGTCTCAAACAAAAATAAACACACAAAAACAACAGTATAGCATCCTTTTGGGGGGCAGGGAGAGGAACAGCTTTTTATCCACAGAACATTTACTTAAAAAGTGACCTGGATACAATCTAGGATTGTTAAAGAACTCCCCAGCTATTCAGTGACACATTGAGTATGCAGCTGTTAGCACATGTTTCCGTCCCCTCAAAAGCAAAGGGTACATGTGTCTTATTTACTCTTGCATCCTCGATCATAAGCCAATATTGACCCATAGGGCTATCGTCAGGAGTAAGCACTTACTTTTTAAAGATTTATTTATTTTTATGTGTATGGATGTTTCGATCGCATGTATGTCTGTGCACCACATGTGCTGTCTATTGCTCCTAGAGGCCAGGAAAAGGTGTCAGAGTTCCTAAGACTGGAGTTACAGACAGTTGTGAACTACCATGTGAGTGTCGGGACTCAAACCTAGATCCTTTGGACAAGCAACCAGTGCTTGTAGCTGCTGAGCCATCTCTCCAGCCCCAGCAATAAGCATTTGTAAAAAAGATGAAGGGCGAGAGGAAGCTGAATAGCTAAAACTGTTTCTACAGATTACCTGCCTGAAGCTTAAGCTGAGGGTCTTGTGCTCTGTGTGGCCCTAATGAAAGCCCAGACTTCCACAGCCCCGCTGCTCTCTCTGCCTGTATATCCATCTCAAAAGTCCAGTTCTGGAGCTATAACTCTCACATGGTTTGTTCACTGAGGCAAAGTAAAACAAAAACAGTATAAAATATATGATGCCTCCTTTGATGAGCTCAGGAAGAGTGGCCAGAATATAATTGTCTGCCTGCATGGGCCACTCAGAACAAATGGCCTGAAGAGCCATGGTTTCCATGGAAACTGTCCTGTCTTTGACTTGCAAGGAGCAGCTCCTGGGCTCTGTGTCTCCACAGCAGAGTCCACAGCTCAGAGAACTCAATTTCTCAGCAGACCCTTCCTTCCACCTGGCTAGTATCCCAAAATGTGTAAGTGAGGGGACCTAGCAGCACCCCCAAATGGACATGTCTATTTGTTCCCAAATAAAAGCGTCATCTTTCCCTCTGCCACACCTATAGCCCTTCAGATGACAGAGAAATGTGAGAGTAAGGACAATGGGAGAACCTCAGAACTCCGCAGTTGTAGCCTTCAGCCTTCACTTCTGCTGACTCACTCTGCCCTGTTTCTGGAGCAGTCTCTTTGCTCAAGCCAAGAAGTTAGGCCTGGGGAGGAGACAGATGAATTCTCATGCTTTGCCCTGCCCAGGAGTCTAGCTCAAAAGCATCCTGTCTGTCATTATGCCATCTCGGTGAAATGCAAGTCTTTCATGGCTATTTAGGAGACTCGAGGAACCTGCGGAGGACTCTGCAGCCCAGAGAAGCAAAGATCCCAGATAATAAAACCTGGGAGTGGGAAGGTTTCAAGCTGCTCATGAGTTGTGGAGACTGAACCCACTGGGAGAAAACAAGACTTAGACTCAGTTCAAATTTAGATTAGATGAATTAATGCTTACTGTTGGCAGAAGGACAGCCGTGGTAGAGCCAGACAGCACGCCATGCAGAAGGGGGCGGGGTTAAAGAGGAGGTTTTAAGGCAGACTTGTGTGGGTGTGCTTCCGCAGAGGTAACATTGGGATGGCTTTCTCAATCATCTGCCTTGTTTTTTTGAGACAGGGTCTCTCACTGAATGGCTACCGAATCCCCAGGTTCTGCCTATCCCTGTCCCCTAGATCTGAAGTCACAGGGAGCTGTCATGCCCAGGTTTGTACCTGGGCGCTGAGATCCGAACTCCGATCTTTGTGTTTGTGCTGCATACACTTTCCCCGCTGAGCCCTCCTCCCAGTCACCACATTATCTTGTTCTTACATACTCGTGTGACCCTAGAGACCACATTGAACGTTCCAGTGTCTGCTTTTACTTCTCTATGCACAAAGGTGGGCTCTGCTGGCATACTGACACTTGGGATATCCCACACCTTGTACTCAAAAGGCCACTTCTGACCGATCAGGCTAAGGCAAAACGTTGACCTAGTGGATCTGGTCTGTTCCTTTTGACCCAGAATAAGCAGATCTGAATGCAGACAAGTACCTTAGAAAGGACTGGAGCCCCCAGTGTCTGGCTGCAAGGTACCCCAGGCCAATGGGTAAGAAATTCTCCAGTTGCTACGATGACCAGAAGTGTCATTTCACAATGCCAGAGAAGACTGTGCTTCATAACAGTGTCCCCACCCCAGAGCTTCTCCCTTAAGGCCCAGTTGAAGTCCAAGACATGGGTTTTATGTGGCCATCTCTCATTCTTCCAGTGAGATGTTCACTTCTGACTTTGATTCTCTTTTGCATGCTGGGGATCAATACCAAACCTTGTGCCTGCTCTGTGTGTGTTTTACTGCTCAGCTACATCCCCAGCCCTAAACACTCTGTTTTGAATAAGATAAATCAAGTCGCTTTCCAATGCTTGTAGCTCAGGGACGCAGACCCTGATGAAACAGACGTTGACCTAAGATGGTGTGGGTTGAGAAGCATGAGGCTGGGACTCAGTGACTTTGCCAGGACTTTTTTCCCTCGAGCTGGCGGGGATGTGTAGGATTGCCCCATCATCCTTTGCCCTACTTCCATTTTTCCCACACAGGTCATTTTCCTAAGAAAAATGAGGGCAGGCTAACATTTAAAGCAGTTTGAAAATTAAGGCTAAGGATAGGAGGCACAGGGGTGGGAGTGTAGTGTGCAGAAAGAGGTTATAGCCCTGCTGGGAGAGTCAGAATGAGGCATCCTGGAGTGCATGCAAATCTTTTCAGAGTTGTAGGGGGAGGGGCAAATAAAGCTATCTCCATAGTGACAAGATAAGGGGAGAGTGGCTGGTAAAGAGATGAAATAGTTTAGCCTTTTTAAATAGAGGCTTTATCCATAAGACTCCTGGATCCAAGTCATGTCCCTCATCAAGGACACCACTACCTCTTAGGCTTGGTCCAACAATGCAATCCAGGCAGGTGAGCCTAAACGAAAAGTGGATTGAAGGTTTCCCTGGGCAGGTCCATTCGCAGCAGCAACTCCCTGGGAACCACTTACAGGCTGCAGTTCCTGAAGCTCTGTCTATTGACTCTGTTTATTTCTCCGATTTGTCAAGGATGGGCTGATACTCCAGCCTGCCCCCCTAAGTGCTCAGCTTCTGGTTCACCTCACAGGCTTCACCAATTCAATTAGCATACTCTCTTCTCCACCTCTGCAGTCATTAATGAAAATACTGCTGAATGCCTGGTCCCCGGGGCCTCCCCGCCACCCCTTCATCCTGCAGCCTAGCTAACAGTCCTCATTTCTGATCATTTTTGTCCACTGGTCAAGGACTCCCCCTCTCCCTTCCCATTCACTCATTAATTCAGTCATTTATTTGTCCACTTTCTAGAAAAGAGACCTCACTCAGGATAGAACATGGAAAAGGCTTTACTACTGACAGCTATTACTATGGTGAGGGGCCATGGGGGAGTAAAGAAATGCTAGACAGACACACAGCAATAAAAATGGAAGTAAGAGTAGCCGCTGCTTCCAGAGTGCTCTCCAGGTACCCAGCTGATGTTGTGCAGAGAGTACACGTCGACCATGTCAGGCATGGCCCATGCTACTAAATAAGCTGTCGGTGAGGACCAAAGGCATCAGTTCTAAAGTCATAGTTCTTCTGGCTCTTTCACTTACTGGCTTCTTTGCCCTAAGTGGCCTTTTGTAAAGTAAGGGTGCTCTTACCTCGTAGCGTTGTTGTGGGGGTTTAAATTATTCAGTAAGATAATGGAAAAAAGATATCTGAAGTACTGCCCAGCACATAATACGCATTCGGTAAATGATGGCGATTATTATTTAATGTAATACAACGGTCCCGTGTCAGGCGTTGCAATCTGTGTTTGGCCAACAGCAAGGTTGAGTCTTAGGCTGATTTCCCCAAAGTTCTATGGATGATAGTGAAATAACAAAACCAGCATACAACTCAAGACTGTTTGAGTCCAAATCCCATTTTGTTTTATTATTGCAGCTCAGAAAACATTATACTATGCAAACATAGGACATATTATGTAAGAAAACATCCATACATAATGGTCTCACAAGCTACAAAAGCAAAGGAGATTGTAAAGCACAGGATATTCTTATAGTAGAGCAGATGCTCAATGAAGTACCAGGAGGTACCAGATGATAAAGATGAGGAGGAGGACAGAGCACTCATGATGATGATGATGATGATGATAAAAATGATGATGATGATGATGATGATGATGATGATGATAAAAGCCTGTCATATTATAGTTTAAGAGAAAATGTTAGATGTCAGTGGCAGAGATGGAGGTGGCACACACCTTTAATTCCATCCAGCACTTGGGAGAGGTAGAGGCAGGGAGATCTGAGTTTGAGGCCAGCCTGGACTTTAGCATAAGCTCCAGGACAGCCAGGGCTACACAGAGAAACTCTGTCTGGAAAAACAAAAGAGAAAAAGAAAATGTTAGGATGCTGGAAGACAGAGAAGTCACATATTCTTTTTGTGCATAGACAGTGGCTCACTCTCCAGCTCGTTCCTTTCTAGTTCCATATCAGACATGCTTGGATTGCAGGTCTGGGCTAGAGGGGCTTCATTTCTGAGCAGAGGCATAGGAGGGGACATTCATGGGACAGCAGCATTTGAGTAGACTCTAAAGAACAGACTGAGTTAGACACTGCAAGAAAAGAGAGACACCCTATGGAGAGAAAAGAAATTTCACGAACAGAAGTATGCAGTTGGAATGTTTGGGGTGTGTTTAGAAATTTCAGTTTGGATCCAACAAGGTGGGTGAGAGGAAATAACTGGGACTGAACTAGTGAAGGAGTCATCGCTCTATTAATAAATGAAGCCTTGCAAAACACACTGGTCGCGGCATAGATATTTCTCCCAGTTAAGAGTCTCCTACAACTTTCACCTTGGGGAGAACCACAGCAGGGAGAGGTAGGAAAGAGAGACGATTCATCTGGCGAGGGCAAGGCCCAGGCTTCTGATGCAACTGGGTCCTGATGGTGGAGACTGAGCAAGACTGCAGTATAGCCCCGCTCGTGTATAAATGCAGATGGTTAAGAATAGGGAAAAGGATGGATCTGGAGAATATCATCCTGAGTGAGGTAACCCAATCACAAAAGAAAAAACACGGTATGCAC
>NW_022196912.1:96698531-96706702 GCF_008632895.1 Mastomys coucha
GGAAGTGGGAGGCAATAGGGGTTTGTTTTTGTTGTTTTTGTTTGTTTCTTTGTTTTTTGGAGGGGAAATAAAGAAATGTAAATAAAGAAAATATCTTAAAAAAAAAAAGAATACCGAAGTGTTTTCTTCCAAGCTGGTAAACAGCACTTCTTTGAGCCACCTGAGGCCTCTTAACTCTGAACCACAGGACCTCCTTGACAGCCTGCTGTGAAATGCTGGATGTTTGGCTTTGTTCACAAAAAGTATCTTTCGGCTAGGAACTTGAGGGTACTTTTGCTACTATTTGACTCAAAAATTGAAAAATGAATGAGGGTCATGGGAGGGTCACGGCAGATAGGGCACTGCGGATAGCATGTGGAAAAATAAGCAGAGTGACTAGTCAGCCGGTCCACACCAGCCCTGCCTATCGCTTGGGCAAGCTCCCTGCCAAGAACGCTCTTCCCGCTGAGTCACTGCAGTCTGCTTGGCCACGTGACTGACCTGTTGCGTGGGAAGCTGTTTCCTTCCGGAGCCACGAGCCACGCCACAGAGAAAGCGTCTATATTGGGACACGGACACAGCCACAACGTTAGGTACACATCTGACTGTTCTTTTGAGTTCCTAGCTGTTCTGTGACTTCCAGCATCTGGTTGACCTGGTCTTGTTTGACTGGGAATGCTGTAGGAGGTACCAGAAAAAATAATCCTTAAGAGTTGCTTCTTGGCAGCTCTTGCCCAGAAATGTCTCTGGTACCTCCTCTCTCAGATGAGGTCAGAGAAAGGAAACTTTGAGCTTGGTCTAGCCTCAGCTATACGTATTCTTTCCTTGTCTAAGCAACAGCCTTCATCACCCCTGCAGTTCAGTTTGGTTGCTCCCATTTCTGGGAGTTACCTCTTCCAGTCCACACATCACAAAAGAAAACCGTAACCCAGAAGGGTCCCCAAGGCGGAGCTCCACAGCAACTCTGTACCTGTGCGAGTCTGGGGACCACAGACCCAACTGATGCTCCGGGATGAATGGTGTTCTTGGGTGTAGACTCTGGGTACCCTAGAGTGTTCTCCCCTTGGAGAGGTGGCCCTTCAATTAAGACAGGAACCCAAGAAAGAGGTCCTGGACCTGAAAATTGGCTTGTTTGCTGGATAAAAATATTATTTCTTTTTCAAATTAGATTTATTCATTTTGTTTTATGTTTAAGTGTTTTGCCTGCATGTACGTCTATGCACCATGTGTGTGCTTGGTACTCCGTGAGGGTAGTTGAAGACGTTGCATCCCCCTCATATACGTTCCAATTCCACCTACCCACCCTCGAGCACATTCTCAGGAAGCACATTTTCTCCTTTGTCCCCTCGGGTCCTCTGATAACATCACAGGCTCAGCGCTGCCCTAGCCTGGTGCTCTTCCTGCAGCTCCGCCCAGATAGGACTGCCTTCCTCCCTCAGTGAGGTTGCTTTGCTACCAGTGCTCCCACTGTGCTAATGAGGTCATCTGGTTCAGCCTTTCCTGGTCACCACAATACAATGGCTGCTGACTCAGCATGCTTTTACAGCCTTTTCTTCCCCAGAAGGGGGCCGGAGTCACTGTGGCTTCATGGAGAGGTCTGCTACTTTTCTAATTTAGGATTTTCCCTTCTTTTCTGCCTCCTTCAGTAGAACCCCTTCTAGAACTAGAGCAGACAAAAGTCTTTTCACATAGGTAACAAAACTCCTCAAGGGCTAGGCCTTGTCCAAACTACTTATTTGCCTCATTCACAAAATCCTCTCTGTAGCACTCAGCGCTCAACCCTGTGAGGTAGGCGCTCCTCTTAGTGTCAATGAATAGGCCGAGGGAATTTGACTATGAAGGAATTTTAAAACATAGCTAGAGCTTCTAGTAAGGAAGAAGGCCAGATTCCAACCCAGGCCGCTGAGTTTGGAGTACTTTGTCTCCCAGAACACTACGCCATAGACAGTGCCACAGGCACATGGATGTCCAATTCTTTCCCAAGAATGGATTATATAACATGTAGAGATGACCACGCACATGTGTGCGTGTGTGTGTGCTTGTAAATCCAGAAGCCTTAAGAGGGAAGAGAAGGCACACATGGGGAAGTCAAGGAAGAAGCTGGCTTCTCTCCCTGCTCCTGGCGGTAGGGGGCAAACTAGGAGAAATAAAAAAAGGAGGAGGCAAGGCGTGGGAGCTGGAGGAAAGGAACACAGGAAGGCTGAATGGAGAGAAGGTGAGGAGTAGCCTATAAGAGATGGATGAGAGAGGCTGCAGAGCTGGTAGGTGGCTCAGAGGTGGACACCTCCCTTTTCAGAGCCACCATGACAGCTGCAGGACAAGCTGTTAAAAACAGTAGCAACTGGTTCATGTTTAGGACCTTCTTTATTTTTATTGTTATTTTCATAACGGTCTCATGGATCCCAGGCTAGCTTCAAACACACTGTGTTGCCAAGAAAGACTTTGAATCTTTCTTGTGGATCTTCCTGCCTTGGCCTCTGGAGGGCTGGAAATACTGGTGTGTGCCACCACACCTGGTTTATATGGTGCTGGGGATTAAACCCAAGGCTTCGTGTTCTTGGCTGCTAGGCAAGCACTCTACTAACTGAACTACATCCGTAATCCCACAGACTTCTTACTGAGAAAATCTTCCCAAAGGCTTAAGACATGAGGTGGCCTCTCAGCAAGGCTATCCAGGAACTAGAAACACACATGTTCCTGTCAATGGGACTCGGGCCCAACCATAGTGCTGGTTCTCTGGCAGATGCCTAGACTGGCACCTTTAAGGGGTCAGGAAAGAGAGAAGGGCCATCCACAAGGCCCCAGGCATGTCTGGTCAGCAGACAATGTCCTTTGGAAAACACTACAGAGAAAACAGACACAAAGGGTTTCCTACCCTCCTCCCTCAGTTAGACATTCCCCTGAGGTTCTCTTAGGAGCCACTTGTCTGTCTCTAGAAGAATCCTAGGCACTGGCCAAAGTTTTTAAACGACCCTATAAACAGGAAATGTAGAAATAGGCAATATTTAAAAGATGTGTGAAGGTCTGTTGCTGCTTGGGGGGGGCAGGGGTGTGCGCAGGGGGAGTTGCTGGCTCTTGACACTGTGAACAAAACAAAGGCAACAGAGATTTTTCCGTGTTAAATTTGATGGATGTGGGAGCTTGGACCAAAAGTCTGAATGTGGAGCCCACAGGGAGACAGGGAAGTGAGGAGGAGAAGGAGGTGGAGGAGGAGGAGGAGGAGGAGGAGGAGCTCAGAAAAATGGAGTCATCCTGACTTGCCTTCACTTCCTCTGCCTCTCCCTTCCTCGGCATGCTCAGAGTCATCCAGTTCTTCCCGTTGCATTTATAGTCTCTGTTTCCTGAATCCCTGCCTCCTGTATTCTAAGTACTTCCTACCTCTCCTCTGGACTGTGACTCAGGGTTAGAGCATGGGGCAGGGTTAGAGAATTAGGGCTAGGGTTAAGGTTAGGGTTAGAGAGCTATGGTTAGGGTTAGAGGGTCAGGGTCAGGGTCAGGGTTAGGGTTGGGTGGTTTACGTAGCTCCACCCACACGTCTTTCTTACCACTTGTACTTTACCTCCTAGAAAACCTTCACTCCATTTTTATACTGCATCACTTTTTCGTGACCCACTGCTTATCTCCACTACTTTGGTATAATAAAAAAAGATGAACACTGAGTAGACTAGACCTCAGTCCCTTCGAACTATTGACATTGATATTCGAGGAGGTGGTTCTACCTCCTCTAACCCTGTCTAAAATAACACATAGATGTCTTCGCATCGCCTCTATTCCTCCAGAGCATGTACCCTCCCCCACCACTCTCACCTCACAACCCCAGATTTCTCCAGACATTGTCCAGTGTCTCCCCGGGGACCACATCGCCTCTAGCTAAGGTCCACTGACCTAGATACAAATTGCAACTCTGCCACTTACTGAGGCCCCTTAGGTACACGATATAATGTCTCTGAACTCCAACTTGCTTAGTACTAGAACAGGGTTAAATAACACCTACCTTAGGAGCCATTGTGAGAAGTAAGTAAAGAATTCTCAGCCTGTGGTAAGTCATCAAACAGGAAAGAAATCTATGTTCCCTCAGCCTGGGTACAGTGACTCAGTCCCGGCCAGTCTAGCACATACATGTTGAATGGATGGTGAACGAGCAAATGGATAGAAGAAATAACCTAATACCAAACCTGAGAGGAAAAAACGGTCACATCTTGGTTCATTTTTTTTTTTTCAGACAAGGTCTGGTTCTATAGCCCAGGCTAGCCTTGAGCTCTCAATCCTGCCTCAGCCTCTTGAATGCTAGGATCTCCAGCCTGCAGCACCTACCCCACACAGCACTGTCCTTACTTCTTTTCTTGATCTATTCCTTCATCCAGAAGGCCCCAGTTATTGTTACTCTGTGCAGTACAAACCAGAGGCTGCACCACAATCGCACCCCTCCCTCGATGCATTCCTGAGAGCATCTATCTACCTGTTAGTATAAGAGATAAACGATTTGATAAACTAGGGCTTGCCAAAGGGAAACAGACACATGCAGACAGGAAACTGGGCTGTATTCAATCTTTTTTCTTTCCCCTTCTCTCTTTCTCTTTCTCTCTCTCTCTTTCTTTCTCTCTCTCTCTCTTTCTCTCTTTCTTTCTTTCTTTCTTTCTTTCTTTCTTTCTTTCTTTCTTTCTTTCTTTAATCAGGAACCTATTAACCCCAGGAATGACATGAATCTGTTCTAGAGGATGGGACACTCCCTACCTTTATCACCTGTCAACGGTTTACCTTGTAATCACAAGGACAATTAAAGCTCACGTTGGAGAGGGACTGCAGAGAGCTTCAAAGGGGCTTCCCGATGTAAATGCTGTGGCTGCCCTGTCCATAAGAGGTACAGTGTGGATGCTCAGAAAATAGCTCTTATGTAAGGACTAAAAGACACCATCGAGAGAGAGACCAGCCACACTGAACTTCCTGCTGTCCGTGGGACCTCTCAGGAACATGTGACACGATAACTCCTCTTACCTTTTGTAAGTCTCTTTGACTTCTACATCAGTTATTTTTCTGTCTGGTTCTTTGGTTTTTTTCACCCTTTCTCAGAAGCCATGTGGCTGCTTGTCTATCTCCAAAAGGGCAGGGCCCTTTCTATTTTCTCCATTTCCCTCCTCTAGGCAGCTGCCAAGATTTATAGCTTACCTGCCCTACAGTCTTTTTCTTTTAAATTCTAATATAAATTGTTTTTGAGCTTTAAGAAATAAGTACACTCTCCTCTGAGTAGTCAATTGCCAATTTAAATTGTCAAGACCTAGCTAATTATGGCAGTATTGAAAAATGCATGCATGAATGAATGAATGAATGGAGAAAAATATCCAAGCCTCTGAATAGTTTGGTTTATTCAAGGAGGAAAAAGATTTTCTAATTTAGAACTTGTAACTGAAGTGATATAATTTCAGGGCCAACAAATAAGTGAATCTTTTAGGACTCTTGGCAGGACGCTCTTCTCAGGAACTGGAAGGGGGCTGGTGGGCACAGGCCCTTCTAACACCGACTCCTGAGGTGTTTCGGGTCAGTACTGGCCCCCTCCTGGAAGGTTGGGAAGGGCTCCATACCATTTTACCTTAGAGAAGGGATTAGACTCCCCTCTGCCATCCTCCCACTCAAATCCATAGCCTGGAGTTCGAGCTGCAGGGGTGTGGGAGGGGAAAGCCCCGTAGTCCTGCTGAGGTCTACCCCCCTACCCTCCTGGCAGAGCTGTAGCCATTTTGTTCCATGCCCACCAGCTATTTCTTTCGTTTCTTTTTTAAGATATATTTATTTTATGTATATGAGTACACACTGTAGCTGGACAGTTGGTTGTGAATCTTCATCTGGTTGTTGGGAACTGAATTTTAGGACCTCTGCTTGCTCCAGTAGATCCTGTTCACTTTGTCCCTGCTCACTCTGACCCAAAGATTTATTTGTTATTATAAATAAGTACACTGTAGCTGCTTTCAGACACACCAGAAGAGGACGTCAGATATCATTACGGATGGCTGTGAGCCACCATGTGGTTGCTGGAATTTGAACTCAGGACCTTTGGAAGAGCAGTCAGTGCTCTTACCCGCTGAGCCATCTCACCAGCCCCCATCAGCTATTTCATATTGTTGCTATAATATGCCTGTCAGTCATTAACACAGAAAGATAACATGACTCAAAGCATGGTTATGCTGACCACATACCTTATTCTGTTCTGTATATTCTGAGGTTCATTAATCAACAACTGTAAGCACCACTTAGGACAAATTGGAATAAAGGGCGGTTAGAACTAGCTAGTCAAAGTAGCTTGAGTCAGAGCCGACCACTAAGCAGCACTTCCTGCTCATTGTGGGTTTTTTTTTTTTTTCCTTTATAAACTGGCCCTAAAAAATGTTCCGGGTCATAGCCTCAGCCCCTAAGTTCTGACCTATGACTCTAATCAACCAGTCTTAGGGTGTGCATTCAATAAGCCATCCCTGTCTGACTGAGATCAGTGTTTGTGTGGTTTGTGAGTGGCTCTGGGACCCTAACACTTCCATCAGAGTAGACTGAATTGTGGATCAGAGTGGTTCAAGCCACGGCCTAAGGCCAGGGTCCTCTGTGAAGTGAGGTGTCCTGTGGCAGGGCGTCGGAGCTTGGAGATAGCTCTGACGCAGCAGCCTGCATGGGAGGGGAGGGAACAATTGTCTAGATAATAAGTAAATTAGAGGCAAGAAAAGCCTTTCTAACAATCAGCCCATCTCATTGCCACCACACCCTCCACACTCCACACTCCAGGTAAGGGGCACTTCCAGGGTGTTTTCTATGGAGGCATGGGCTCACAGAAGAGGAGAGCAGGCAGACCCACGATCTGTTTTGAGAATGAAGCATCCTGGATCTGGCCAAGTAGTCAAAGCCTTTAATCCCAGCACTTGGAAGGCAGAGGCAGGAAGATCTCTGTGAGTTCAAGGCCAGCCTGGTCTACAAAGTGAGTTCCAGGACAGCCAGGGCTACACAGAGAAACCCTGTCTCGAAAACAAAAAAACAAACAAACAAAAAAAGAGTCTGGATCTGAGCTTAGACTGAAATGGTCCTGACCCTGAAAGGTGACTCCAGTTTTTTAAGCCTCAACTTCCTTGTCTGTGAAATAAAGATAAAAGGCTATTAAATAAGGAAATCCAAGCAAAGTGCTCACTGCATTTCAAAACAGACACTGAATAAGCCCTGGGTTTGTGTTAGTGATCGTGTTTGCTTGTTTGTTTTTTATCTTCAGTACTTTTCCTGCTTAATTTTCATCCCTCTTTTTAGGAGCAAGGGACAATACAAACTCAGTTATTTGCTCAAATCTACGTCCCTTCACATTTGATAATCTCCTTCCAAGGATCCCATCACTGTTCTAACTCTGGGATACCACAGCAAATGCGATCACAAAACCTCCACTCTTGGAGCTGCAGAGATGGTTCAGAGGTTGACAGCTCATGCCGTTCCCACAGAGGACCTGCGTTTGTTTCCTCGCATCCACATCTGGCAGCTCACAACTGTGTGAAAAGCTCCTGAGGATCTGGTGTGCTCTTCTAGCCACCATGGATGCTGCATGTACGTGCATGTACACATAACTAGAAGTAAAAATAAAACCTCGAGCAAAACACAGCCCTGCCCTTGTAGAGCTTACGCTGAATTTGGGGCAATGAACAGAAAGTATAAGTGATCGTGAAATGCTAGAGAAAGAGTCATGAGCGAACCCCAAGTGAAGAAGATGCTTGACAGGGAATGGCTGCAATTTAAAAAAAGTGGGGGGGAGGGTAGTTAGATGGCTCAGAGGTTAAGAACAATGGTTGCTCTTCCAGAGGTCCTGAGTTCAGTTCCCAGTAACCAGATGGTGGCTCACAACCATCTGTAATGGGATCGGATGCCCTCTCAGGTGTGTGTCTGAAGACAGGTACAGTGTACTCATATAAATATAATATATACAAAAAAAAAAAAAAAAAAAAAAAAAAAAAAAAAAAAAAAAAAAAGGTCAGGAAAAGATTGAGCCAAGGCCCAGGAAGGCTATGGTGCTAGCACATAAACCTTTTTTTTCTCCAAAGAAAGAACATTCCAGAGAAAGAGACTTGTGAGTGCAAAGGCCCGGAGGCATGTGCCAGGTTCAGTCTGTCTCCATGTCTTAGTCAGGGTTTCTATTCCTGCACAAACATCATGACCATGAAACAAGTTGGGGAGGAAAGGGT
>NW_022196912.1:96707098-96708972 GCF_008632895.1 Mastomys coucha
TAAAAGTTCAATCAATTTAAAATGTCCAATATCTTTTAAAATTCAAGGTCTCTTAACTGTGGGCTCCAGTAAAATACTTTCTTCCTTCAAGAAGGAAAAATATCAGGACACAGTAACAATCAAAAGCAAGACCAATGTCTGGGATCCAACTCACAATCTTCTGGGCTCCTCTAAGGGCTTCAGTCACCTCTCCAGCTCTGCCCTTTGTAACATACACCTTGTCTTCTGGGCTCCAGATGCCTGTACTCCACTGCTGCTGCTGTCCTTGGTGGTCATTGCATGGTACTGGCATTCCCAAAACACTGCTTTACCAATACCCTCTCATAGACTGTCTTCAACTCCTTTGCATGACACCTTCAGTCCTGGGCCATCAATTGCAAACTGAGGCTGCACCTTCACCAATGGCCTTCCATGGCCTCTCACTGTGTGGAACCTCAGCTGCTCTTCATGACCCCTTCATACTGTCAAAACCAGTACCACCTGGGTGACTCTTACACATTACCAAGTCCTGCTGCAGCACAAGGTACAACCTTGGCTATCTCTGGAACATAGCCGCTTTGTGCTCTCAGAAAACACTTCCCAGAAAATGTCACCTCAATGATGCTGGTCTCTTCTTAATCACCGCTAATTTCTTAGCTCCAGCTAACCAGTATCAATAGTCCCAGTAATGCAAAGTTTTCACTTTAGTAGTTCTGGTATCTTGTTAATCATAGCTGATACTTCAGCTCCAGCTAACCAGAACTACAGAATCTTCACAATCAAAACAACATGGCTCTGATAAGAGTCTTTAATCTTCCCTCTGAAATTTCACAAGCCAGGCCTCCATCTCTGCACTGTTCTCAACATAATCTTTCAAGCTCCCACAGAGTTCTTAACAGCCAGTGGCTCTTCTAGCTTAAAGTTCCAAAGTCCTTCCACAGTCCTCCCCAAAACATGGTCAGGTTGTCACAGGAATATCCCACTCCTGGTACCAATTTGTCTCCATATTGGTGGGTTCAGTGCCTTCGACCATGGGTCCCAACAAACTCAGGTACAAAATACAGGAGAGAAACAATGTGACTGAACTGAACCTACACAGAAGTATTTTCTCCTGCAGTGCAGGATAACAGTTATCCACACAGCATTTTCCCCATATTAGGTACTACAAACAAGGAGATTTAATATATAGGAAGACGTTGTAGCTTGTGTCCGAACACCACACCGTTGTATGAGGGGATTTGAGCTTCTGTAGATTTGAGAATCTTCAAGACAAGTCTCTTGATGATCTTGAGAGAGGGACAACTGTACCAGGACAGAGTTAGAGGCCACCACTGCTAGATGGAGAGTACAGGGAGGGGTCAAGGATGTAAAGTCATGGTGTTAAAAGCTGTTATCTAACTCCAGTTCTGCCTCATCACAGGCAAAAGCCCACAGGCCCCTGTGACTGGGTAGATCATCCAGGAAACGCTTTAAGGGACTCACAGTTAGATGCTAGGAGAAGGGCAATGGATCCCACTTGTAAATAATTGTGATGTAACTTTTTTCAGACCTCAGATCAGAGTATATGTTTGAAAAGTATGCAATGCATGATTTAGTAAGTAAAAGTGCCTGCCACCAAGCCTGACAACCTGAGTTTGAGCCCCAGAACCTACATGGTGGAAGGAGAGACCAACTCCTGCAAGCTATCCTCTGACCTACACACGCACACTCACACACAAGTGCACACACACAGTGTAAATAGGATGTAATCTAAAATAAATTTAAGTGCATAATAAAATAAAGCAGGCTGAGAGCCAGATGTGGTAGTACACATGTATAATCACAGGACTGAGAAGGTGGAAGCCGGAGGATTGTTAAATTCTGGGCCAGCCTGGATTACATAACAAGACTAATTT
>NW_022196912.1:96708982-96759908 GCF_008632895.1 Mastomys coucha
GGGGGGGGGTGGTGCTAGCACATGGAGTATTTGAAATCAAGGACCCGAGGTATCTAAGCCAGAGCAGATCTCTGACTCTGACAGATCCTTCCACTGGCCTTCTTGTAAATTTCTCTACCTGCTAGGGCAGCAGCACAGCCCAAATTGATAGAACACAGGGTCAGGAGATGGCCAGAAGGCTGCATTCACTTGGTCTTCATTTTAGGTCAATTTTGCCACCTGCTGTGTACCCCAAGGCTGTCTGCCTTGGTTCCTGTCCTCTGGGAAGAGGACCTTTGTCTGGCCACCCACCTTTGAGGGTGTTCTAGGACTGGATCAAAGAACCTGCCACTCCAGATAATTACAGATAAGTGCCCAGGGTCGTTATGATGTCATGGGCTTGTGCAGACAGAGCTGAGGGAGGAAATTGCTCACTTTTGGGGAGGGGCAGAATCCCTCAGGCCATTATAGTCCACTAAGTGTATTTGCCAAGTTCAAATGCTTTCTCCATGACTTGAAAAGTGACCAGTCACCTGCTCTTTCACAAGGTGTTTGGTTACCTGGGATACAGGGCTCCTCCTCCCAATCTGTGAAACACGCAAGGCAGAGTCACACGTCTGACAGAAAGAAAGGCTGGGGAGACAGCACAGAGTCCTGTTGAAGGTGTGTGGGGGGGCAGCGGCGGGGAGGGTAATACGTGTGGAGACAAGAAGAAGGTGTGCTAGAAGCAAGTAAGGGACCTAGGAGTTATTTCAGAAAGAGCTGTGGGCCTGGCATCTAGAGTCTCTCATTTCCTAACAATACCTAGCAGCTGAGTCCCCAGATTTTGTGTTTTCTTGTTTGAGTCAGGGTCCTGCTATGCAGGCCAGGCTGATCTCAGACTCACTGTATAGCTCAGGCTGGCCTTGAATTCTCTGTCCTCCTGTCTCAGTTTCCTGAATGCTGAGTTTCCACGTCTAAGTCACCATTCTCAGGTCGTGCTCAGGCCTTTTACAAAGCGAAGAACATAGTTACTGCATTCACACCTACTTCTAGAATGCCGTGATAGAAGAGACTACAGGAGCCTCAGGAGTGATGGGGGTCGCTCATGACGGAGCAGAGATAACAGACCTGTATTTGGCATCAAGAAAATGTTCTACTGAACATCTCAGTAGCAAGCACCATCAAGCCTCAGACGGGGCTTTTTACCCAGACAGCAGGAAAGCACTCTGAAGGGGCCCGTTATCTATACCTGGAACTTAGAGGTCTAGAGGTAAACTAGAGTTGGTGACATAGACAGTTCAGAACCTGAATTTTAATATCAGAAGACCTATCTCACAAGCTGCATCAACAACTTGGTGTCCCAGTCGGTCCAACTGGACTTCTCATTTAATTACAAGCTCACAGACCTACAATTTAAAATCCTGGCAGCCATGGTCTATGCAATTAAAAAACCAACAAACAGGCTTTACTCATGCCTCTAATACTTGGTTAGAGTTTTTCATGGCTGTTCACACAATTTCCTCTAACACTCAAGGTTCTTACTTCACCACTTCAGTCTCCTTCCCCAATGCCTGTCACTTACTGTCCAACTTTGGTCATGGTCAGGATTCATTGATCACCATGATCAGATGCTATTCAGATCAATAGGCTGTCTTGTTCCTTTCCTGAGGTTGTAACTATCCTTCCACCCCACAAACCTCCACCTCTCCATATACACATGGGCTCAAGTGTGGATGCTGACTAGCCTTTTTTTGTTTCATTTTATGTTGTGTTATGTATGTCTGGGCACCAAATGCTTGCAGTACCAGTGGAGGCCAAAAGAGGGCATTGGATTCCCTAAGTCTAGAGTAATGGGAGCTACAGACTGCTGTAAACTTATGTGAAAGCTGGAAATTGAACCAGGATCCTCTGCAAGAGCAGTTGGTGCTCTTAACAGCTGAGTCATCTCTTCAGCCTCATTGCTTGGTTTTTGCATCTCCAGTGGCTTTTGAGAGTTCAGTATGAGATGTCAGCATCTGAGACGAAGATCAGCCTTCATTTATGAGCCACTGCTGTTCTCTCTGCGTGTCTGAGCTTTCTGTGTGGAATCAGTGCTTATGAGACACACCATCAACCAGCATCGTGGAAGACTGGGAAACCTAACTCAGGAGCACTCACCGTTTGCACCTTCATAGACCAAAGGTGAGTTCCAACAACAAGTTCTCATGAGAGCTCCTAGCAAGCAGATGTGTGGCCAGGCTTGAAATTCAACCCCTGAGCCAACACTTCCATTCTACCAGGCAACAAAGGAAGCACTGTGGGACTTGCTTAAGAGTGAGGTCACAATGTCAAGCCATCAGCATGACCTGGATATCATACTCCAAAAATGTTTATTACCTGTCTCCTCCTCTTCATCTCTGGATGTCCACCCCCCAACCTTAGCTGCCATCTTTCATGGGCTTGGGGTAGATAATTGCAATAGGCTCCTCTCCTTGTTTCCTGTTCAGTGCTGTGGTAAAATAGCTTAAAGAAGGCAATAAGAAAAGGGTTTTGTTTTTTTTTTTCAGCTCACAGTCCGAGGTTACAATCCATCACACCAGGGAAATGAGGGTGGCAGGAACTTGAAGCAGCTATCACATAGCCCACAGTCAAGAGCAGAGAGAAATGAATGTGTTCATGTTTTTCCACTCTCACAATTCCAGAACTCCTGTGTAGGGAATGGTGCCGCCTACAGTGGGTGGGTCTTCCTACATCAATTAACTTTATCAAGACAATCACACACAGAAATGTCCACAGGCCAATTCAATGTAGATAATTCTTCGTTGGGACTTTCTTCCCAAGTAATTCTAAGTTGTATCAAGTTGGCCACAATGAGCATTGACATTACTCCATCTACCACTCTGCAATCTGTATGAAAATTTCAAAATGCAAAGTATAGAAGGTTATCCTTGCTTGAAAAATATTTGACATCTACTTAAAGTAAAAACAACTTACTGTGATCTACACAACTCAGTATGCCCTGCTTGATGGATTCCCCAATAGTCTTCACTTGGAAGTAATTTTGTCTCCCAAGGGACAGCATCTGGAGTCACCCTTGACTGTCACAGTGGGGGCAGAGCTACTATTACATCTAGTGGGCAGAAGCCAGTGGTGCTGCTAAACGTCCTTAGTGCACAGGATGGTCCCCAATAACAGAGAATTGTCTGTCCCAAAATATCCATCATGCCAAGCTTAAACATCCACAGCATGAACTCACTTCTTCAGAATGCCTCTATTGACCACTGTCTTGGTCAGGGTTCTCCAGAGTCACAGAACTTATGGAATGTGTATATTAAGGGGATTTATTGTAATGACTTACAGTCTGCAGTCCAACTAATCCAACACTGGGAATCTAGTAGTTGCTCAGTCCCACGAGGCTAGGTATTTCAGCTGGTCTTCTGTAAGAGCTGGAATCCTGAAGAAGTAGGTTCCAACGGGTGTGCTGGCAAGTAAGTGCAAGCAAAATGAAGAACAAACACTTCCTCCTTCCATTGTCATTATGTAGGCCTCCAGGAAAAGGCATAGCCCAGATTAAAGGTGTGTACCACCACACCTGGATTTGGAACTTGCTCGGTCCCAGCCTAGCCTTGAACTCAGAGATCTGCTTGCCTATGTCTCCTGGGATTAAAGGTATGTACTACCTTGCCTGGGCCTACGCTTTTCAAGTCCACTTAGCCTCAAGATCTGGTTCACAGATGTGTTCTCCACTTCTGGATTGTAGTTCATTCTAGATGTAGTCAAGTTGACAACCAGGAACAGCCATCACAACCATCTTGATCTAAAGTTGGTTCCCATACTCTGCTGTCCTTCCTAGTGACAATTACCACCTGCTGTTCACACATGTGTAGGTAGCTTGTACAGCAGGCTGGAGTTGAGCCTTCTCAAGCCTTGTTACCTCAGTGCCCTTCACTTCATAGTACTTAGTAAGCCCCAAGGGAGAGAAGACAGAGCAGAGGGGGAGTAAAAAGAGCAACCATGCTAAACATCACCCTGTCACTCTGTGTCAGCTTTGCCAAGCTGTAATTCCCATTCGTATTTCATGAGGAAGAGCCACCAATTCCATTTGTGACATCTTAGTGAACAAACTGAGTGCAGTTTGCAAACTTTCAAAGTTGGGGGTGGGGGTGGGGGTTGGCATGAGGTTGTCTGTCAGGACAGGCTTTTGTTTCTGCCAAATGAGGACTCAGGGCCGAGTAAAATCACGCCTGCTCCAGTATCAGCTGCATCCTCAGTGCTGTGCAGAATGCCTAGCAAAAGTGTCTGTGAATGCATGGATAAATATCAGAGCACACAACTAAAGCTTAGCCTGCAGGGGCAAGGGTACATGATGCCCACTCCTCTGGCAGCCTAGAAACCCATTTATTGAGCCAGTCCTCAGTTTCAGCCCTTGCTCATTACCCATGCTCCCACTTGAAGTTCCTCACACAAAGGTGAAGGTATCTATGCTATTCTGTCACCCGGAGACCTAGCCAACTCTCTCAAATGAACCCAGCAGCTTCCACCGCAGGGACTTCCTCAGGCTCCCGGCTGGCTTCCTGGGAGCTTTGAGCAGGAGATGCAGCTGCAAGGAGGTTTCTCTCTAATGCATTCCTTCCAAGAAAGATGCCTCGGAGCTTTACCTTTAAACCCCAGAGGTCCCTATCATCTGATGGAGAAAACTGGGCTTTTTCCTGCACCTTCTGCTTAATCTGCTTAGTCGCTTAGCTTCTTTGTGGAATATGCATAGCTTTTGTCAGGAGGAATTAGAGAGCCTAAAGTCCAATACACTATCTTCTTTAGGTTGTGAAAAACCCTATTGAGTAAAGCTCCAGTCTATCACTTTTTTTTCCTATATCATCTACAAATACCATTGCAATTAAGAAATCTCATACTATAAATGTACCATGTCAAATCCCACCTCTCCCTCACTCCATTCACACTCCCCCCTGCCCCCCTCCACAAATCTGTTCTTTATTCTCATCAGCCCCACCTAGTGGTACTTCACATATTTTAATACTCCAAAAAACTTTGGAAGAGTCCCCCTAAATGTACCTGTCTGTACTAATCATTTTTATCTAGCCTATTCTAAAATAAAACAGAAATGGTTTTAAATATTTGCCAGTTCATTTCAATATGATAAGCCTATTAAATGTTTAACATATTTAATTAAAAAAAAAAAACAGTATTTTCCAAACCAAGACAAAACAAACAAACAAAAAATCAAAACCTTTTGAAGAGTTGCACCATTTAAACTTTTGCTTATCTCTTAGGGCTTGTCCATGTCTATATTCAGTCTGTTTCAATGTCTTGTTCTGGTTGAAACTTCTGTTTGGGCTCATGCAGATATGAAGTTGGAAAGGGCAGAAGTGTTTTAATGCCTTTTCAAAAGATAATTGTGCGCATTCCTCTCTGATGCTACATCAAGTGAATTCCTCTTTAATGCTATAGCCAGACTCATGAAGGTATGTTTTCATAAATTTTAGCTGAAATGCAGAAATCGAAGCTAGATCTATGAACTTTGTATAATATGTTAAAAGCCACTAGACTATCTTAAACTGTGAAGGAATCCACCCCCCCCCCCCATTTTTCGTGTGTGTGTTGTGGATTCGTATGTAAGGTTTTGCACATATGGGTATCAGGATAAAGCTGTAAAAGGTACCTTGGTGGGTTGGAGTCAAGGAATGCCACAAAGTCACACCATGTAACAGATCAAGCACAAGAGGTTTATTGGAGGAGGAGGGAGGACAAAAGGCCATCTTGGAGTAGAGACATGTGAGAGAGAGAGAGAGAGAGAGACAAAGAAACACAGACAGACAGACCAGGAAACAAAAAGAATGAACGAGACAAAGACAGAGATCTTGGGTGTCCAGGATCTTTTAAAGGGGGTGTCTGTCACTATGCAACTGTAAACGCCACTGGAAGTGCACGTCACCTGGGGTAGTGTAAGCTGCTGCTGCCGCCGAGTTGCTAGAAGGCAGGCTGTTTGCAACACATGGGAGCATGCAAGCATGTGTGTAAACATTCATGTGGAGGAGGCCCAAGGTTGATATTGGAACACATTCTAGATCAATCTTCCATCTTATTCACTGAGTCAGGGTCTCTCAATCAAACCCTGAGTTTGCTGATATGGCTGGCGTAACTTCAATTTTTTTTAATCTTATTTTTAATGATTTTTTTTTTTTAAAAATGTTTTAACCTTTTTTGTAACCCACCACCCGCCAGAGGTAGTGGAAAAGAAAGGATACAGGGGTAGGGTGGGGAGTGGATGTGTTTAGAAAGATTCTTTGGAGCAACTCCTGTCTGCGTTGTCTGGAAATCTACAGTTCATTTCACACATTAGCAGGCAGTGGCAGCTCGAACCACTTGCAAATGCCTCAAGGATACATCAGAAGTCTAGTTCAGTAGAGTTGGGTTAGCAACAGTGGTGACCTGACCTAAGAGAGACAGCCAGGCCTCAGCCTCAGCCTCAGCTCGAGTCAACGAGAGAGACCAACAGGAACACCAAGAATAGTTCTTAGCTGTGCCTCTCTCAGGGAAGTGCAGATCAGAGAAGACTCAGACCCACAAGTGTTGCACAGCTAGTTGTACCAGCAAATCAAGCTCTCTCTCCATCACTCTGTGGAGTCTTACTTATACCTTCCAAACATCGCATGTCCTCCGTGGGTCTTGTGTCAGCACGTCTTGCCTCAGCATGTGCAGCCAAGCAGCCCAAGTCCTTGGAAGCAGCGACAAACTGCAGCACATCACCAGAAGTTTTTCCATGTGTTACTCTCTATGGAGTCCCGACAAACGCAGCTCAACCACACAATATAAAGCAGACCAATGCATGCATGTCATTAACAGAAATCTTTCATCACGTGTCCTTTCACGTGCTTGCTTTAGCAGACCATCCTCTCTGGTGTGTCTGCTTCAGCTAAACAGTCCTTCACGAGTCTGCCTGAGCCTTTCACCTGTGCCCACTTTAAGGAAACGTTCCTTCCTTTAATGAAGCCCCGGCAAAACACCATCCAACTGACTTTTCAATGAACCCCTAAGTTCCCACCGCAGGCTAGTCTTGCTAGCTTGCTCTGTGGGGCCCCATGTTCTGGAGACGGGAATTATAGTCTGACTGCCACATCCACTCAGCCTTGCGTGGGCTTCCGCAGATCCAAACTCAGGTTCTCACACTTGTGTGCGGCAAGCACTGGTACTGCCAACTCACCTTCCCAGGTCCTTCTGTAGGCAAGTTTTTTAATGGGTGATTTTGTAACTTCCTTCTCTGTCATTTGGACATTATTGGCTCATCTATTCATACAAATACATAGTCTAAATATTGAAACAGTTCATTACATGACATCAAAAACCCACATTCATTAATACGACTATCACTCTTCTCCAAAAAAACCAAACCAAACAAACAAACAAAAAAACTCCTAAGGATCAAGAAACTTTAACTGTCAAAATGTTCCAAAATTCTTATTTTTATGTAAAAGCTTAACTTCTATTCCTGTCAATAAATAGCTGTTTTACTCGAACAGGCAAGTTTACTCCATTTTTTGTTTTGTTTTGTTTTTCAAAAAAAAAAAAAATAGTTGTCAAGTAATGGAGCCTGAAACCCCACAGTTTGATTGAGAACCGTTCTTCTAAGTAAAAATAGCATTCCATTAAAAGCAGCCTCCAGCTCCATTTACAAGTCTGCCAGGGTGCATATGTGCACACCTCATACTTCACTGCACAGCTTGAGTGTTGATGTGAACTTTTGTCACACAGAAAAGATGTCCTTGGGGTCACGGTGTAACTTAATTCCTGCTTTGTCAAGGACATTCTTAGCTGGAGCTGACCCTCCTTTCCTGGTGAGCCTATGGCAACGAACACAGGAATGCTGCCCAGTTTGGAGCTGTATCAGGTGTCAAGGCTTCACCTACCGTGGCAGCACACTGAAAAGGGTGACTGGCAAAATAGTTTTAAGGGAAGAAGGGTGTCTAATGCAGACAATTAGTCTAGGCTGGCTTGGAATTCACTATGTAGCCCTAAGATAGCCTCAAAGTTATACCAATCCTATCTCAGCCTCCTAAAGGCTACGAGTACAAGCATGCACCAGCACACGACCCCAGGGATCCCAGGGACTAGCTGCCCAAACTTGAAAGCTATTGCTGTAAGGTGAACTCCTTAGATGGGTTGGAGGCACAACAGGGAGCGGGGGAGTTATGTTATGATAACTTATGGTTTGGGCCAAGTAAAAGATCCACCACTGTGTCTGAATTTGATTTCCTAAGTCCCTGACTGAACACATTTCCCCAAAAATTCTCTCGTGGTAAGGAAAGATTGGCAGAACAAAGAACCCTACTAAATGAGGAATTCAAGATAACAAGAAGGCAGAGGTTTCTGCTTTGGGGATTTTATTTATGTGTATGTGTATGTCATGTGAGTGTGGGTGCTCATGGAATGCAGAAGAGGGTACTGGAGCCTCTGGAGCTGAATTTAGAAGATTTGTGAGCCAGGAAGTGTGGTGCTGGGAACCATACTTGGGTCTTCTATTAGAGCAGTGTATGTTCTTCACCATTGAGCTCCCTCTCCCCAAGCACCACAAGCAGAGGATTCAAAATCCAAAACCCGTTTACAGGGCAGGGCTGCCCCCAGTGCTTAGAGTCATCTTTGTCACCCTCACCCAGGGACTCAAATAGTCTTATTCACCTTTCAGATATTAAATTAAAACCACTCTCTACCTGCGTCTATAACTCCTTCAACTTCCCTCTCTTCATATAAATGGTAGAGACATAGAAAGACACAAATATATGCAAATATGGAAATTTATATTTAGATTCTCATAGTATCATCATAATTGCCTTACCTTAGTTTCCCCATTATATAATAAGCAGTGCTTATTTTCTGTCTCCTTCACTCTCATGACTCTCCATAGTTTTTAAGCAGAGATGACCTGTCTATAAGTTTTCAGGCAAATGCTTTTAGGTGAGGGTACGCCTCTCCACTCAGCACCAACTTCATGGCATGTTTATCCTGTATGCTGCAGCTGCTAACCTACTTTATATTTGGATATGGAATGCCCCCCCACCCCCAGCAATAGGCTTGTATATTGAATGCTTGGTTTCTAGACGGTGGTGCTATTTTGGTTTTGTAGTCAATGTCAGGAGGTAGGGATTGGCTGAAGGAAGTGGGTCACCAAGTGTGTGTGCGTGTACCTTTGAAGATGATGCTTGGTTCCAGATCTGTTTCCTTCCCTCTTCTTGCCTGCTTCAAGGTAAAGAGGATCCTTCACCATATCCTCCCACTGCCAAGTGTGTGGCCAAGAAACCTTAGAACAGGGCAAGCAGGGCTGACCAGAGAGAGCTGGGTTAACCGGAGCAAGCAGAAGTCCTAAATTCAATTCCCAACAACCACATGAAGGCTCACAACCATCTGTACAGCTACAGTGTACTCATATACATAAAATAAATAAATAAATAAATCTTAAAAAAAAAAAGAAACCATAAAAAAAAAAACTCTCTGAAACTGTGAACCAAAATAAAGGTTTCTCCTCCTTAGATTGTTCAGTTGGGTGTTTGTTCACAGTGACAGTAACTGACAGAAAAAGAATAGAGAAGTGTACTTGGTGTTGTGGCTCTACCCTTGGCCATGAGCTTGGATCTGGGAGATTTTGAAGAAAGGACAAGAGAAAACATAGAATACTGTAAGTAAGGCCTAATGAGTGGTTCTGGTGGGTGTTCAAAAGGTCCAAGTGCAAATAGAAATGTGGACAGAGAAGACTAAGCTCATGAGCTCTCAGGTGGGAACATGGATTCTATCAGCAACAGGATTAGAGGCCAGGTATGCTACATTCTGAGAAAATAATTAATCTGTATTTTGCTTGTGTTCTGAGACTCTGAGTGAGGCTGAATTTTAGAATAATGCACCAGTTAATGTGGCAAAGAGATGGTTAAGACAGTACAGCAATCAGGATTTGGCATGGTTATTGCTGGCTGCTTTTAGCCAGGTTTACAGTAAGAATTGGGATCAGACTGCAAACACAAGGACTTGAAAATGTACAGTATAGCCAGAAAAGGGGCATGTGTTTAAAGTTGCAGGCAGAGAGCCTGGTTTTTAGATGAATATCTCTAAGAGGAAGTCAGATGCTTTAAATTGGACACTTAGGGAAAAATGCCTTAATGGCATCTTAGGAATTGGCCAGGCTCCACCCATCAAAAGGTCAGGGCAGCACAATAGGGCTGGCCCTGGTGGTGTGGCCCATGGGAGCTGGCCCCAAGGGCATGCATGAGAGCTGAAGAACTGTCTCTGCCCCTTTTCTACTACATAATTGAACAAGCTAGCCAGAGCCAGTGCTAGAGAGCTCACCCTAGTGGTGAGGGTACAGGAAAGTTGGTAGGCTCCTGCCCAGGCTGAGATCTAAGGCTTTGAGTTGGCCCACCCCCCACATCTACCCAATCTATGAACTGCTTGAGTGCATGAAGAGACTGGTCCTACAGATTCAATGCTGTAGGATCTCCATGACACAGGGCAACAACAGAGTATCCGAAAGGAGTACTGATGAGGATCCAGTATTGAAGCAGAAGTCAGAGGCCTCTAACTACACCAGTGACTCACTGCAATGAACATTTGCAAGTAAAGATGTATAGACAAAAGGGTATACTGTAGGATACACTGTGGCACACTACAGACACCACGACAAGATTTTGTTGTGGTGGTGGTTTGTTTGGTTTTGTTTGTTTTGGGGGGAAGGTTGCAAGGGCAGAGGGCTGATGTGAAGGGGTGGAAAGATGAGTGATATTGGGACACATGATGTGAAATCCATAAAGAATTGATTAAAAGTTTAAAAAAATAAGGTCCATGTAAAGCTTTAAGTCTCCTGAAAGACTTAGCTTTGAGGAGTGACAGCCAGGGTTCCCTGTTTGCACGAGGTCACCTGGGTAAGAGCTTCTCCAGATTCAGCCGCTAGTTTCTCTGGTCCAAGAGGGCACAGCTACCATTGGATCTGGTGCTAGACCTTGGTGTTATCCATGTAATACTGATTTTTGCAGACATAAAGAATTTAAGAGTTATAGGATCATGAATGCTTCCACAAAGCCTCCAGAGGAAGGCCTGGCAGGACAAACAATGCATATAGCGAGGTCAGGATCCTCGTGGCAGCACTGAGAGAGTAAAGCAAGAATCTATGAAGGTGAAGCCAAAGCTACAGTGAAGAATCCAGAGTATTGGAGATCACAAACATGTGCGTGTGTATGGAATAGTATCATCCAGATTGAAGCATTCCTCTCCCAGAGAGAGGTGGTTAAGACACTGGAAGTTCCAAATAAAACATTGCACCCTGAAGGAAAGCTCCTGAAGTTTTAGGACATGAACAACTCACAAGTCTCAGGATTATAAGACTCACAAAGCACCCTCCTCCAACACACACAATGTAAAGATGGCCGTTGAGCTGTCTGCAGAGGTACAGCACTTGTGAGTCTGTGCTCCACCAGCCATTGGCTTTTCAGTGATGCTGTAGTGTTTGGGTCTTCATACTCTTGTAAGTAACTCCAAGAAATTCACAGATTCACCAAAATGGCCTTTGATAGATTCATTTCTCTGGTCTGTCCTTGGCTCCCTATCTGTAGTGAAAATTTGTCCGTATCTCTCCCAGAAAAGTCACACAACTCCAAGCAATAAATGGAGCCAGCTCAAGAGAGATCACGTGGACTACAATGAAAACCATAGAGCAGAGCTGCCTGATCCCTTTTGGAGTTCCTATCATGATGCGACATCCTCCAGATGCTGGAAATGGAGCTGTAGAATGTAATGTTTCTGCTGTTGGTTTTTGGTTTGCTGTGGCTGGACGCTTTCAGGTTTCTCTCCTATTCTCTTTAGAATGGAAATATTAGTCTGTCCCATCATATCTTAGAAGTGTGTACTTCCTTGAGACTCTTGAACAATGTTGGAATCATTAAGACTGAGCACTCTTAGACATGGACTACATTTATTTCACATCACGAGATGGGCATGACCCTGGGAGGAAACAGCAGAATGTTATGGTTTGTATGAGGAGAATCCTCAAAAGCTTATGTTTCAGAAGCTCTTTAGATAGTAGCAGTATGTTTGGAGATGGCGGAAACTTTGGGAGGCAGTGGTAGCAGAGGAAACTGGTCACTATGGCGTGTTGTTGGAGGTGATGCCTGAGCCCCAGACCTTTGCCCTCTCTCTTCTTCTTGTACACCCTGACTGGGGGTCAGAGGCTCCTCAACAATATGGTCCTACAATATTCTACTCAGGTACGTGGCAATAAGCAACTAAGGACTGAACCCTATGAAACCATGAGTCATGATAACCCCTGTAGTTGTTTCTGTCAGATAGTTTGTCACAGCATCAAGAAAAAGAACTAATACAACCTATATCACATCAAGCAGAGTTCAAACTTCCACACACACCACATCCCAAACTTCAGTGGGTATCAGTACTTATTTATGAGGATCAGAGACTGAGTCTTTCCTTGGGTAAGTCACACAGCACAAAATTATGAGTTTCTTAACCGTCCACCCATCTCCAGTCACGACCCACAGGACATCTTCATTGCACCTTGGGGAGACTCATCATCTGAAGAGCAGAGTTATTTCTCTTCACTCTTTCCCTTTTTCTCTTGTACAACAATTCCTTGCCTCCTCTCTCACAAAAATCCCACTTAATTTCAGGATTGTTTAACTGGGCTGTAGTCTGCTCAGACACCTGGATAGATAGCAGAAGGTGGGGTTACAGGAAAGATAATACTCTTGGGTGTTGGGGAGCTGGATAAGTGAAGCTCTTGCCTTGCAAGCATGAGGGCTGGAGTTTAACTCCCCACACTTAACTACAAAATTGTCAAGCATGTGCAAAAGTAGAACATGCTTTGCAATCCCAGTGTTGGGGAAATGGAGACAGGAGGCTTGTCGGTCAGTCAGTCTATCCTAATCTATGAGTTTTAGATTCACTGAGAGACCCTGTCTCCAAGGAGGTAGACTGTAGGGTGTGAGTCAGGTCCTGAGTGATTGTGTATCGACATGGGCATGGCCATGACAAGGTTCCAATGCCTCAGACCTACAGGAACGGCCAAGCCTTACCCCCAGGGGAGGCTCAGAGGGACCAAGAAAATCTTTCTCTGGTCTGAGTGCGAATGTTGACAGTGTGTGAAGAAAATGCCCATTATCCACCTCCACCCCCATGTTCATGGCCTGAAGGCTAATTCTCTACAGAGATTAGCTAAACCCTCCTCGTCCTCCTCCTCCTCCTCCTCTTCCTCCTCTTCCTCTGCCTCTTCCTCCTCCAGCTGTACATAATAACCTTGTCTCCTGGTTTATCTGTATGTAAAAGTCCTATCTCCCTGCTCAGCTACCTTCTCAGGGTGCTGGGGCTTCTCCATCTCAGGGCCCAGACCACCTAATCCCAGATTCCCTGTGTACATGTCTGTCCTTCCTTTATTCCCTCGACACCTCTGATATCAGGGTTTTTAAGTATGGAATTGGTACAAGGACATGTGAGTAGATCCTCAAGGATGACGCCTGAACAAGGGTCTCTGGATTCCATCTGCACCCAAACACACACATGCACATCAGATATTCTCAAGCAAGAAAATCAAGTTATAAGAAACATAAGTAAGTTTTAGACATGGGGAAAGGGCTAGGGACAGGAAAGTTGTGGTGGGAACTGGGGAAGGTGGGTTAGGAAAGCCCCACAGGTCATGAATACAAATCCATTCCTACAGACTCTGAGTGTCATGCCATTAAATATGACCTGTCCCATATCTCCTAGAGCTGATGTTATGCCCCACTCCTCTCTTCCAAAGGAGTGCCCAGTGCCTCCTACAACAAGTTATCCTGATTGGGCGGCAGAGGAGGACTTGGGCAGAGCCAATGACACCTACCCTGCATACCACCTCACGCCCCGGTGCCAAAATATGTTCCTAACTTCACTTCCCTGTGCTCAAAACATGTTCTCCAACTTCAGCTGGTTGGACTAGATCGGGTGGGGACTGAGGGCTCATAGGATTAGACATCGCTCTTGAATGAAACGCATTCCATAGTCAGGTAAACAGGGTGTGGTAGAGGTGGGCCCAGCCCAGCTGTGCTCTGGAGGGCTGTACGCGCAGGTCTATTGTGAAAGCTGGCTGTCGGTTCATGCAGGCCCTGACATTCCTACCCAGCTGAGGTCTCTAGACTTGTCCGGTACCTCCCTCCCCCTTCTAGAACTTTCTCTGCTCATGTTCTCCCTAGGTCCTGCTTACAGTTTGCTTACAGTAGAGTAAAGCTATCTCTACTTTGGGAAGAAGGACTAAAGAAGAAGGGTAGGAGGGACTTCCATCAGGATGGGGGTGCCCCTTGCCTCCCATGGGCTGTGCTTTCTTTATCAGTAGTTTACTATGCACAGGACAAGATGAAGCCTTGAAGCAAGTGGTCTGGCTCTCTGGAATATCGGGGGAATTATCAGGAAAATTATCTCCAAGCTATTTTCTTTGTAATTGCTCGGTTGAACATCAAAATAGCCTATATTTATTGTAAAAAAAAAAAAAAAAAGTTTAGACAATTCTAACAGCATTCTAAAACTATCCACCAATAGCATAATTGGTTCTTTTATAAAAGTGTATTTTTAAAATATCTGAATGGATATATGGATGTATGTACATGTATGTAAATTGGGCCCATTTTTTAATGTTGTTTTTGTTTCACTTGTTTGAGACAGAGTTTCGCCATGTAGCTCAGATTGGCCTCCAACTTGTGCACCTTCTGTCTAAGCCTCCCAACCCACTCCATTTTCTGGGATTATAAACATGCACCACCACACCTGCCTTTCGTCCTTGATGGCTTTTATACCCTGCCTTTTAACTTCTCGTGCACATTTCCCTATTTCCTCCATTAGTCTTGAATAATCTTAGTGGTTATAGCACAGTTCAGTCAATGATAACACTAGACTTATGAGCCTGGGGTGAAGTAGAGCTTACTTTCACAACAAAGGGGGACATAAGCATGGCATGCTTGTAATCCCATCACTGAAGGGGCTGCGGCAGGAGTCTGAGGCAGTGTGGGCTACACAGGAGACTCAATCTCAAAACAAACACCCCAAATCCAAAAACTATGAGAGGGGGTCACTTCATCACTCTCTCCCTCCGTCTCTTCCCCTATCCTCACCTCCATCCTTTGTGTGTGTGTGTGTGTGTGTGTGTGTGTGTGTGTGTGTGCACGTGCGTGTAGAGGCTAGAGGTGCCTGGGTATTATTTTCCAGGTGCCAGTGACATCGCCCTTCTACTTTTGTAGGACAGGATCTCTCACTGGCTTGGATCTGGCTAGCCTGACTGGCCAGTGAACCCCACCTTTCCCTGCCTACCTAAAGCTGGTATTACGAGCACACGCCACCATGTTCACCTTTTCTTGTGTGAGTTGTGGGGATCAAACCAAGGTCTTAATGTTTGCAAGGTACCAACTAAGCTTTTGCCAGCCTCCCTTCCATCCTTCAGGGCTCTTAGGGACATCTCAATGAAGTTGTCTGAGAGGCACCAACTCAGGTTCCATCCAGTCTATAGTACCCCACAGCATCCCATCACAGAATGAACTATATTTTAGTAAATAGATTTTTGGGGCTGGTGAGATGGCTCAGGTAATAAGGGTACCCATTGCCAAGCCTGATGATCTAAGCTTGATTCCTTGGAACCCACCTGGTGGAAGGATTGAATGGAAACTTTTCTGCTCCCCTGCGTAAGCAACCTCTGCCCCTGCCCTGCCGAGCAAATGCCATCCCTCTACATCCCCTTTTAAAGAGTTCCATGGTCAGCTTAGAATCAAGGACCCTCAGAAGCCTCTCACCCTTGGCTTTTTTTCTACAGAATCTTATCTCTTCATACTCTTGTCCTACAAGTAACACTTCTCTGGGTACAGCCTGGCTACTTGGACGTCTGGTTTAATTAACAGGAGAATGGGTTAGAACAGGTTACACATGACCACCACCACATCAAACCAGGAGTAACCAGTATGACAGTTTTATTCAAGTCTCTGAGAGCTCTGGTGTTGGGACCAGGCTGAGATAAGCATTACACTGTAATACAGTGGGAGGCTTGGCCAACTGAACCAAGCCCGCTTGGCATCCCATCAACAACGTACAGTACCTTGAAAGAAATGAAGAGAAAAAGCCAAAGGAAAGAACCTGATAATAAGCTTCCTTCAGGACTTTTCCGTCTTTAAATACTTCTGACAATACACAATAATTTAAATTCCAAAGCAAATAGGGACTCAAGGAGGGACTCAGGACACACAGAGAAGAGGAGACACTGTTGCAGGAAAGGAAGCCTGTAGTTAAATATTGAACAAACAAAACAAACAGCTCTTACCATACCTTCTAGACTCAAGGGCCCTAACAGGAGAAAGCCCAAAGACAATTTTTTTAGAAAACTAGAGCCTATCCAATGCCTCTCCTTGAGACCTTGAACAGAGCCTCAGACCACTGTCTGGGGAGGCCTGGCTGTGGACAAAGGTGAAGAACAGGGGCCAGGGGAAGCGGAGCACAACTCCCTGCTCTGCTAGCTGGGTACCAAGGCTCACGGCGACAAAAGGACAACATCCTGATCTCCCTAGACGACAGGAGCTGAAACAGATCTTCCAACCTCCCAGAACTAGGAATGGAGGAAAGTGGAGGAGCAATATCAGGAAGCTCCAAGTCGGACAGCAGAGACCCAGGTCTTTCTTGGTGCTGGGAGGAAAGGGGCTAGAGGGTAGGCAGTCATCCCAGTGAGATCAGAATCCCCGCAGAACTGAGAAAGGGGAAGGTGAAAGCTACCATCAGCGGTAACAGAGTTTGCTGGGCTCGGGTAGATCACAGGGGTCAGCCAGAGAACACAACTCCTTGGGAAGGGGGTGATTTCA
Source organism: Mastomys coucha (assembly GCF_008632895.1). Taxonomy (NCBI): domain Eukaryota; kingdom Metazoa; phylum Chordata; class Mammalia; order Rodentia; family Muridae; genus Mastomys; species Mastomys coucha. The sequence goes on from NW_022196912.1 coordinate 96,725,788, forward strand.
GAACCTACGAGGACCCAAGATGGACTCATTTCACCTCAAGGCTTTGCAACAGTGGTCCAGGAATGTGCTCACAGGCTAGGGCAGAGAGATCAGCAACTTGCTTACCAGCCCTGTGACTCTAGGCATACAGTACGAACACCCCAAGTCTGTCCACACATTCCTGGATGCAGGTAATACTCACCAACTCTGGGGAGCACTGTATAAGGAGTCACAAAATACATGCACAGAAATTTCCAGACAGAGCCTCCTTACGTGGAAGAGTTAGTAGTGTTTCTTGAAATCTGTCATTCAGCTCCACACCTGGGCAAGGATAAACCCTCATCTTATTCTGACAGCAAGGAAATACTGTCAGGATAAGGAAAGCTAACTCCCACGCTATAATCTTAGCATCTGGGATGGGAGGCTGCAGGGTCAGAAGTACAAGGTCATCCTCAGCTATATATAGCAAGTTTGAAGCCTGTCTGGGTTACATAAAACCCTGTCCAAAGTAATGATGATAGGAAAAATAATAAATAAAAGCCATAGCAGACATGGCCTTGGAACTGGAGGTAGACTAAATGGCATGAGTGATGTGACCGGGAAGGCGGGAAACAATGGCAGTGAGCCCGACCCTAGTGGACAGTGTGAAGGTTTGCTGTGCAGGGGTGGGGCGGGGTGGGACGGGGTGGGGGACAACAGTTGCAAAGCCTCACATGCAGGGGAGCAGAAGAGTCCTGAGACCCAGGACTGATGAATGAGCTCTACTTCTAGAATTCCCAGAGAAGTTTAAGGTGAGAATCTCCAGGCTTCTCTCTATATGACCACTTGCTCCTGGAATGCTTCTGAGAGCCTGAAAGACAGCCGGGGAACACGAAGGAAGGACATGTCACCCCAGATACAAGGCTGAGGATGGGGACAGGGTGTTTCCCTGTTGTATTTGAATGCAAGGGCTCCCTGGGGAGGAGTGACAAACAGCACTTAGAACGTGTGGTATGAGGTGGTAATGAAGACAAAACACAAAGCCTATGTCAAATACCACAGCTCCATCTGGAGCCCCAGCAGGCAGGCAGGCAGGTAGGCAGGGCCTATCCCATACCAGGTTGGGGAGAGCGAGGCACTTGCATTGGATACAAATTTCAAAGGGAGGTGAAAATAAAAAATTAGTAATCAAAGGCTAAACCATACTTCAGTGTAACTTTCTAAAATGCCAAAATTAATTTAAAAAAAACCATCCATGACATGGTCAGTGCTCAGCCCTAAGGTTGTCTGCAGGTATGGCGGTGTGAAAGATCGCAGGAGCGAGGGCAGCACAGAACTTTTGAAACTTCGTCTTGAGTGAGTGCAAAGCATGCTGTATCACTTCCAAGGGGTCTTCACACATCAGGTTTTCCCTTACAGCCATTCTGACCTGAGGGCTTCCACCCTTCCGGCCCCCGTAAGAAAGGCTGGTCTTTGAACACTAGGTTTGTGTTCTCTTTTCCCATCCTAAGACACCATCTTGCTGTCACATCTGACAATCCAAGGGCTGGGCAGAGCAGTTAGAGGGTCAGTCAGAGCAGAGCAAGGCAGCTTCCAAAGGAGCTCCCAGCTCCAGGTTAGTGCTCTCAATCCCCAGGATCTTCTCTCTTCCACCGTGAGACTTGGAGAGGATGCAGGGACGACAAAGGCATCAAAGAAATCAAGGACCAGTCAGCGCTAGGGCAGAGCTCAGGAGAACCCAATACTCTGAACTCAGTCCAGCACTTCTCCAGCAGCTTAGGGAGGCCCAGGTGTCTTCAGGGTTCACAACCAGAAATGGACAGAGAAGGCAGTGAATGGGAATACCTAGAAGCAGCTCAAGGAAAAAAATAAAAGAGACTTACCTGGCTTGCAGACCTAACCAGGAGCCCGGGTCTGGGGTTGACTAGTTAGGTATGTATTAATTACCCTTAATCAAAGAAGATTCCAGCTCCTGGTTCCTGCCTTCCAACTAAGCACCAGAGATGGTAAGCCCCAGGGTATCAATGCCAGGGAAGAGCCCAAGGAGAAGGGCCTTTCTCCTTTCATATGTGGATTTCATTACAATTTTTGAACTAGGAAAATACTGTTTTGCCATCTGGAAATGTGTTTCCAGCAACTGTATCATGACAGGAAGTCATTCTTGGGTCAAGCCAAGGACAATGACAAGTGCTGTGTGATTAAGCCATATGGAGCGGCCAACTTTAGCTTTTGACCTCCTGTCACCAACATTCTCACTTTTCTCCACCAAGGGAAGCGGTGTTGCAAGGTGACGCTATCTGTGCTGGAGCTGGGGCTCTGGCACCACACATTTAAGAGACAGGACCTTGCTAGGTTGCTATGTTGCTGACATCACACCTCGGGCTGAAGCAACTGCCCTGCTTCAGTCTCCTGAGTAGCTGGCCTTCCAGGCATGCATCCCCGAACTTAGCTAAGATGGTAGTTTTTAAAGTTAGAAGGGCTTTAAGCAGAGGAGTAAGCATCACCCCCAGTTCACAGAAGGGCTTTTGAGGGTCAGATATTGGCAAATTTTGACTTGAAAATGGACAGCTTAAGTTGCAAGGTTCTTGCCATCCACAACTTCCTGAGGGCCACTCTTAACCTCTACCTCAGTTCCAGTCTACACAAGTCCTTAGAGGAAGTTCCAACAGTAGGACCTGCCTCTTTCCCAGGCCTTCTAGAGGCAGAGATGTGTGCTTCTGACCTGTCGGATTGTGCAATTCCTCACACACCCACCAAAGGCACATGATCAAATAAACATGATAAGAAGTCGGGGGCCCTGCATCCAAAGTGGAGAGGTGTCCACTCACAACCACCAGCCTCCAGGGCCCACTGCTCTTTATTCTGTTAAAAGCTTGGTAGCAAATGGGAGATGCAGTTACAAGGTGGGGGTGGGTAGCAGAGGAAAGAAGAGGGTGAGCAGAAGACATGAACTTCATGAGTTAAAAACGGCCCTTCTCATGGGCCAAAAGCATGGAGCAAGGGTCAGGTCTAGACACCCGGCAATGTCTTGTGTCCCTGAGCAGCATCCTGAGGGTAAAGGGGTTCCTATGAGGAGAATTATCCTTTTGTTATATGATGTTCCATGGCTAGGGACCCTTTTCCCAAAGATTATTCCAGAACTGGCCTGATTTTGAATTCTTATCAAGTATGACCCTACGGATGATCCTCAAAAACACAGAGACAGCAAACTGCCACCCAGCTCCCGTTTTCTCAGTAAGACACCAATGGTAAAGACACCCAGCTGGGCAGGCTAAGTGGGGGAGAGAATTAGGAAATGATCATGTAGTCACCTGGGCTACCTGATGTGGTGGGAGAGCATACATACGCCTGGCCTGGGAGCCCATTAATCATGTTCAACCAATTCCACTTCAAACCACTCATCTTTCAGAAGCCAAAGGATAAAACTAAGGCAAGACGCCCTGAGGCAAAGATGGTGAGAACCACACTGTCAGCTTCAGTACATTCATCCTGCAGCGGAAGAAGCTGGCCCTTAAGCTGGCAGGGCGCCACAGCGTCTCAATGCCCTTGCAAAGGAAGTATATGATAAAGGCTTTTAGAAGGAAACCTGAGACAGATCAAGACACAGGACCAGAAGTCATGCAAGAAAAGCAGAACAGAGGAGGCAGGCCAACTTATGCGGTCTCAGAGCCTGGCGGCCAGACTCAACCATCCAATCAGCGTCTGTCTGTCTGTCTGTCTTCCTGTTCTTGAGACAAGTGTATTGAATGTGAGGAAAATGCCCCTTTTTTTAAAAGGTCAGAAGGAAAAACATCCCTATTCTGAGTTGTTCAAAGGTAGGCTATCATTATTATGATGCCTACAAGGTCACAGGGATGTCAAAGGATACCAAGTGAAAAGCATCCATGCCAGCTTCCTGGACATAGCTGTTAAGTAGCAATGGGTGCATTTTCTCAGTTCCTAGCAGTAGCCTGGATCTCTAAGGCTAAGCACTGGCAAGTGAAGGCATGAGAAGACTCAAAGAAAAGAACAGTATCCAATCCTGTTAGCAGCTTGAAGGTAGCGGACACGCATTCCAAGCGGACAGCCAAGTCTTTGAGGAAAGGGAAGCGAAGGGAGAAGCAACTGTCACTTAAGTGGGTTTATTCACAGCTACCCGGCCTGGTCTTGACCATGACCACAGGTAAAGGAACCTATGTCACACAAACGGTAACTTCCTAACACTCATCCTATCTCTAGGCTCGCACGGAAGCATGGCGGGCAGTGGGCCAGCATTGCACAGGTTTGGAGGAGCTCAACAAGACCCCTTCCTCCATGCTAACCCATGCTCACTGCAGCAGTCTACACAGCTCCACTTTCACTTCTCTCAGGTACGATCATCTTTTTAGCAAAGCCTTCCTCCGTCCGAATGTTGGGTGGAGATGAACCAGATTCTACCCGTTGCTCAGTGGCCTGTAGCAGTCACTCAGGGTACACTGCATCTGTAACAATGCCTTTCCTGGAGAGATGGCTACAGTCAAAATACATGGATAGGAAAAAGCTCTGCTTAGGGCTGGGGCACAGGATGGAGTCAGCTGGAGCCAACCTTAAAGCTTTAATGCAGCCAAGGTGTGCAGATGACTGTGGCTTGGAACAAGTGAGCATCATCAGTGGGTTGGCCGGGACAATGGGGTTCACGAGCTCTCCTCTCCTATCACAGTATGGAGGCAATGTTAGTCTCTTCCATTCTCATTTCACAGAACCAAGAGGGAAGATCAGATATTATAGCAAAACCCTGGCTGACACCATCAGCACTGATCCCCTGTCTGAAACCGGGGGGGGGGGGGGGGGAGGTACAGGGTAGAGACAAAGGGTAAATGAGCTCATAAAGAACTTGTGGTAACCAACATCACCTCATACGTTTTTCCCAGAGAAACAGCACTGATGAAATTGGTCAGCTGCACAACGAGTCTGCTCTAACCCTCTAGGCATCCAAGCAGACTCTACCACCACTGGGGACTGTAACCTCAACCAAGCTGTTACTGTCACATAGAACACAGGGGGCTCAGAGGGAGTGGACAGTGAAGAAAATGGGTGAGAACACTTTGAAGCTCAATATTCAAATTTAAGAAACAAATACTAAACACACCAGCACTAGCCTCTCTGGTCTCTACCCAGCTCATGGTGCAGGGCCCAGCACAAAGGTTCTCTGTACAGAGAGAGAGATGGTGTCAGCAGCCACTGAGCGCCTCAGGAACTGTTTCACGATACTGCCTCACTGCACCCAAACATTATTACTAAGGGCTCCATTTACTTCAAGGACATCACAAAATGGACAGTCCGATGAAGAAATCCCTATAGTTCCATACCTCATGGTCCAGGACCCAACCTCATATGCTATTGACATAGTTCAGGCGTATCTTTGAATCACACCAGACCGAAAGCTCACTGATTCCAGGAACTGGAGGAAAGAATGGAAGCCCACCAAGACAGACAAATGCAGGCATTGTTCCTGACTCCAGAAATGGGGTCAGTGAGTGTGTCTCCCATTCCTCAGATGGATCTGCTTATATTCAAACCTGGTGTAACTGTGATCTGAACCCAAGCCATGCAACAGGTGCTGATTTCTGCCTTTGTTTCTAAAACCCAAACCCAAACCAAACCAAGGCATGACTCTCTTACCCTCCCCACCCAACCTGAGTGCACTGCTCCTGACTGCCTCCTCTCCTCCCTCTCTGAACTCTCAGTTCTCAAGATTTACACAGGTAGTCAGTACCAGGTCTGTCAAGCCCTCTGGCCTTTGTAAGGCCAGCCTATCCCCATCGGCTGGCACGAAAGGACTTAGGACACAAGACACTCATCAAATACCAAAGGTGACACCAAATCGTGGGAAGAGTGGACAATAAGATCAATCACAGAACATGAGTACAAGGGTGTGAACAGGTAGGACTCAGGGCTGACAAAGGGAATCCAGGACAGCTGTGGCTGGCTGAGGAGGAGAGGCAGTGGACAGATTTGGCTGAATGACTCTGCAGTGTCACCCTAAAGGTAAGGAAGACCGGGGGGTGGGGACATACGCATACACCCCTCTCTACACAGCCAGAGCTGACACAGTCCCTCTAGTGAACATGGAGAAAAGATCCTGCAGAGCAGGAGACCCTCTGAAGTGGCCCTGCTCCCATCCCTTCCATCTTCAAAGTGCATTCTCAGTGCAAGGAGGAGGTCTGGATCCCAGGGGGTCTAACTGAGACCGGGCTGTGCCAGCCAGCTCCCTCTGCCTCCTCCGACTTCTCCCTTGCCCACCCTGACCCTTTTTACATTAAGACCAGAACTCCTGTTGGATCTCATATGGGGAAGGCCCATGTGTGTTCAGTTCAGCTCTGCATAGGGGCACAGTGTTATCCTGGCTCTGCCCCTCTGCGTCCAGGTCCAGAAGCGTCCGCTCAGCAGGGGGCAGTGGTCCGGCCTGTAAAGGGAGCAGGCCTGGAAGTCCAGGCCGCTCTTCTACAGTGCTGCTGCTGCTGGCAAAGCAGGAGTCCAGGTTGCTGGGTGTTTCTGTGCTGGAGCTGTTTGCTGGGGAGGCGCTGCGGGCATGGCTAGGAGACACAAACCACCAAGGGTCCAGCCGCTGCCGGTTGGCAGAAGGACGTGGCCGAGGCAGAAACTCCAGGGTCTTGGGTCTCTCTAAGGTAGAGTCTCGCTGTGTGTTCCAGCGCCTTGGAGTTGGGGGAAAGACCACATTGGGGTCAGGGAGACGGGGGAATTCACCTGGGTCTCGGCTGGGACTGGGAGTTTTCAACATGCCTGGTCAGAGAGACAATGGGAAAGATATCAGATGATGGCACCATTATTTCTACCTAACATATGCACCTTTCTCATACTTCCATATGCTTAGGCAGTGGGGCAAATGTTTACAGAACTCACACTGTGTCAAGTAGTGTGCTGGGAGGTGCTGGGGATACAGTAACGAATAGAAACAAAGTGGCCTTGGGTCAAGTAATAGTAACATATTGGAGACATATATATAATAAACTAATTTAAAGCAGATGTTGGGAAAGGACCCATAAGGTGGTCCCTTATGTTAGTAAATAAGGTTTTACTGAGACACATTTTTCATACACTCTGTAGCTACTTTGTATCTCCAGCATAGTTACAGAGAATAGTTACAGAGAGAGAGAGAGGGAGAGAGAGAGAGAAAGAGAGGGGAATAGGGAGAGATAGAGGGATGAAAGGGGAGAGGGAGGGAGGAAGAGAGAGACAGAGAGAGAGGGAGAGAGGGAAAGAGACAGACAGATACAGAGAGAGAGAAAGAGAGAGAGAGAGAGAGAGAGAGAGAGAGAAGAAAAGGTTATTTAACTCACAAACCCCAAAGTATTTACCATCTTGTCCTTTCCCAAAATAGTTTGCTGACCCTTGATTTAAGGGAATGACTATCGTTCAGTGTTCATCTATGTAATAGCCATATGACAGGAAACGAGCTAGGTAGCAAAAATGTAAACATGATTCATGTTGTCTCTATTCCCAAAAAGGTCACAGACCATGTAACAGACAAACCTACAGGACGAAGGCACACACAAAAGTGTGAAACTGTTGCACACACAGCAGTCTCACCAAAAGGGCACGAACACCTTTGCTTCTCTTGGTGTTCTAAGTTAGAGGGTGTCTCTTAGCCAGACTCGGGCCTTTTAGGGAGCAGGGATTGGTGACAGGGAAGTCCTAAGTTGAAAGTGAACATCCACAAGAGTTTCTGAGGTCAACTGCTAAAGGCAAGCCTATACATGTGGACAGCTACCTACTAGACATGTCTCCAGCTGTGAAGGGGCAGGTGTGACTCAGTAATCAGTGACGGAGAACGTGATGGATGGGTGGCAGCTGACCTTAGGTGTGTGTCTGAACTAATGCTATGATGGCAGGGGCCCAAGTATGTGGCAGAAAACACCCTTCCTAGGTGTGGTGAAGACTCCTTCATCGTAGCTACAGAATCATTAGGGAACAAGAAGCTAGACAGCTGCCCCTGGGTGCTGGAACCACCGCCTGGCCCCAGAGCAGGGCTTTAGCATGTCATTGATCCCCTTGTCTGTCTCTGCTGTCTCTTCCTAAGCAGCCTGACTCCTTTCAACACTCAGAAAATGCCCATGGTACAGGGCAGAGAGAAGCCAGCCAGCTCTGGACACCCTGCCAATCCCATATCATATTTCTTGCATGGTTGAACAAGAGAAGAAGAAGTGGGGTTATTCGAATCCAGAAGTAAAAGGAGAGAAAATGAGCCACCTACAAACATCTTTACTCCTGGGGGCCATAAAAGAAGCAAGGAGAAAAGGTGATGTGGCCAGAACTCACCTGTTCCAGGACTGGGACTCATTCCATTGCTGGAGGGGCTCCTGCTGCCTAGTGCTGCAGAGGCTGCTGTTGGCTTGAGTGCCCCATCAGAAGGAGTCCGCCTGTGACCACTAGACTGCGTGGGGGCTGTGAGGGTGACGTGGGTGGGAGTCAGGGACTGGTTGGGGTCTCTCTTGAAGCGCTCCACTCGAACATTAACCAGGGGGTTGTGGGTGCATTGGGTTAGGCGTGGGGCTTCAACTGGGCTGACTGGCATTTCATACACCACGATCTCATCACTGTCAGAGCGAAGTAGGGAGCGGGTAGAGTTGCATTCAGAGATGGAGGAGAGAGACAGCAGTGTCAAAGAGGCAGAGGGGTCTCCTAGCAACGTCATTGGCTCTTCCTTCTTGAACAGCTTTCGGGAGGGGGGGCTGGTACTTCGACGAGGGCGGCTGGCCCTTTGGAAAAGTCCTTCACGCCTCTTCTTCTCCTCCCGGGCTGGTGGCTCAGGTTCCTCTGGGGGAAGCAATTGGCACTTGCCAGCTTCCAGCAAGTCAAACCCTAGGCCTGTGGCTGCCAGAACAGCTCCACATCCAAGCAGAGCCACCTCACAGCGCCGGTGGTGGGTCCCACTGCGCTTGAGGCTGTTGGTTGGCGTCAGCTGAGGGGTACTGGTAGCTGAGTTGACTGGGGTAGGTTCCTCATGAACTCCATCACTAGAGGGGCCATCCCCATCCTCTCCACGAGGAAATGGGATACAGAGGTAGGACTGGTTGGGTGAATGCTGTAGATGATTCTCTCCGCTTCCCGGGCCTTCACTATCCTCATCCTCTGTGCGAGCAAGAGAAATAGTAGAGACAATGGAGTGAAGAGTCTAGTCCTTCTCCCAGCTTAGTGTCAGAAAAGCAGCACATGAAACTGGGCACTGAGCCAATGGGGACTGTTTTCTGTACATTCAACTGAGACCAACATGGGAAATTCACCTGTGTTCCTGATCCCATTTCTCTACTTGCAAAAAAGAGTACCAGTTAATTTGCTGCCTCCCTCTTAGTGACTCTGCTGAGTATGTATAAAATGTTGTGCCAACCTCATAGCTGTTAGGCAAGTGTACTCACCCAGGGCAATGCCTTTACCTCAATCGGGATGCCTACAAGAACATGCAGAATGAGTTCCTAGAACTAGAACCAGAAACATTTCTACTATTTCTGTACCTTAAAACTAGAAAGGCTTTGGATTTCTAGCATGATTCTTTGCAAAACATCTTAAGGTTGGTCTTCAGAAGAAATCAGAATCCTCTACAGAATCTGTTCTATTGATGGGCCTACTATGACTTGGAAATCTACAAAGGAAAGCATCCAGAGAGCTCAACCACCACTCAGTAGTGGAGTAACATTTGAAAGGCTAGGAAAGGGGAACTATGAGTTCAAGTCCTCATCTTTGCACACTGTCCTGGGGACATTATTGTTGTATTCTTGGGGCTGGAGGCAAAAGACAGGTTCCATGGCTACAATACACAGAAACTGGGGCTTAGGAAAACCCGATAAAATGGAGAAGACAGAGAAGAGGACAAAAATGGAACAAACCCTATGGATAGTAGTACTAGGAACCCTTAAACAATTCTGGAAGTCTAGCCAAGAATTCTCTAAGGAAACCAGAGAAAACAAGACAAATGCTCTACTTACCTATCTCCATAAGGCTGGTAAACCCAGGTAGGGCAGGGCTACTCCTCGGGCCCTTCCCCAGGTTGGGGGCACTGGATGACCACTGCTTGTATCCGTCTACCAGGGACTTGAGGCTGAAGGAAGGAGGGGAGGCTTGTCAGCACTGGCTTTTTCCCTTACGGCCTCCATGGGCGTTCAGAAAGTGTCTGTCTCCTTTATCACACTGAAAGCCTTGGGGGTCAGACAACTCTTCCTGAGCCCGCCTAGTTCACAAACAAGTACACATGCTCTAGGAGATGAAAAGCAGTGGTTCAACCCAGCCCCTGACATGCTATGGAATCATGGAAAGAGTGAGGAACGAGTGAGCGGGTGGACAAGCACACGGAAAGAGTAAGGGCTGAGCTTGTGGAAGGCCTTGTCTGAACCATTAAGGGAAAGGCGATCACCCCATAGGAACCAAACAACACACTCGGAACATCACAAGTATTTCAATGCAAACACCTGCAGTGCAAGGCAAGCATGGGGCAGATGAACCAGCAGAAATGGCCCCGGCCACTCCACTCATAATGTTTCTCAGCTTCTCCTTCCAAGCTTCTATCTCGCATGCTTAAGCTTCCAAAGCCATTCACTCTTCAAAAGGAAAAAAAAAAAATCAAGCAAGAAAGCTGCACCCACCCAGAGCATGTGGGATAGACCTATATGGGGGAACACTATGAGGTACTCAAGCCTCAGTCCGTCTGGGCATGGGGACAAAAGACAGTGGCTTGATTTCAACTCCCTGCCATCAGCTCATTTGACAAATTTAGCAACTCTCCAGAGATAGAATGGCTCCCCCTCCAGTTTCCTTACAAAGGGGGTCTGGAGCTGGAAGCATTGGCCTTTCCCCTAGGGGGCAGTAAAAGGGAGCATTTTAAAATCTGCATAATATGGTAGCATCAAAAACCATTGAAAACCATCAGTCAGAGGGGACTCTTGATTTTGAATGCTAAAGACCCATCCATCTAAAGCCTACTCTCTCGGGGTCTGAAGCCACTAGCGGGAGAGAGAAGGCTCAACCTTTTCCTAGGCCTCAGAACTGTGAGGGCAGAAACACTGATGAACTGAAGCACAAAACAGAGCTGGAGAGAAGAGGCCAATGCACAGCCTGGGACCTCCCACTGCACTCTGATGATGGTTCCTCTAGTACTGGGCCTGGCGAAGCCCAGCTTGGCAAATCAAAGCCAGTGCTAACACACTGTCAAAGGGAGCACCACACATGGCCTTCTCTAGGCACAATGTGCAAGGGGGCAGCCCAGCAACTGGGGTGAGTCAACAGAGCAATTCTCCCAAGGTGCACTGCTCTTAAAAAAATAACCAGCTCGTCACTTGCTGCAATGAGGAATGAGAACAGGAAAATGGAAGGGCAGTTGCTACCAATACAGCTGTGGATGGGTGGAGACCAGACTCACCCCAAGTGGAAGTGTGGAGACTCTGATGGGGTACTTAAGCCATTAGCTTTTTCCCGTCTCTGGGGGGATCTTCAATGAATAAAGAGAATCAGCAATATGTAGTAGAGACCACAGCCAGCTCACCCTCTCCCATACTCAAACTGTTCGGGCTGGACCAGCGTGGTGGCCAGCTGTGCTCTGCCTGTCCAATCAGCAGACCACCCCTCGAAAAGACTGCCACATTGGAGCTGTTTCAGGCCTAGGCTCTTCAATGTAAGGGACAAAGGTCCCCAGACAGCCCCAGGGTAACCACAAAGGACTGTGAGTCAAAAACACCCAAGCTGCTAACAGTGAGCTGCTGTTTCCTACAGACATGCATGGCCTGTTAGATGAATGGGGGAGGTGGGAATTCACTTTACTCAATTCAAGGGTTTTGCCGTTATAAATTTTCTTCAGTCAACAGGCACTAAAATTAGTAACATTGTCATGGAGATATCTCTAACATTTCTGACATCAAAGACAACTGGACTCAAGCTTGTGAGAATACACTTTCATTTCTTCAATGAGAACTGAGAATAATGAAAAACCAAGGCATGTGCTTCTTAATTGTCTCAAAAGTCTGCAAGGACAGATCTATGCAGGAAGAAAGAAAAGTACAAAGTTAACATTCTGTAGTATAGGAAGAAGGTTAATTTACTGTCAAGGCAAAAACAAAACGAACAAACAAAACACCTTTAAGTGAAGCAGGAGCAGCAAAATCCCCAGAATCCTCTTTGAGGAGAGGAAGGACCTGCAGGAAGAGGTCATGAGGGAGGGAGGAAGAAAAACTACTGTGAAGACTTACTGAAATGTAGTAAAAATTTAATTACCAGAAACCACAGCTAGTCTGGTTAACCTTAGAATTTGCACTAATGTCAGAGGTAGCCAGTGCCTCAGGGTGACTGTGTCCCTCAGAGCCAGGCCACGAAGGACAGACTGCAAGGTTCTTATCCGCTCTACTCTCCTGAGCTCGGTAGGTTTGTGACCCTGAAGGGCAAAGGTGCTGTACTCACACGGCAGACAGCTTGTCCTACGAGTGTATATTTTCTATTTAAAACAACTTAGGATTTCAAAGCCTTACTCGACAGTTAGTATACATCCTTTTTTTAAAAAATAAATCTAATTGTTATTTTTTTCCCTTGAGCTCAGACATGAAGAATGGAGAATTTGAACATAAAATGTTAGTACAGGTTTGGAGGCCCCATTCAGTGAGCAATGGGAAGTCACCAAAAATGATGCTGGGATTGCTATCCTCACACTCACAAGAGCAGGAAGTACTCTAGAAGAAATACAAACCGTGATGTTCACACTTCAAGTATTAAGTAGATGACGTGGAAGGCAGAGAGCTATCATCCCAGCATGATAATTGCATGTATTCAGCATGAGCCAGCTAATTGGTGCACTTCACAAAGAGGAACTCAGCCAATCCTTAAGCTACATACTAGTCTTAAGCCCATTTTGTAGTTGAGAAAACATGAGCTCTCCAACTACTTGTGGCGTTGAGTCCCTGTCCAACATCCTCTCTGTGCCATCAGGAGGCCTGGCCTATGAAAAACAGAGATGCAAAGAATTTGCCTCCCAGGCCGGCCTCCAGCCTACAAGTGAGGATGCAGCACACCTAGGGCACCCGTTGCCTAGAAGGGCATTCCCATGTGGTTAGTTGGGGAATAGCAAGGCAGTCCAGGGAGGCACAGTACATCCCAGGGCAGTGCCTGAGCTGAGGTCCTGTGCCAGCCTCCGCTTCAGGATAAAGCCCTTGTTGATCCTGCTCTTCCTCCCCTTCTTCTGAACAGATGTTTTAGGGGGGAAGTTCACTCAGGATAGCCAACTCAGCCCAGCTTCCTCCATTCCCATCCTCTTTGGGCTATTTGCTGCTTTGAGAACACCTGCAGGGGCAGCAAATCAGCAGACTGAATCCAATCCCACCTGCCACTTGTCTTTGTGAGGTTTGAGTGAACACAGGCACATGTGCTCATTCATTCATGTGTCACTCAGCATCTGGGGCAGCTTTTATATTTCTCTGTGACCATGAAGACCTAGAAGCCTAAAGTGTTATCTGGCTTTTCATAGAAAGAACTTGACAATTCCTGCCCTACAAGGAGACCCAGGATCCAGGAGACTGGACAACTCTCTAGGAAGGTCAGGAAGAGCTTAGAAGTAGTAGTGCACATCTGCAAGACCGGCACTCAGGAGATGGAGGCAGGAGGATAGAGAGCTTGAACACAGTTTGGGCTAGCCTGTCTTAAAAAATAAAACAGAACCCATATACTTTGCCAAACATTAAAATAAACAAGAGAAACAAAAGTATTTCCTATCGTATTTTAAAATGCTGTGCCAGTCTGTGAGTGAGAGAAACAGTCACACCATCTGCCTCTTACCCTTCATCTCCTGACGTGAGCTCTTTCTGCCCAAGCGTTCCTGGTCCCCATGTCCGGCCCTTCTTCTTTGGGGCCCTCTTCTCCTCCTCCTCCCCTTCCTCTTTTGGAACAACCGAGCTCCGGCCCCAGGTTTTACTACTTTCACCTGGTGTCACTGCGAGTGAATAACAAAGGCTGAGTAAGGTAAGTATCTCCCAAAGCTCGAAGACAATCCACATGCCAGTGCGTGTGCACACACACCCACACCCACACCCACCCACACCCACACCCACACACCCATACCCACACATGCGCACGCGTACACACACACACCCACACACACGTGCGTGCACACGCGTGCACACACGCACACACACGTACACACACACAATTTATTTAAACCAGTTACTATAGTAAAAATAAAACTAGTCCAGGTTTGGCCTACACCAAACTTTTGATGAGTTTTCTTAAGACCTAGGCTTTGGAAAGCCTCAGCTTTCGAAGTGCAGATGGAAGAAAACCAGTGGTGCCCAGTAGGGCAGACAGTATGGAGGTCCTCAGGTAGACCCCAATCTGTATTGCTACCACTCCAGTTTCTGAACTGCTTTGCAATTCCCTAAAGAGTTTCCCATGTGCACAACCCCCCTGTGCTGATGTCTGACTGGGTGTTAAAGGTGGAGGAAACAGTACAGAAGTGAACAATGGGACAAGGGGCAGAAAGGCTAAGGGTCTGCAAATGTACACCCATGTGTACAGACTGTTGGGGAAAGTGGCAGAAGTTACAGCTGGAACAAGCCTGCACTAGGAAGTGGCTGAGCAGAGCAGGGGACAAGTGTCCCTGGTATGTCTGGCCTGTTTTGGAAACTGTCTCACACTGGATGGCTCGAAGGCGAGGGATGATGGTGGGGCTTGCAGGAGGACTCGATCGGTTGCTGGCCAGACTCTTCCTTTTATCCATGGTTGGGGAGGCCTGCACCGTGAACTTGTGCTGGAAATCTGCTTGGGGAGAGACAAACATGTGTGAGTCAGGGTTACCACACAGTCAAATTCATTTAAGAAATCTGATGTCTCCTGGTAGGCCTGAGGGGGTAGGCTTCTGTTTTCTTCAGAGCTTCCTCTTTTTCCCAAGTGGACGCAGGACAAGATGAACGCAGAGACAGAAGTCCTCATAAAGCTCTCTATGTAATGGGCACAGGGAGTACAATTACAGCCTGAGTTCTGCTTTCTAGTGCATGTTGCTTTGTGGATCATTCTAGGAAATGTTACTTGAAATTATGTTCCAGATGATCTGTCACCATGCATGTCCTTCTTAGGTACCAAATAAAGAATGTTCAATGTTCCTCACAAACTGCTGGTGTATTAAGACTCAGATCATGATGGAAACACAAGGACTCAACAGAAATCATGATGGAAACACAAGGACTCAATAGAAATGGGGAACCGGCCCCCTTCTTACACACCGTAATGGTAGTTTGGATACAGCATGAGGACATGGAATGTTCAGCTCTTGAGTTCTGAGTTTCAACTTCCTCCTCATTTGTCAGAGACACTGAGTTCTCCCCACTACGCTAACCTCTCCCTGCAAATGGAACCAGAACTTCGCATCTATTGCTAGTGCATAGCAATGTCCTGGTACAGTCTAGGTGTTCCACGTGTACCTAAAGATACTATATGACTGGCAATAAACAAACCAACCAACCAAATCAAATGTGACAAGGACAGCAGAGCACACTCCCATGAGCACATTCTCTGGTTTGATGACTTAATTCCCTTGTCGGTGCCTAAGCCATGATTCCAAGGCTTAAAGATCACCCATGGCCACTCTGACTACCTCATTCTTCACTTCCTTAAATTCTAATAAGCTCACTTCCCAATGCCTTATATATTTAGAACACAAACAACTTTTTTATCTATAGAGATACTCAAATGCCCCCTTGGGCACATTACATTCCACCAAGGTTCTAACTCACGATTTCTTATTTCTTTACATTTTTCCCAGGTAACAGTACTGAAAATGTACTTTTATGGGGCCACTGTACTTCTGAGAAGTTGTATGTAAATCTTATAATAGGAACACTTACTTGTTAACCTAATAATAAATGCACTGAGAACTATGAAAAGAAAATTGAGACAAATTCCTTTTCAGGATTAAGATTTCTCATCTAAGAACACCTGAGAATCTCTTTACCCCAGTGGTACACATCCTTCTCCAATGAACAGTTCCCCAGAAGGCCTGTCACCTGCTGAGCAAGATGGCCCAGCCCAACAGGCTTTACTTCAGGAGCCATGGTCTGTGTTTCCAAGCACAGTCTAACTCCCACACCCCACCCCTGCCACACCAGCTCCTGGTCCACCCCCCCCCAGCTCCTGATCCCTCTCCTCCTCCTCCCCTCAGCTCTTGGTCCCCTCCCCCCACTTCTCTGCCACTGACCAGAGGGGAGGCTGATGCGGTTGCCATCCTTGAGCTTCAGGCGGCTCTTCCTGAACTTGCCCTTGCGTTTCTTCACCCTGGGCTTCTCCTGGCACAGCTGGTGGATGATGATGTTGAGCTCTCGTTCCAGGATGTCAATCTCCCGCTCAGCCAGCTCCTGCTCCCTACGCCGAAGCAGTTCCTCCTGGTTCTTCTGCTGGAGCGCAGCCCGAGTCAGCTCCTCCTCCCAGGTTCGGAGCTCCTACAGACAGAGGGGCAGTAGAGAGAAGGGTGGGTCTCAGTGCAGAAAGGAGACAACCTAGAGAGCTCTCCCGTGGGTGCCCAGAAGAGAGATATTCAGCACTGGGTAAATGTGTAACACAACCATACTGTGAATACAACTGGAGAGGTTAATGCCACAGAGCAAGCCTGGAGACACACTGGTTGACTCTTCCAGAATAGTACAGCCTCCTTATCCTTGGAGAATGCATTCAAAACCAACAGGGAATGTTTGAAACCATGGATTCCTCTGAACTCTGTGTATTATGTATCTTCCTCTAAAATACCTTCATCATAAAATTTAATCTATAAGTTAGGCATCATAAGAGATTAATATACAGTATATTAATATATGTATAGTATAATAATAACAACAATATATTACACTAAAGTCACCAGCACTACTACTCTTGTCCTTTGGAACATTTATTAAATAAAATAAGGGTTACCTAAACACAAAGTTACCTTATCACAAATAGCCGATGAGAAACCCAAGATCAATACTATGTGGCTTGGGTAATGTGCAAGTGTGAGGAGAATGACTGTCCTCAGGAAGGACAGAGCAAGACTGTCTCACAATGCTTAGAACAGCATGCAATTTAAAACATGACACTGTTTACTCCTTCAGTGTTCCATTTAATATTTTTGGACTGTGGTTGACAGTGGTTAAGTCAAGCCACAGAAAGCAAAACTCTAAATGGGGGAGGGACTTACTCTAACGACTTACTGACAAGATCCAATTTCCATTTTTCTTATTGGCTTGTGTAACTTATAAATTACACTATGACTGTACAGAAAGGTGGCTGTGAGTTGGTGACTGAGCAATCTTAACAAAAGCCAGCCGCGGTAGAGGTCCTCCGTGGAAAAGTAGCAGTGATAGAATGATATCGGTGGCTCTCCCGGAGAGACCCCTAGAGATCCGCCCACCGTCAGCCTCTCCACTCTGCCACCCCAGCCACTATGGCCTGTCAATAACAGCTTAGGATCACTGTGCGCCAAAGGAGACTAATCTCTTTTAATTAGATTCAGAAATTATTTTTAAACCATTTGTGTAGGGGACAACAAAGGCATTGCAGAAAGGGCTTAGAATCTGATGGCCCAGGCTCACGTCCTACTTCCCCCTTCCTAGCTCCATGAAGGTGGTCGCCTCTGGCGACCTCCCCCGCCCCCGACCCCTGTGCTGTCATACCTGCAGGACAAAAAGCTTCATTATACTTTTCAAGTGAAAACAAAAAAATGAAACAATGAATCATATGCAGTTTTAGATTTTATTATTATCACATTGCTATTTACTTATTCATTTAACTCTGAGACAGGGTTTCACATTATAGCCCAGGCTAGTCTTGAAATCACTTTATAGCCCTGATTTCAAACTTGCAACCCTCCTTCCTCAGCCTCCTCAGGTCTGAGAGTATACGCATGTACCACCATGCCTGGCTATCACACTACTATTAACTCCCCAAATTTCTATAGTAAGAGTGAGAAGAGAAAAAAGAAATTAACTAAGACTACATGATCATTTCTCAGGCCCGCAGATTTGGCCCTGCCTGGATATGGCAGGGCATAAAATTGTATAGAATTGGTTTCATTTGTGTGGACTCTGATTGCTAGAGTCATACCACAGAAAAAGGGAGGGTCACTGGGGGAATGACTACAAAATCCAAAAGCAGACTCCAGCAAGCCAAGAGGTGCTGAAGTCCCCAGATGCTTTGAGCTTAGAATGCTTTCCTCAAAATCATGAAAATGCCAGTTTCAGGCTCCTATCCTGTGGTGTGGACAATCAAGCAGACCCCAAGAGGGTATTGGTATCGGTGGCTGGCACCCTGAGTCCAGATGCCCCAGTGAAGCATCTCTGCTAAGACAAGACCTGCTGTCCCCTCCTCTCTACCTTTTCTTTGGCCCTGAGTTGGTCAAACATCTCCTGAATCTCATGTTTCCAGTCATCCTGCAGGCAGTGGAAGGAGTCCTTGGGCATCTCAAAGAAACCAGATTCTTCTATAGTTGTTAGTTGGTCCAGGATACTTGTGAAAGATGGACGTGAGTGGGGGTCAGGATTCCAGCAGTCTGAATGGGAAATGAGAAGAGGAAGCATGAGCAGGCGGAGGTGAAGGGAAACATCATGATACTGCATGCCCCCTCACCAAAAAATAGCCTCAATTTCTCCTTCTAGAAAACAGAGCCCTGAAGTTAGGGAGCCCCCAGCAGGAAAGCATACACTGCCATAACATGAAGTGGGGAAACTGGAAGCCAGACACACTGTCCTGTACACTGTTGAGCATGTGCAATGAAAGCAAGGCCCACGCTTCCTTGCTGGCCACCGCTGCCAGCTTACGATGTACATATGGTTCAAGTGGACCATGGTGACTGTGCCCCAAATTCCTACACGAACACTAGCTACCATCCCCACACCTCAATGGGAGAAGGCAAAGAGGAGACCATCAGGAGAAGTCAGTGAATCAGGAGAAGTGAGCCTACCAGCTGCCACCACACAGTAGGCACTTTCCCTCTTCACTTTGCCTAGCTTTGCATTTCTCACAAAATCATGTTTTTTTTAATTAGATATTCTCTTTATTTACATGTCATACGATATCTCCTTTCCCAGTTTCCCCTCCAAAAAACAAAAACAACAACAAGAACAAACCCCTGTTCCTCCCCTCCTCCCCCTACTCGCCACCCCACCCTCTCCTGTAAAATCATGTTTTCAACTCAGTGGTTTTAACGTCCCTTCTTCCCAGACAACCGTCAGTTCTACACACAGGGCACTTAGGTTGGATAAGAACTGCCACTGTAGCTTATTTGTATTACATAATATAATTCTGGAATGCGAGATAGCAGGCTTTAGTTACTAATTTCTATAGTCACTGCAAAAAGGAAGCTGCTTTAGCAGGGTGTGGCCGCTGTCTACACACAGCTCTCTCAACTCTTCCTGCTGGCTGGCTAGTACTTCATCTCCTTTTCCTGCAGCAGATCTCATGGCATTGGGAAATTTCTTCCAAGTGCTGCATAAAGGTTAACGGCCACCAGCTTTCCTCAGCCCAGGAGTTACTTACCTTCCATGAGTTTGGCAAAAGGCTCTGGGCATGTAGAAGGGATAGGAAGGGCAAGTTTGTTCATGGCCACACCGTAAGCCACTGCTAAGCCATCAATGCCCCGGAAGGGCACCTCGCCAGTCAGCAGCTCCCAAAGCAGTACTCCATAGCTGGAGAGAGAAAACGGGAGAGAAACTCTGTAAGAAATAACAGCAACTTCCTCACCAAAGCAGTTACCAAGGTTCTTCCAGGCATCCCACTCCATCTTCAAACCATTGAAAAACTAATGAAATAGACACACTGATACAAAAGGAAGCCACGACGCCTACCAGGCAAAAGCAAAGGCTCTGGAGCCAGGCACATCTGGCTTCGCCCTGCTCCATCACGCCCTACCTATGAATCCATGGGCAAATTGCTACATTGCTCTGAGCCTCTAATCCCTCCTCTGTAGAGAGCAACACCGTTAGTCTCAGCAATTGTCATGAAATCCAATGAGTCTTTAGGAGAGAATAAGCACTCAGTGGCCACAGCAGTCTTATTGTTTAAAACAAGGTCTCACCCTGTAGCTTAGCCTTGGCCTGGACCTCCTAATCCCCCTGTCTCAGCCTCCGCAGCTACGATTACAAGTGCGCGCCACCAAGACTGACTGCTATGGTGAGTGAGATAAGCCTGCAGGAGAGACTTCTTCCAAACAAAATCTTTCTCTTTTTAGACAACTTTTGCACATACTTTTTTTTTTTTTTGGCTTTAGAAAAACTAGTGAGCATCACTCAACATGGATTTTGCTCCTGCAAAAGATTTAAGTGTCTGCTAGGTTAAATAAATTTCTGACTCTAGATAGCACAAGGCACCTTCACAGAGGCCTGTCTAGCTCTCCGGCAGAAGTCCCACAGGGCAGACTGAGTCAGCAGAGAAGAGCAGCATACTAGCTCTGAGGACGTCTGTGTCTCTCCATCTACCAAGTTCATAAAAACAACTCTTCACCTCCTACGAGTCAGGGAATGTGAAGCACAAAGCTTAATGGGAGAATCAGTCTATGGATCTGCAATCAAAGCCAGGAACCACTGCTCAGCACTCTGTGCTTCTAGGAATAAGTTAGGCCAAGAAAACATAAGCTCTGAACACCCAGAGGGAAGACGCTCTACTTGTACTTGCCTCACAGACCTCAAACTTACTGTAACCTCCTCAGCACTGTCCAGCTATAAGGGCCACTAATTAGATGGTGATGATGGTGGTGGTGGTGGTGGAGGAGGAGGAGGAGGAGGAGGATCTGGGAGGATCCTCAGTGGCTGTGAGCACTTGTTACTCTTGTAGAGTACTCTGCAACTATAACTCTAGTGCCCAGGTATCCAACACCCACTTCTCACCTCTGTAGGTGCCAGGGACCCACATATACATGTGTGGTACATACATATACTTACATCCAAGCAAGCACTCATATATATGAAATAATTAATCTTAATTTAAAATGTTTTGTAAAGGCAACATAATAGTTCTGTATTTGTCACGATGCCTTGTCTGTTTAAAGGGTCTTTCTATGTTGCCCAGGCTGCTTCAAACGTCCTTTCCTGCTCCGATCTTCTCAATTACATTTTGTATTTTCACAATGCTGCAGACCAAACCTAGGTTTTTGCATATGCTAGGCACATACTCTACCACCATGTTCCTGCCACCGTGCTCCTGCCACCGTGCTCCTGCCACTGTGCTCTTGTCACCGTGCTCCTCTGCTACTGTGCTCCTGCCACCGAGTTCCTCTGCCACAGTGCTCCTCTGCCTTCACTGCCACTGTGCTCCTCTACAACTGTGCTCTTGTCACCGTGTTCCTCTGCCTTCTCTGCCACTGTGCTCCTCTGCCAAACCTATTACACTGTTTTCTCAAGTTTCTTTGTTGTTGTTTGTTTCTTTGTTTGTTTTCGAGACAGGGTTTCTCTGGGTAGCCCTTGTTTTTCCTGGAACTTGCTCTGAAGACCAGGCTGGCCTCAAACTCAAGACTTCCCCTGCCTCTGCTTCCCAAGTGCTGAGATTAAAGGTGTTTGCTACTACACCCAGACCCTTTCAGGACACTTTGCATGTGCAGGGAGTACAGCATTTTACGTCATCTGGAACCCACACAAGGATGCAGGCAAGGGGGAGCAGGTCTTGGCAAGCACAGAAAGTGAAGACTCGGATGGCTTTGGTTGTCTATCTGAACCCCAAGCTCCAGACATCGGAAAACAGAGTAAAAGACATAGATCCTCTACACAGAAATCAGTGAGAGATGCAGAAATGACAAGACTAAGTCATGACAGATGTATTATAGCACACAGAAGGAACTCTAACAGAGTAGGAAAAGCCAGTGGCCTTTGAGCTAATTGCTGACCACTATGGGAAAGAGGAGTTGGAGCTCTGAGCCTAAAGGTCAGCACATACAGAGGAATGAGCAGTCTGCTTTCAAGTTCACTCCTAAGAACCTAGCATGACTTCCAAACAATGCAGCAGCCTATATATATAGGCAGCCTTGGGGGCCTACAGATGGCCCCTTGTGGGTAATCCAGCCATCCTGGCTTTACTCTATTAAGGCGTCTAGATGCTGTCACTTTCTTTATGAATCGTGACAGGGCATACCAGCTGTAGAACTTGTCTTGTCTCTCTAGGAGATGGATCTTAGCTGGTGGTTGGTAAGAACATCTGGTAACCCTGCCACGGCTTCCTGAGTCTTGACATCCATGCACTGTGGTTGCTCTTCCTGAAGAGGGAGAATTAGAGTAATATGGCTTTTAATCCTCACATTCTCAGGGCCTCTCACTCAGGTTAATAGGTGTCTGGAGACGGGTGACTGCAGCTCTTGCCTTTCATCAAAGAATCTTGTTTTTGTAACAGATGGAGACTATTACAGAGATCTGGTCAAAATACAGAGTAGCAACTGTGGAGTGTCCAACCTCACATGCATCCCAATGCAACCCCACACCTAAAACTCATAGAAAACTGTGAAGGAGAAGGCAGAAAAATTCTAAGTCAAAGGACGAGGAACCCTGCTGCTAGACAGTGTGTTCTAGACAGGACAGGGAAGTCAAACGTGTGAAGTCCCAACAATATGGTTGCCTAAACGAGACTTGCACAATGACACCAGCTGATGTGCCTAAGTAGATGCGGAGAACCTTCTGGGCCCCACTCCTAGATGAAGAGCTGCAGTCAACCAATGTCTGCTGAATGAGAGAAAACTGGTTTTCTTCAGGGATGAGTCCCCAGATAGGTTCTTCAGTCCCAGTGGTCAGCCCTAAACACATGTACGTATAAGCAACACTAATGAACTCAGCAGGTGGTGTGTATAAGACAATAATAATTTTAAAGGCGGTCATAAATTTGAGGGAGTGGGAGAGGCTTGGAGGAGGTGAACAGGGAGAGGGAGAGGTGGAAAGGATGTAACTACAGCACTCACGCTTGAAACTCTCAGGAAAAAGGCATATGAGTTGTGGGGCTGCTGTGGGGTGAGTGCATGCGTAGTCAGATGCTCCTATAGGCTACCCTGAGCATGCTACCATGATCCCTGAACACTGCCAAGAATTACACTATTAGAGCTGAGGGTGTAGTTCTGTGGTAAAGTACCTGCCTGGCATATGCAGGCTGTGGCTTTGGCTTCCATGCCCAGCAGGGCAAGTATGAATGAAGGAGGAACAGGACAGGATGGGAAATAAAGAGAAACTATACTTCTACCAAACCTTGATTGTGACCTACCTAGACAGCAGTCACACTTGGAAGTTTTTACCAAGCAACTCAAAGAGCCCTCAGCACCCCTAGCCAGATTCCTGGGTTAGAGCTACTCCCATCCTTGGTTGACTGCGTTCAGTACAATGCCCGTTTCTATACAGGTAACACAACCTAGTGGTCCCACAGACCCTGTCCTCCATCTAAACAATAATGATCAGTATCTCAGCCCGAACTACAGAGTGTGCTCTGTATCTGTCCTGGCATCCCTTCTCTAATGGTTTCCCACTAGGCCTATGAAGATGTCTCAGGCCACCTGAAGAGGGAGGAGTCAGGACTCTACCTCCAGAACATCAATGAGGGAAGATCTGCTCCACCTGAGGCTTAAGAGTTGAAGAGGAAGAGAAGGAAGAGGAAGAGGAAGAGGAGGAGGAGGAGGAGGGAGAGAAGGAGGAAGAGGAACTAGAAGAGGAAGAAGAAGAGGAAGAGGAAGAAGAAGAGAAAGGAGAGGAGGGAGATGACTGAGGCCTGTGCATGGCACAGAGTAAAGATTCAATAAATGGCACTTAGTGGAGTAAAGGGATAACAAACCAGTTTAGGACCAGCTTTCTACAAGCTGCTGGTCATGTGTCTACCCTCTCTGGAACCCCTGCTGGATCTGAGCCATGATGAGCCAATCATTTGAAAAGAGGCTACCCAAAACACAGGAGCAAGTGTGCACAGCTGCTCATGGGTTTCCGGTGTAGAAGTGTTGCACAAACGGTGATGAATGGGTATCTTCCTCTGGTAAAGACGAGAGACCTTCTGGAGCCCAAGTATGCTTTAATGGAGACGGGTGAACCCCATATAAAGGAGTCAGTGAACCACGTCTTTAAGAAACGCTCACAGCACAGGAGCTAAGACTGCTGGGGACAGGCAGGCACACTGCGTTTCCAAGCAGTCACCAGCCAAATAGGGACAAAGGGCTTATGCCCTAGGAACAATTTTATTATTTAAAAGACCTTTTACTTAATCTATTTAATTAGAGGGGAAGGTGCCTCCAGAATGCAGGGAAGCATCGAACCCAGTTAGAGTTCCTGTTGGTTGCCAGTTGCCCAGTGTTGATGCTACAAACTAAAGTTGGGTCTTCCACAAGAGCAATATGCACTCTTAGCCACTGAGCATCTCTCTCCAGCTTCCCTGGGAGCAGTTGAAGCTAGAGAGTCACTGACTGTGCTGGCTAGTTTTGTGTCAACTTGACACAAGCTAGAGTCATCTGAAAGGAGGGAGCCTTCACTGAGAAAAGCCTCCATAAGATCCAGCTGTAAGCAAGCTGCCGAATATTTCTTAATTAGTGACTGATGGGGGAGGGACCAGCCCATTGTGGGTGGTGCCATCCTTGAATGGGTGGTCCTGGGTTCCCGAGAGCCAGGCCAGGAAGCAGTACCCTCCATGGCCTCTGCGTCAGCTCCTGCCTGCAGGTTCCTCCCCTGTTTGAGTTCCCGTCCTGACTTCCTTCAGTCATGAACAGTGATGTGGGAGCTTAAGCCAGATAAACCCTTTCCTCCCTAAGTTGCTTGGTCCTGGTGTGTCATCACAGCACTAGTGCCCTCACTAAGACTCTGGTGGACTGTAGAACAATAATAAGCTGTCCCTGTTAGGGAACCAAGTGATTTCATCAGCTGCCTCTCACTACAGCTCCTACAAAAGGTTTGTAACAGCTGTGATTTTAGAACAAAACACTAATCTTGGACTTGTAGCGGGGTATTCAGTAAAAGTTGAAAGAGTTTCGTCTATTCACCCACTGAAGAAAAGCCCCTGCAGTGTCCTAAATTAGGTGTTCACACTCCCTTCCTACTAAAGAACAGGCAGGGAACCTGGTAAGATTCTGTACCTATTCTGATCCTATTACTAGCAGAAGCAAAGAACAGAACCTGAGAGAAGCAAGACAGGACAATAAACATATCATCCTCTGAGGAGAAAGAAGGGAACCAAAAGAGTACCCAGTGGCTATGACTAAGACGTGGGGCAGCGATGTCTCTTCCAATCACTTTCTCCCTATTTCCAAAAGAATTTTAGTTGGACACAGTAGCTAAAGCCGCATTTGATGTCTCTTCAGGGCCATGTGGATAATAAGCAAGTGCAGACTATGGGACAGAGGAGCTGTGTGACCGTGCAGACTGTCTCCAAAGCCAAGGCCAGCTTGTTGGCATGAATAAGCCTGGTCTCCTTTCCTGTACACAGTAAGGCAGAAGTCACTACAGCTCCCATTAAAGCACTGGGACAAGGACAGCGAGGGACCCTGAAG
The DNA here is from genome assembly GCF_008632895.1 of Mastomys coucha. Lineage (NCBI taxonomy): Eukaryota > Metazoa > Chordata > Mammalia > Rodentia > Muridae > Mastomys > Mastomys coucha. The sequence continues at coordinate 96,751,199 of NW_022196912.1, forward strand.
AACCAGGTCTCATGGGCACAGCCATTCTGCCAGCCTGGGCTGCCTGGACTACTCGTTGGTTGAAGCAGAAATACAGTTCTTTTGTGTAAGTGTCCAGATCAACTGGTCTCCTTGTGATACCAGGTTAATTAATACATCAAACAAGGCCTAATTAGCATCAACCTCACTAGTGTGTGGTAAGACACTGTGGTCCACAGCAGCTGCCTCTCAGGCCAAACACTTTACAAGGAGGAAAACGTTCTCCCCAGTAGCACTCCATTCTGCACCTAACATATGGCAAGGTGCGAGTGAACACAGTACAAAGCAACTCTGATGGAAATTAGAGAATGAGAGTATCTCACATTGATGGATTGGAAAGCACAGATACTACAATGTCCACACCCTCAATAATCCACAGAGTAACCACGATTCTTCTGAAAATCTCAGGTGTCATCCTAGATGGCGGCAGACATGGAAGGAGTACCAGGAATCAGAAGCCCCCTGGCCTGTATGTCTACTCTGAAGTCAGCCTGAGGTGAATGAAACCAGTTTTAAACAAGAAAAAAAAAAAATCTCAGTTGCTTATTTGGCAAAACTAACAAACTGATGTTAAGACTTATAAAGAATGGCAGTGGGCTCAGAATGATCAAAACAATTTTTAAAAGGCAAAACTGGAGGACTCTCCTATCCTAACACCAAAACTTACTACAAAGCTGCACTTTAATTAAGAAAGGGTGATACTGCCTGTGTGCAGACACGGACATGTTAGCAGAGAACTGTGAACCTGGAACAAATGCTCACATTCCTCGTGAGCTGTTTCTGGCAGAGATGACCGAGTGTTTAAATGGGAAGAGAACAGACTCTTCAATGCGTGCTCCCAATACAAATGAACAGACACGAAAATATAAAGTTTGGTCTCCGCTTCACAACGCATAGAAAATCAAATCAACATTAATCAGAAACCCAAGGGTAAGAATCAATATTATCAAATTCTTAGAAGGAAACAGAGCTAAGACTCTTCACAGGCTTGGCTGAGGCCATGCATTCTCATGACACCAAAAGTCAGGTGATCTGAGGAAACCAAGAAACACGCGGAGTTCAAAGAATACTACTGAGAGTTATCCAAAAAACAGAGTAGAAAAATATGTAATATTGAAATATTTTAAAACTCAAAAATAACAAGAGACAATCCAGTTTTTAACTGGCAAAAGAGTTGAACAGACACATCTCCTGGGGAGACATGCAATTCAAGATGAACAGTCAGTCAGGAAATGCAGACGGACAACACAGTGAAACCCTGCTTCACAGATGAGCGCCGCTGTAACTGAAACAGCAGCACCAAGTTACACGGAAGTCCCGGAGTTAGTCTTGGACCAACAGAATTTACACAGAGCATCTGTGACCAAGACAGTTTTCTGGGCCCTTAAGAAGTTACGCATCTACTTAGTTGCTTGACTTCATACAATTAAGGTACATGCCCAAGTGAATGGAAAAAGTCTGGTCACAAAAGAATCTGCGTGTGCATGTCCACAGCAGCCTTGTTCACAGTACTCCCCACAGTGAAAGCCACCCCACTACCTATCAGAGTGAATGACTGAAGAAGCAAGCATGGCCCGCCTGTATCATGGAATACTAAAAAGCCACAAAAAGAATGAATTTCTAATGAAGCTACGACATGGATGGACCTGTAAACATCCCGTTAAAGGTAAGGCGTGAGTGACAGAGGAGCAGGCATCGTGTGGTTCCACTGCCGGGATGGCAATGAGCAGCTGCTCCAGAGGCAGAGAAGGTCAGGCTGGGAGAGTGACGAGCAGGAGGCATGTGCTTTCTCTGAGGTTAGAAACATCCTTTAGAAATAGTGATTGCAGTGGGTTCAATGATGGCCCTAAGGATACCTGCTGATGTTCTAGAATTTAGAAGCCGTATGTGGACTGGGTCTCCTTTAGGCTCTTCAGGATGGGTCCCTGCTGTACCTATTTCATACATATTCCAGAGCTATGAAAGAATAAAGCTCTATCACGTTCAATCCTCCGGTGTGTGGAAACATGTTAGAACGGTGCAGGAAGCTGGTAAATGTAGCAAGCGACGCTCAAGTCACTCACTAATTCACTGACATTTGGTTTTAGTTGGGTTTTATTTTTGCTTTTATGAGATGAGGCTGACCAGCTGAACCTCCGATCCTCCTGACTCCACCTCTTGAATACCAACCAGGGTTACATACCTACACCATCACACCTAACTTTCTGCATCTAGGGTCCTATGCACTCTGGGCAGGTAATCTACCCATGGAGCCACATCCCAATCCTAAAGTCAGTTTTATAGATTCTAAAAAGTACTGACTTACATACTGTAAAGGGTGTACTTTATGATATGTGACTAGTATCTCTAGTAAGTTACCTTAAAGGAAATACACAAATACAGAAACATACACACACACACAGAGGCTCACTCTGCCACGTGCCAGGAAGCACTGATCCTGGACTTAGGTGAAATGATGATCTTTTCTTCTTTATGTGAAGGTGTCGCTGCTGTCCTTCAGACAGGACAAAGTCTATCCTATAGTTGCTCATCTTCCTTCAATAGCAACATAATTTTTTTTAGATCTATGTCCTTGTGACCTCTTGGATTGATACTTGTTTGAGAGATGGCTGGCCAGGTCTAGTTTGTAACTTCACAGTTTTTACGGCCTTCTGAGGACCCATCTAGTCCCTTGCCTAGATAAATATCTAATCTTTAACTTCACAGTTCTTACGGCCTTCTGAGGACCCATGTAGTCCCTTGCCTAGATAAATCTCCAGCACACAAAGCCCTGAGGAAAAAAGAGTAACCAGGTAACTGGAAAGGATGATTTCCAAATAATCAACAAAAAGACAGCACCGAGGGTACGCATTAGCTCAGGAGTTCACAGGGAGGACACTGGTGAGACCTCCCAGGTGGGCAGCGGCAGCCCTTGAAACCCAGCCTCTAAACCATCAAGCTGCTGCTTGATGCAGGGTGATTCCCCACCCTGTGGGTCAGAAATGGACGTACAAGGTGGTCCCAGCATCTGGAGCTTTCCTGAGGAGCCATCTACTCCATGAAGTGCCAGCAAGGGGCACAGCATCCCCAGCACTATGGGGATCGGTAGATTGCTCTGAGAGGTCACACAGACCTACTTGCAGTACCTTGGGTCCTGTAACCTCAATTCCAAGTCCTGAAATGTGCAGGCAAAACACATTTGAACCTGGAGGCTGCACCTTACCTCCACACATCGCTGCCTTTGGAAAACATGGAAGCACGGATGACTTCAGGTGCCATCCAAGCATACGTTCCTGCCGCACTCATCTTGGTTGTCCGGTGCCATTCCCGTGCCAGCCCAAAGTCGGTGATCTTCAGAATCTTGTTACTCAGGTCTCCATTCTCCACTTTCTGCAGGATCAATACTGAGCGAAGGAAGCAATACAGAAGAAACCAGGTAAGCACTAGTCACAGGGCCTCGCATCCACCGCCATCTCCTGCAGGTGCTGCCACTGTGCACTGATGGCAGAAACACAATTTTAGCCCCCCCCACCCCCCGCTGCCACATACACACCATGTTTATTCTGCAGCACATATCTTTGTTAGCACCGTCTTAAGTCCCTGCAATGCCCCTAACAAGGTAGGCATTTCAGGCTCAACATCCCTATCCAAAAACTATTCAGAGGCCAAGTCTATAAAGGTGAAACTCTGCTGGTCCCACACACGCAGGATACGGGGTACTTAGCTTGCACTACCTTCCTGGTGTCACAGTGCAGGGCTGGGACCCAGGCAGCTGATGTGAGCCTGCTTTCCTACTGCAGAGTGACAGAGGAACTGTGAGCCATCCGCGCCCTTCTGAGGAGCAGCCACCTGGGCTCCCTGCATCAAAGCACACCTGGTTATACCCACTCACAGATCACAGGGACTGGAGATGAATGCTGTATCATCAAACGGTTCTGTGTCTAGCCAGCTCTGTGACCTCTTACAGGTACATCCTACCCACCTTCTGACACTGTGACACTGACAGCATCCACACATTCACAGCCACCTTAGACACATGAGGCCCATGTGTTGTGGGTTGGTTACCATTAACATTCTTTTGTTTTGTTTTGTTTTGTTTTTCGAGATAGGGTTTTTCTGATTGGGCTCAACTCCTACACCAGGCTGGCCTGGAACTCACAGAGGCCTGCCTCTGCCTCCCAAGTGCTGGGATTAAAGTTGTGTGCCACCACACTCAGAGCCACTGACATTCTTAAGAAAGCCTGTCTGTTGGGCTCTTAAATTTTTTGTTATAATTCAGGCAAGTCCCCTAACCAGCTGAAAAATGGCTGGCAAACTGAGGGTTCGGAGAATCAGCAACACACACGTGCACACACTCATGATATCCTCCGTGAGCATGGTCAAGGAAAAAGAGCTGGTGCAGGGATGACTCCAAAGCACTGACTCTCCTAGGATGGCAGCCATGGTGGCCCCCACACCCATATGGTGGTGGTCCCAGCCATGTAACCTGGTGGGAGATAATCTGGCTAAAAATCACCCCAAACCTTGCTGACTAGGATGTCATACCTTAAACCACAGAACTCTGTGATTGGGGGCCTAAGAAGCTATCCAGATAAATACAGGACACACCTCCTTATCCAAAGTGGGATGGTTCAAAGGCTTTGTGCGAGCATAGCCTCTGTAACCAGACACAGCCTTGCCTGAATCTGTGTGAGACTTCAGGGAAAGAAGGAAGGTTTCCTCTTCACCCCTGTGAGGAAGAAACCTGCTACCGTGTAGCAATTAAATTGTAAAAGGGATTCAGCTATGCCCTCCCAGGGCGGGGAACGTAAAAATGATACAAGTTAACTCTTAGTCCTGTGCGCCAAGAAAATCTAGAGGCTTCCCACTCTCCATGCACCTACCTAACATAAGATGCCTTACATTGCAGACCCTTCTGCAGTGAAAGAGCAGGTGCTGCACGACACAGCCACACCCCTTCTCTCCACTCCTACTCCCCACCCACTGAACCGTCACATACTGAAGGGATGTGGCCCAAGGAGCTCCAGGTCCTACGTGCTTCTTAGAAAAACAGCAGTGTGCCCCAGGATGATCAGTGGCTTCAGAGCTGGAGTCTAGAAAGCAAACAACCCCACCCTAGACCTAATGGACGAACCCTCCCTCCTCCTCCACACCCGCTCTACTCCAGACACATCCCTCCAGTCCTGGCTTTCCCCACCCAGGTGCCTAAGCAGATACAAAACAAGAGAAGGAAAGAAAAAAACCTTCTCTAGTGACAAAAACAAACAAACAAACAAACACACAACAACAAAAACCCTTCTAGAATCTTCTGAGGCAGAAACAACAGGACAGCAGACATTCAAAGAGTCAGGCAAGTGGCACTGAGGAAATTCCCCATAACTGCCCTCCTACCCTACCCCCCACCCCTCACCCCCGATATACACTGAGTGGGATCCAGTCACCCAAAGCCCTAGGTGGCTGGGATAGGCTGCAACCAGGAGAGAGATGATGTTTCCTATTAGTCAATCTGGATGCTTAAAAGAGATGCAAGACTGACGACGGGATAAGAATCAGCCACGGGCTGGGCAGTAGTGGTGCACACCTTTAATCCCAGCACTTGGGGGGCAGAGGCAGGCGGATTTCTGAGTTCGAGGCCAGCCTGGTCTACAGAGTGAGTTCCAGGACAGCCAGGGCTACACAGAGAAACCCTGTCTCGAAAAACCAAAAAAAAAAAAAAAAAAGATCAGCCACGGACTGTCTGTCTGCACGGGGTATACAGGTCAGTCTCATCTGCTCGCCACTGTCCCACCCACCTCAGACTCAGGTGACCTTGCCCTTTGTGTACTCCATGACCTAGAGACCAACCCTCATCAACAGAGAGCGACTATAATCTGAAACCAGTTGCTATCTCAGCGGGCAGTATCAGGTCCTAGTGTTCTGAAGTGCTGGCCTTCCTAGCACCAGGGCTTGTGAAAGCTTCCCTTTACATTGCTCTTGTACGAGTTAGTTGAGATGAAATATGAAACAATCAAGCATTGTACAGCCAACATTCAGTAGACCACCTCTACCTGTCCCGGGCCATTTTCATCACCCAATAGGAAGTCCTGTAACCACTAAGCAAATACGCCCCCATTCTTCTCTCCTCCCAGGCCCTACACCCCCAATCTGCTTTGACCCCATAGTGAAGACTTCAGAAAATTGAAAGCTACAGTATGATATCTGTCTCATTTCCTTAATGTTTCCAGGCTTGTCAGGTTATAGCTTTTATTAGCACCACATTCCTTTTCATGGCTAATAATATTCCATTGTAATAAATTCCTGATGTACACTTCATAGGACAGCTGCTCAATTTGGATCAAATGCTGTGTAACTGAACTTGGCTGCTTGCTGACATCATCTTTCTGAGTCCTTTAGTTGTCTCTAAGAAGTGGGAAGATGACACTCCCTGTTTCATCCATGTCAAAAGAGATGTAAGGAGGACAGGAGCAGAGTCCACATCTCTCAGCCCACAGCCTTGTTCTCCATCTCTGCACTACGTGATCCGGAGCCTGGAAGACATTCTGGTTTTCAGGCTCAACTTGGTTTCCTCAGTGCAACAGCTGACTAGCTCATCCTCTCTGCTGCCCACGGCTAGTTTTTCCTCGGCAGCCAAAGCCCACTGCACACAATCCAACCATCGACCATCTAAATACTCCTTGCTGGGACATGAGTGTCTAGCTTCTTTTCTAGAATGGCACGGAATCCGACCCCTAGAGGGTAAAACCCTCATTCTCTTCTGGAATCCATGACGTCCTGATCCGGGAAGCTTGCACAGGGCCAGGCTCTTGCCAAGAACTCCCTCATGCCTGGTCAGTTACTGACTGAGGTGTACCTGTGCATTTTCTCTGTCTATATTTTTTAAATGTTAATTTTCAAAAGTCTTGGGAGATGATTATGCAGAGGGGAGCAGAGTCAGAGAAAGTAACACCTCGGCCAGGGGTTCCCCAGTGGTTGACATACTGGTGCCATGTGGGCTGTGAGCTACAGAAGGGATAATTTGGAGATGCAGCCTGAAATGTCTGCACCAGTTACTTAGGCACCCTGTCCGTGGCCATGATGCCTGAAAGAATCCACCTAAGGAAGAAAGAATTATTCAGAGGATCCGCCTCAGTCCACCACAGTAAGGAGGGCACGATGCTCACTGGAGAGGATCAAATGGCAGTGGGTCCTCGAGTTACAGCCCTGAAACTGAGCTACAACTTTTCAAAACCTGCTCTTAGCACCCACTTATGACAGTCAGGCCTCACATCCCAAAGCCCAAAGGCCTATGTGACCTATTACTTTGTAATGGGCTTCATGGACTAGTACTCCAGTTTTAAAAATAAAAATTTGTATTTATCTGTGTGTGTGTGTGTGTGTGTGTGTGTGTGGTGTATGCATGTGTGTGCATGTGTATGTAGATGTACTCATGCTACAGTAAGCAAGTGTAGTTAAAGGTGAGCTACAGGAACCAGCTTTCTCCATGTTGGTCCTGAGGCTCATGCTCCAGCCTTCCGCCTTCCTGACAGGCTCCTTCGGGCTCTAAGGTCTTTCCACAGCGGCTCCAGTCCCTTCTCTTTCCTCATGTACTCTTTTCATCCTCTTTGTTCTGCCTTGCTGAGCTTTGTGGCTGTTGTCTTCTGACCCAAGGCTGGGTGTTTACTCCCTGTCATGGTTTTCTAAGTTCTAAAAGTTCTTCCTCATTTTCTCCTTTCTTTTTGGGGTGAGAAGTACAAGCTCCTGGGCAGTAGTTGCTCCTGTTCTTGTCTGTTTTCTGCCATTTTCTTTTCTCTTGAAGGGCTTTTCAGCCTGTGCTTTAGTCTCTAGGGTACTTTGCTGAGTCAGGCTCATCTGTTGTGATTCAGCACAAAGCTGTGCTTGTGTTCAGAGGTGGACTACTTAAGTTTTAAAGGTATACACTGAAACATTTACATGCACATCAATAGGGTGTTGGTGATTTCCTTCAAAATAATAAATGGTGGGAATGACCTGGTGACAGAGGAAGGAGAGCTGTGAGCTGGTACCAGACAAGGCCAAAGAGGATCCATGATGCCTTTCTCCTCATGTGGGCACATATCTTCCACAGGAAGAGAAAGAAGGAAAGAAGGAGGGAGAGGGAGAGAAAGAGAGAAAAGGAGGGAGAGAGGGAGAGAGAAGAAGAGAGAGGGAGGGAAAAAGAGAGGGAGGGGAAAAGAGAGGGAGGGACAGAGAGAGGGAGGGAAAGAGAAGGAAAGGGAGGGAAAGAGAAGGACAGGGAGGGACAGGAAGAAAGAGGAGGGAGGAGGACACATCACAGAATCAATGCCTCTTCTACCTACAGGAGAACAATCTCTGAGTCATAGCAGGGCAGAAAAAGAAAACAGCAACAGGCGTGGCCCAGGATGTGGGTCCTGGTGGCCCCTCTGAAATCCTCTCTAGGAATCCATTTCTCTACCTGACATTCTCAAAGTCTGTAATTTCCTGAAAGCTTCATAAGTCTTCCAGGACTCAGTCAAACTCTACCAACTGTCTTGAGGTAAGAAAGGTAAAATCCAAAACTCAAGGGTAAAGATGAATTGTGGCTGGGGTGGGGGTGGGCAAGGACTCTATGCCAGAGGGAAAGCAAAAAGCCCATGCCCTCACCTCTGCAGCCTTTAGGGCACCCAAGCCCATGCCCTCACCTCTGCAGCCTTTAGGGCACCCAAGTCCATGCCCTCACCTCTGCAGCCTTTAGGGC
>NW_022196912.1:96759939-96765281 GCF_008632895.1 Mastomys coucha
CCTCACCTCTGCAGCCTTTAGGGCACCCAAGTCCATGCCCTCACCTCTGCAGCCTTTAGGGCACCCAACTTGGATTTGAGACATTTCATTCCTGCACCACAATGTCTCCAAGGGAAGAAGAGGGGTAAGCTAGAGTGCCAGCCACACCCAGAAGCCATGAGTACCCACAGAGCAGCTGCTAACATGGAGGGACCTGTCTGCACTGACTCAGCAAAAACTGAACAAGGGAGCCTGGCCAGGGCCCACTACCAGGCACACAGCACAGACAGGACACATCCCCCAGCCTCTCCCGGTCCTGGCCCTCTGCCCGCTCTATCCCTTTAGGCATGGCCAAGAGAGACCAGACTTGCTTACTGGGCAAATGATTCACTGCCTAGACTCCCTGACTCCAGGCTCCAGCAGAGGTGTGGCTCTGCCTGAGTGAGGCAGGGAGATGCCAGCATGAGTCCCTGGTCAAGTTCATGTCAGCAGAGTCGCACCAAGTTCCACCTGCATAGCCAGCAAAGCTAGGCTTCCCCACAGCATTCACCTATGGAAGGTGGAGAAAATGGAGTCTTTGGGCACTAAGGATCTACCCCTTCTTGGAACAGACAGACAAACAGATAAGTACGAGGCCGGGAGTACTTGATGCAATGATCTCTCCCTGGGTCTCAGATGGTGCAAAGCTGAAGCATAGAGGCCTCTCCTGCATGGACCACAGGGTACACACTTGATGAAAGTGTATCTTGACTGAGTCAGACACAATCAGAGAATCATGAAATGCTTCTTTTAAATCTCCTCAGGCACTGAGCTGCAAATACTTGTTCTAGGGCCCTCCACCAGTCACGAAGAAGCTACACTTATGGTTTCTCATTTTACTTTTTTTAAGATTTAGTTATTTATTATACATAAGTACACTGCAGCTGTCTTCAGACACCCCAGAAGAGGGCATCAGATCTCATTATGGATGGTTGTGAGCCACCATGTGGTTGCTGGGATTTGAACTCAGGACCTCTGAAAGAGTAGTTAGTGCTCTTAACCGCTGAGCCATCTCTCCAGCCCCTGGTTTCTCATTTTTTAAACTATGTCCTTTCTACTTTAGAAAAATGTCTTTATGATGCTACTTAAACTTAGAGTGTACACTGACTTAGAGAAAGCAGTCACAGCTAAGGGCCTCAGGGCCAGGTCTGCACTGAGGGATTTACACTCATCATCATCTTTAATCCTCTCCACAAGCGGGAAGGCAGGTGTATCACTAAGCCTTTCAAATATGGAGCCTGGAATTCACACAGGCTGGTCCACGGGAAAAGCCGAAGCCAGACATAACCCAGTCCTCAGTTCAGGATCCAGGTTACCATGCTACAGTGTGTAGCTCTAATAAGGCACTTGTGTAGTTGTCGGTTTTGGTTTTTGTTTTTGTTTTTGGAGACAGGGTTTCTCTGTGTAGCCTTGGACATCTTGGAACTCATACTGTAGATCAGGCTGGCCTGAAACTCATAGAGCTCCACCTGCCTCTGTCTCCCGAGTGTTGGGATTAAACGTGTGTGCCACCATGCCCATCCCCTAAGAGAACAGTTAAAGAGAGTTCACATTCCATCAATACACCACCACCTATGCACATGTGAAAACCAGAAGAAATATCCACGCTTTCTGTAGGCACACAACCATTCGGCAGCACATCACTGCTAGTTAACTGCTAGTTAACACCGATAGTTAACTGGCTAACCTGCCTGCTTAGAGGCCTTTTCCTGTCCACGGGTGTCCCTAGGCCTCCATCTGCAGCAGTGCTAACAAATGAGAGGGAGCTGCAAGTAAGGGTTAAAGCAGAGGGCTGGAGTCAGCACTGTCAAGGAGAGAAGGCAAACTGAAACCCAAGCAGAAACGCACTGAGGCACCATAGGTCTGGCAGCCTATCCTGGAGGGCCAGGGATGACTGACAGGAAGAGCCTGAACATCTATGACCCACTGCTGGTCACCTCAGTTGTTCTCTCTCCTTGTACAGTAACAGGATCCACTGATACACAGTTCCAGAAGGGCATGGCGACATACAGCATAATGCAGTCAGTCCAAGGGCAGCCAGTTAACTATTGGTGTTAACTAACAGTTAACTAGCAGTGGCATGCAGCTGAGGGCCTTTGACCCTTGATCTTTACCCACCCCTACACTGTGCAGCCTGCAAGAGGAAACTAGGTCCATCAGGCCAGGACCACACCCCAGAACCTGCAGAGTTGTGAGTAGGACAGAGATGCTGCACCAACCGTTAGGTTTCTACTGTTGTGATAAACACCATGACCAAACACAGCAAGTGGAGGAAGGCTTTACTTTATCTTACAGCTTATAGTCACTCAGGAAGGACAGGCAGGGCAGGAGATCAAGGCAGGACTCTAGAGGCCAGAACTGAAACAGAGTCTGTGGAAGGGTGCTGCTTACTGGCTTACTGGCTTGCTTCTCGTGGCTTGCTTCCTTACACAGTCCAGGACCACTTGCCCCTGGGTACCACCACCTACAGTGGGCCAAGTCCTCTATTGGCTAATCCGATGGAGACATTCTCTCAGCTGACATTCCCTCTTCTCAGATGACTCTAGCTTGTGTCACGCTGAAACAAACACTAACCACAAAAGTAGTCTTTTTCCCCCTAAAACACGAGACTGGCCTGCTGTCTGCATTTCTGTATACACTCGGGTCTTCAGAGCGTCCACCTGAACACCCCAAGAAGCTCTGCTTACAGAATTCTATGGCATCTGCGCTGGCAGCTTCAAACTCTTCCACATTCCTCCACAAATCAGCTCTAGGGGGCTGGACCTAAACAGTCAGGCTCATCACTATGACAACTCTGTTTCTCAGGACCAACACTCTGGGTCATGGCTTTTCCCACTGCTGTGGCACAAGACTGGACAGAAACATCTTCATGGGGGAAGGTTTACTCTGGCTCCTGGCTCAGGGGATGCAGTCAGGACAGTGGGAGTATAAGGCACAGGATCAGTACTCAGGAAGAACAGAGTGCAGGCAGGAACCAGGACTAGGTTATACATCTCTAACCCCAGCCCTGTGGTCCAATATCTGCCATCTACACTCTATGTCCGAAAGGCTTCAGAAGAGCCTCCCCAAACAGAACCCAGCTGAGGACTGAATGTTGTAGCACACGAGCTTGTGAGGGACATTCCATGTTCAAACCACGGCATCTGTGGATTAAAGTTCCACGGTTAACCAAAGCAGTATCCTGACAAGCAAGATGTGCAGAGCCCTCTGTGCCGCTGTGAAGTGAACCAACCTGAAACACATGCTTCAGTGTATATTTTTAACGTATTATGTCACAATCTATAAGTTTTGGTATAAACCTTTCTTGCATGAAAAAGTCTGTATACTGAAAATCCAAATGAGGCAGGCACCATGCTAAGCCCTGGGAGTTGAAAAGGAAACTGAGCTAGAATTTATAAAGATGTTTAAGCAGCAGGAGAAAGCCAGAGACTTTCGCTATCTCTTACAAGCTACATATATGCTTTGGTTCTTTCTAACTTTCCTTCTGTTTGTTTGTGTGGTTTGGTTTGGTTTGGTTTTGGTTTTGGTTTAAAAAGGAACTCAATGTGTCCCTCGCTGGCCTTTAACTCACATTATGAGCCAAGGATGTCCTTGATCTCCTGACACTTCTGCCTCCTTAAGTACTGGGATTACAGGCCTGAATCATGTGCCCATTCTCTTTCATCCTTTTCTGAGAAGGCATGTGTAGCCTTTAACTCTTCAGCTCCTGAAGTCCTCCTGCCTCAGACTCCCAAGTAGCTGGGAATACAGGTGCACACCACTGTGTTTGGCTACAGTTCTGTTTTGCCTTAAAGAGACTTTGCAATATTAAACTATACATTTAATTAATTATGTTATTGACATGAAACAGATATCCAAGCAACAGTGACCGGCTTTGCTTTGTTAACTTAAATCATGCATGTGCTATTTAAAATTCTTTTATCAGGGATAGATATGTATCTCAGTAGTACAGCACTTGTTTAGTATGCACAAGGCCCTGATTTCAACCCCAACATGGCAACAATAAAAATTATGTCCAAAAGATATAGTAGGGACTGGGGAGATGGCTCAGTGGGTGAATGTACTTGCTATGAAAGTAACAGGGTCTGAGTCTGAATCCCCAGAGCCCATGCCAAGGGGAGATACACAGCGCGAGCATGTGTAATCCCAGGGCGCCTATGGGAAGATGGGAGGCAGAGCCAGGAGGATCCTAAGCTCACAGGCCAACAACAGAGACTCTGTCTCAGATAAGGTGGAAGGTGAAGACTAACAGCCGAGGTTATCCCTGACACATACATGCACCATGACATGCATGTGCAACCACACATACAAATACAAACACACACACACACACTCACACAATATAGTTGGCAATTTAGTATTAATTATAGCTACACTATAATAAAACAGTAGTATGTAAAAATAAAGTTCAATTTAAATTTTGACTATTCTGGCTGTCTTCTACCATGGAAAAAGCATCTGAAAGACATAGAGCCTAATGCTAGCCCTGGAGATGTCTGTGTAATGGAACCCAGGTGACAGGTTTTCTTTATGTTTACCCAGACTGTCCAACTCATCACATTTCTACATGTAGACTACATTAGACTAACATCAAATGTTAAGTCACTTAATAGTCGCAGTGGCTACTATTTCTTGCACACCTTCTGTATCCCAGGTACACTACACAGCTTCCTGTATGTGGTGCCTGATCACTCTTTCTGGCATCTCTGCATAGCATCACCATTTCACCCACAAGAAAGCTGGGACTCAGAGTGAAGTGTCTTTTCCACATCTAAGAAGAGCCAGGCAGGGAATGTCACTCTGGCACCTCAGGCCATGCTCCCCTAGCACCCTACAGTGCTCCTCCCACCCAGGTCAGATACTGAGCAGTTATGTCTCTATAATACTCTCTGTCTATCTACAGCACTGGGACCATCCTCTTGTCATAGGACAGTCCAGATTACATAAAATCTTAAAGTTTAGAATCTAAACAAACTAGTGCTCACAACCCCGCTGGACACACACAACACCCCCGCTGGACACACACACCACCCCCGCTGGACACACACAACACCCCCGCTGGACACACACAACACCCCCGCTGGACACACACAACACCCCCGCTGGACACACACAACACCCCCGCTAGACACACACAACACCCCTGCTGGACACACACAACACCCCCGCTGGACACACACAACACCCCCACAGGACATACACACCACCCTCGCTGGACACACCACCCCCACTGGACACACCACAACTGCTGGACACACACACCACACCCGCTGGACACACACACCACACCCGCTGGACACACACACCACCCCCGCTGGACATAC
>NW_022196912.1:96765520-96777373 GCF_008632895.1 Mastomys coucha
CACCCCCGCTGGACACACACCACACCCGCTGGACACACACACCACCCCCGCTGGACATACACAACACCCCCACAGGACATACACACCATCCTCGCTGGACACACCACAACTGCTGGACACACACACCACACCCACTAGTGTGACACACCACCCCTGCAGTTGGCTTTCTACATTGGTGATTCTCACTGATGTGGTAAAGAAAGAAAACTTGCATTTGGAAAGGAAGAGAATTAACAGAGAAACTACCAAAGTTATTACTGACCCTCATTCTGCTCCTGATGCCAGAGCTCCTTCTACCAGAACTCTGGGGGTCTTAGCCTAAAAGCAAACTACTTGAATACTTTCTGTGCCAGCCTTTTCTACCTAGGTTAAAAGAAAGTGTCTGTGACTCTCATAAGGACAGTTTGTCCAGGTGTGGTGGTAAATGCTTGCTGGCAGACATTTCTCCAGCCATCCAGGCACTGTTCAGGACAAGTATGTGCTAAAATCAGAAGGGTCAAGGCAAGACGTTAGCTTGAATAAGAACAACTGTGCGGGTAAGCAAGACAAAGCTCTCACACTAGGGATAAAGCCATTAGAGAGGTCTGAGGTTTGCTGTGAGTGGTATGTCAGATCCTGCAAACTCTATACGACCTGCTCTACTGACAAATCCATGCAAACCCTCAGAACATCAGTGCTGTACTGGCTGCCAAATCTAAGATGCTCACAAATGCAAGCATAAGAAGGAATATTGCAGAGGGACTCCTAAGGACCCTGAAGGCCTGATTTTTCTATGAGAAGGTCACTCACACAATGGGAATGTGCAACCTGCAATGCTCCATACAGCTAAAGATCAAACATACATTATCAATCCAGGACCTCCTCCTTCCAGAATCTTCTCCCATCAGTTCTTCAGATCCTAGGCTACAAGACAAGATTGACCATCTCTCATTCCCTACTGACCTCTAAGGCCCTGTGGCTTTATCAATTCCTATCTCACTACCCTTTCCCATTAAGATCCACTGCCCTCCACCCATGACAAATCACCATAAAATTACCTGTTCTCTTTTCTAAAATGTTGTCTTACCCAGTAACTCTAACCTAGGACAGGAGGAAGGGCCTTGAGAGTAGTGACAAACGCTGAGACACGCACGCACACACACACACACTCAAAAGCAAGTGTCAAGTCTCAGATCTCAGGACTCCAGCTCTACTGTGTACCAGCAATCTCAATCTCAGCCAACTCTGGGGAGAAACACTATTCACTGCCCAACCAATGCAGAAAGAAACCTCTTGCACTCCTCCACCAGAGAGGTTCCACTTGTCAGGTCCAAAAGAACTCCATATCAACAAACTTCTAAAAGGCAGAAGGGACATATCTTTGGTGCCTACTAGCATACCAGAACTATACCAACACATACCAGGCTCCCTCAGTACTCCCTGCTACACATTTCAAACTCCATGCCAGCATCCAGCCCTTCTCACCTCCTCCTTTGTCCTAAACTCCCTCCAGCTCGTGGGCTTCCCTCCCCCAGCTGCTCACTCTCCTTATAACCTGCTAGGTTACATATTCTCATTCTCTCTGTGTGTGTCTCTCTGTGTGTGTCTCTGTCTCTCTCTTTCTCTCTCTCTCCTCTCTTGTCTACAATAAAAACCTTCCCTTAATGCCATGGAGCACTCATGGAGCTGTTTATACACCATTCACTAGAAACAAATTTCTTTACTCCATCCTTCCATCCTGTTAGAAACCTAGGACAATATCTGAGGGGCCTATTAATGCATCAAAGCTGATGCTGGCCAGCTCTCCCAGCATCCTTCAGTACCTGTGGCTCCTCCCAGCTCTCCTTACCCCACCCCCTACCCTAAACCTCTCCCTCTTGGCGGGCTGGGCTTCCACTTCCCTTCCCCCAATCTGATCCCTGTGTAACCCAGCCATTTTAGCTATGCTGCCCTCTTGGCCTCTTAGCCAGGTTGCCTCTGTTGGTTGGTGGCTCCTCTCTTGCTCTCCCTCCCCTCTCTCCTCTCATAGTCTGGTTCAGTGTGCTGGTCACGTTCAGCCTGGACTCTTGCCTCTGCCTGCTTTCTCCCGATGTCTACAATGCAAATCTCCTCCATACTTTAGGACTAGCCAACATCCTCCTCCTTTTATTTCATTTTTTCATCCACAGCTCCCAACTCAGGTCTAGTATGTGCCATGGGGAGCATGCACACATGAACCAAGCATGAGAAACAAAGAAATTGTGTGCCTCCTTCATCACGTGCCACACCTGGGCTTGCCATATGATTCAGCAGCATGATGTGGATTTTCCTGGCCTTACTGAGCTGGAAGGCAGGAGACAAGATAGGGAACTGATATATTTATAGGTCAAAATTCATCAGCCTTGAAAAGTGGCTCTGGCCAGCCCCAGCTTCCCATGGAGACTTTACTTTCATCTGCTTGGCCACTGTGGCCACTGTAGCCCTTCCCATGGCTCTCACCCTGCTGAGAAAAAGCTGTTTGTGATCCAAACAGAAAAGTAGTGCCAGCTCCCCAGCTCAGTCTCCCAGCATGTGCTTCCTCTCCCTCCTCTCTCTCTCACATCCTAAAATATAACTGCTCCAAAAGATGTCAGTTTAGACATCTACAGTCATTGCTATTTTGTGTAAATTAAGTCTAGATAACACAGCTGGGGTTTGAGCCCTGAGCCCAGCTGGACACAGACATCACTAGTGGGAAACAGAATCGTGACTTCCAGCAGCCATTGTCTTAATGAGGGCAGGGATGAGTGGAGAGTCACCTCACTCACCTTCCTGTCCTGCTTCCTTCTCCTACTTTCCTAGCTCTGACTGGGCAGGGGCAGCCCGACTCTTCAGCCCTGTCACACCCAGCTATAAACAGGATAAGAATAACTATGAAAGAGGAAGCCAACTGGACCCTTGGTGGTTTTGTCTGCACGTTCCTCTTTCCTGCCACGATGACACAGTGTGTGGCTGGTGCAGAGACTCCCCAGGATCTTGCAATTCCAAGCTCTGCTTCCTTGGTGAGCACAGAAGAATGCGCACACCTACCACCTGTGCTTTTCTCCAGTATGGCGCCAGCACTTCTGCTGAGGGCTGGACTCTCCTTGGGCTTCAGGCTCCTCATAACTATGGAGTTCGTAGAAATGGTTCTGTACATCATCTAAGTTCTGAGAACTTGTGCTTGCAGCCTTGAGCCACCACAGGAGGTGAAGGGCCCTGAGAGGGCCACAGCCACGATCCTAGCCTCCAAAACATCCTGGCCCCGGCACCAGACTGACAGGAAAGTTTCTCTACCTGTGGCCTCACTCTCAGTCTATGCAGCTAAAGCCCAGGCCACCAAGGATGAGACATCCTACTGAGCCATTACAAATTCCTGACCCAAGATCCCACAGGCATAATGAAAGGCTTGTACTCTGGCTGGCCGATTTTGAAGCAATGGTAATGAAAACAGTAGATGTCAACTCAAAAGTTTAGTTCTCGAGAAGTAGAGAAGCAGCTGCTCTTAGAAATAAAGTCTGTAGTAAAGGAGCATTTGCTTGGTGTCAGGTATTATGTTGATAGTTTACATCCACAACATTAGGTCTGCCCTCATTACAGGAAAAAAAAAAAAAAGGATTCAGAGATTGAGAGCTTTGCCCACGGCCAGACTATTTGATTGAGAACCCACAGCACTGAAACAGGCTACACAAAGACAAGTTGTCTATATAAAAGACTTACCTACATACAAGTATATGTTCTCGTTCAATATTTCATGTTTGGGAAGTTTTGCAGCATAACATCAATGAACATAGCCCTACCACTGTTGGGGCAAGCCCCGTTCCCTGTTACCTATCCGCCCTATTACCAATACCTCCTAAATCTTATCCCGGTTTTTTTTTTTTTTGTTCTGTTGTTGTTTTTAAAAAGACTTAATTGTCCCGCCAAGGCCTTGCTCTGAATTTTCCTTCTGCAAACTCTAAAGCTATATATCTTTAGCGAACTATTTTGTACTGTGCCACATAGTTTTCTAGTTGTCTGAGTGTGTTTACACAGTCGGCCTCCAGAGGACTGAAAGAGCGGGATGAAAGGGATGCGTACGCTATGCAGATGACAAGTGACACACTGTATTTCCTACAACAGCAACACAATAGCAAGTACCAGGTTCATCAAGACTTGCCAGGTAATCAAACTGGTTAAGAACCGTAACTCATATACAATGGAAATGCTGCAGGCTGTCACCTGCACATCACCCAGGATATGGAGAAGAGAAAGGATCTGAAGGCTGCGGAAGTGGTACTATGGATACCAGAAATGATACCACAGACCTCAGGGGCAAGGAGGCCCAGATCCAAAGGCTCGAAACACTGGGAGGCACCATTCTGAGCCACTGTGCCTTTAGTGGCTGTGGAAGGTTGTGACATACAGAGCGAGCTTTCCTATGAATCCTCCTTATCCTCTCTGTCCAAGAGCAGGGAAGCCAGCCTCAAGCTTTCCTCACTTCGCCGCCCTCCTTCACAGTATGCTGCAGAATCTCCATGGCATCCCAAGAGGCTGTCCCTGGGTGTGGGCAGGGCAGGAGGCACTGAGTGTTTTGGGTTAGCCCAGCTCCAGAGGAGTAATCTGCTTCCTTATTGGTGCCATACCATAAGTAACCAAAATGTCCAACTAGCATGGCTGGGCAAACTCAAAATCATACTGATTCTTTAGGTGGAGTGTCCAGGGCAGAAGAGGGATAGTCTACATGGTAATACTCTACATGGGAACGCAGTTAGGCCTAACAAACAGACTCAAAACTGCTAAGGAAATGTTCTAATCCTTATTCCCTGTCCACAATGAACTCCCAGGTGAAAAGAAGAGTATTAAAATATTTATTTTATATTTATGGTAAGGGGATGAGTCATGGAGAAAGGTCCAAAAAAAAAAAAAAAAGGAAAAAGAAAAAGAAAAAGAAAGGAAGGAAGGAAGGAAGGAAGGAAGGAAGGAAGGAAGGAAAGAAGGAAGGAAGGAAGGAAGGAAGGAAGGAAGGAAGGAAGGAAGGAAGAATAACAGCATAGCAAGAGATTCCTAAAGGTGCAGTAGTGGAGCCCTTAACTTGGTAGTAACCAACAGAAGTTAACTGGACTTAAGGCCCACTCAATAAAAGGGAAATATGTCATGCCTGGTACTGGAAGCTCAGTTTACTACCCAGGGCTAGTCAGGTCATGCATCTTTGAGGAGAACCTCCTGTTACCACTATTCTAGCCCAGCATGATTTGTAACTGCAGTCTGCATATCTGTCCTACGCTCACGGGCAAGGAAAGCTCCCAGCAGTCATCAAGAAGGTTTTCTTTACAGTACATGGAGAGAAAGCATTTCAGAATACCACAATTGCTTAAAGCATAGAGAACAACTAACTGCTCATGGGGTGCCCAGCCCCAGTGATACAACTACAACACAACACCGGCACCTAAAGCTCAGGACATCTAGGAAAAAGAGGTGGGAAGATTGTTAAAAGGCAGAGGACCAAGAAATCTGCTGGGAGACTATGCCTCCTACAAATAACAGGGAACCTTTAATATCTAAATAATATGGCTACCTAAACAAGACCCAAACCAGGGCAACACAATGGACATGCCAATGTGGAAAGAGGAAATCTCACAGGCTCCCATTCCAAACAAAAGAACTACAGGCAACCAGTGACTGCTCTCTTGTGTATGCTTGTGTGTGTAAGGAGGCGGGCGGGGGTGGGGGGTGAGAGAGAGAGAGAGAGAGAGAGAGAGAGAGAGAGAGAGAGAGAGAGAGAATATGAATTAGTTTTTCCCAGGATGAGCCCCCTAGTTGGTTATCTAATACCAAATGGTCATCCCTGAAATATATATGCAAGCCACACTGTGTACAGACTCAGAAGGCTTTATTTATATATTCATGGGTGTATACATATGTATGAGGACAAAAATTTGGGGTGGGGCATGGGAGAAGCTGAAGGGAGAACAGGGAGAGGGGAATGATAAATTTTCATTTAATTCTGTAAAATGTAGTATCTTATAACCCAGCTTTCAAGGATACATACACAAACACACACATATAGGTACCCTGGGAGGCCCTGTTAATGATGCTGCTTCGAGAAGCCACTGATAATTAAACAAACAATTCAGTTCCAGGCATTGCTGAAGAAGTCTTAGAGCCCCCTGCCACCCTTCTTGGTTACCCACCAGACTAGACAATTAGAGCCTACTGCCTCAGACACTATTCACCTTGAGATTAAGAATAAGGAAGTCAAGCTAGAAGGCACAGAAGCCTCTCCGTGCTGGCGCCTGGTGGCAGAGGATACCAGCAGTTGCTGAGAGAGAAGGTATCAGCAGTCGGACCAGCTAGGAACCTTACGAACCACAGTAGCAAACAACAGCAAAGCGTACACAACTCGACAACGCTGGCAACTGGCGTTCTTAACATAACTAATTCTTCTCTGACTGGACTTAAGGCCTGGCTCTGGGTTATAAGCCCAAGCTTGGATTTATAAATCCAGTAAAAAAAAACAAATAAACAAGAACTGCCTACTAGCCATTGCTTATGCTCCCAGACACATGCAACTCTCAGTCTTCCTCAGTAAACCCTTCTTTCCAAAAGATTGACAGTGATTGCAAAGATGCCCGGCCGCTCAAGGAGCGCGGCAGGCAATGCTGACTGCTCAGCCCCAAGAAGACATCCATGCTATCCCTTCTAAGGCTAGGGAACATGGCAGAAGAGCGGGCACACAGGATCTAAAGAGCTGGAAGATGTGGAGAAGGGTGCTGAAACTCTATCTTCTGGGCAAGCCACAACATTTGCAATCATGAACTGACACCAGCTGCAACAGAATGGGCTCACTGACGGACAGGTGTGGGTCCAGGAGGAGCTCAAAAAGCTTAGCCCCTTAAGGATAGACTACTGGCTAAGAACAGATTCTGGGATATGGGGATTCACTGCCTTCAGCTGTGTACCTACCAGTGAGGCATAGCTCCAAGTGGATGCCCACACACACAGTTCTGGTTAAAATCAGTGGGGCACAAAATTTAAAAAATCAAAAACAAAAACAAAAAACCAACAAGATATGAATCTGGATAGTGATGAATGGGAATAAAAGACATTGGGAAAAAGTAATCAGAAGGCTTCACATTTATGTATGAAACTGCCAATGAATACATGTAATTAGCTGAAAAAGAAGGTAGATGACTGTCCCCTTTTTTCCCAAGAAGGGACACTTTTACTCCTCAGGAAAGGCAGCCTCTTCTCCAACACACTGCACAGCAAATAACTCACCAAAAAGCTTATAATAAAGGAGCCTACAGTGGGCCAGATTCAGGGCTCCTGTGACCTAGTCTCACCTAAACTAAAAACTCACATGCAAGAACCCCACCCAGGCCAGAGCTGTGTCCAGTCAGGAGGAAAGGGAAGGCATTTTAAACTGAGTTTGTCTGACTCATTGTCCCTCAGCATACAGAGCAACACGGCTCCCTGTCTCCAGGGCTGGCTATGACACGGCACCTATAAGGCCCTGGGTTCAAAGCCCAGATGTGGACGCTCGCTCTCACACAACAAATTGGAAGGATTCTAATCACTGTCTCTTTTCCTTCCACCACAGAAGCTCAAAAGTTGCAGAGCATGGAGGCCAAGATTCTCACCATGCGCGGAGCCAGGCTGAGCCTGGGAAACAGCTGAAGATGTCTCTGCTGACAGTCGGTGCTGTCACCAGCAACAGCCCAAATGGAAGCATCAGGAATGAATGTTGAAGTCAAAGTTTTCTCTCACGGCATTAATCCAAACGTGTGAGTGGGCACCACAGGGCACACTCCTTCCTTCGGCTCTCCTCTCTGAAGCACAGCCACACTGGTCTGAGAAGACACTGCTCCCAGGAGGCCCTCTCCCCTCCGCATCTGAATGACCCCAGTCTCTAACAAGGCTGGCCAAACTCTACTCGGGGCTTACATAACTTTTCGGGGTTTTTTTTTTAATTCCATAAACAATTATCTGAAACCTATCTATACCTTCTTGGTTTAAATAAAAACAAAACTACAATACAAACTCAAGTGAAAACAAGAGCCAGAGTGAGGACAGAAGTGACATGGTAACATAAAAACGTTAGCCCAGCTTTTGGAGAGCCATATGTAAAAGCAACCTTGGTCCAGGAGAAATATGAACAAAATCCAAACTGGGATTCATTATTGTGCTTTTGGAGGGGCCAGGGGCAAAGGGCCTAGGTAGAAGGGGATGTGAGGAGTTTATTTTGGGACCATGAGGTCTGAAGGTGGCAGAGGTGCCTGAGTTGGAGGGGGTGGTTACTCCTGTAGTTCCTAATATAAGAACAATGAGCCCCACAGAGACCCCAAGACCAGGTTTAAGGTCCAGGTCAAACTACATCACACTGGATTCTGCATCAGAGGTGTGTCCTGCGACTACAAAGCCTCCTACTACCCCTTGCTCCCAGAGCACAGAGAGACTCCATCCAGGCATGTGCAAGAGCTCCAGCTTCAGGCTCTGCCATTATCTCACTGTATGCTCTTAGGCAAAGTATTCAAAGCCAGTGAATCTCAGTTTTCTCTAATCTAAAATGAGGAAACCATGGCCTATCTTAGTGTGAAGTATTTCAGGTTGATACTGCTTCAAATAAGAATGGTTTTTGTTTGTTTGTTTAGGTTTGATTGTTACTGTTGCTTTGAAATGTGTCCCATGTAGCCCAGGCTGATCTGGAACTCATTAGGAAGCTGAGGATGGTATTGAACTCCTGCCTCTGCCTCTTAAGTACTGAGATTTCACGCATGTGCCACCACACCTGACTGTTCAGGTAAAATCCTAAAGAACCAAATACAAAAAAATATGGTTATTGTTCACCCCCATCTCCAGACTATCCTGACTAATATTGTCTGCGTGACTGGTAAGCTAAGGAAAATCAAAATAATGTCACATCATCTGAAGGAAACATCTCTGGGGAATTCTGCCTCTGCAGTAGGAATTCCACTGCTGCCCCCTCAGTGTGTTGGGCCTCTTCCCTTTCGCCAGCTGCTGTGCAGGGGGAAAGACAAACCAGTCTTATAATTAACTGTAACTGGAAGGGCAGGTCTCCTGTGACACTTAAGAGTAGAAACAGCTCCTTATACAACTGAGCCAACAGTTGAGAGACAATTACTCCTCTGCCCCAGCATTCCTATCCCTGTGTATAGGTAGCCAGGAGTCTACGGCCTGAACAATTAAAAACCTTTCTTTATAAAAGTCATACTGCCCACAAGAGCAATGAGCATTTGACCCTTCCACAGAGTACCATAAAGAAAGCAATGAGCTTTGTGTTCATATCCAAGGACAGAGACACTTTATTCCCCAAACTGACCTTGGCCTTATGAGGCCTTACACATCCTGATTCCTCCAGTGGGGCATGGACCCTCTTTCCACTATCAGCAGCAACGCTTTGGACGTAGCTGTGCCCCAGGCAACATAACAGGACGGAGAGCATGGGGCTGGAGAGCTGCTCGGCGGTGAAAAGCACCTGTTGCTCTTGCAGAGGACTCAGGTTCAGTCTCCCATACCCATGCCAAGGCTCACAAACATCTGTAACTCCAGTTCCAGAGACCCAACCACCTCTTCTGACCTCCGCAGGTAGCCATGTGTGCAGGCAAAAGACAGACAGACACACACATACACACATTTAATTAATCAATTAATTAATTAGAAAATCTAAAGTATCACCATGGGACTCAGAAATGCCACCTGAATGACCTTGGCAAGTCACTCAGCTTCTGATCACAGCTATAAGGCTCTATAAACTACTCCTATCAATACACAGAAGAATGATTGAAAACTAAGAATTATCACTATTTCCCCTACCCATAGTGCTTTTCTTCTTTCTCCTAAAATCAACAGGGTGCAGAAACCACAAACTGAATATTGAGACAGCAAGTGGACTATGATTTGACAGGAGGTGAGGCATGCACACAAGAGCAAGAGAACCACATGTAAGGATGAAGACAGTAGGGTCTGCCTACCGGATTCCTAACCGCATGTACGGCTGCAGACAGTAGGGTCTGCCCACTGGATCCTAACCGCATGTATGCATGCAGACAGCAAGATCTGCCCACCGGATCCCTATGGACATGTTTGGCTGTTTCTGCCCACTGGATCCCTATGGACATTTTTGGCTGTTTCTGCCCACCGGATCCCTATGGACATGTCTGGCTATTTCATTGCTTTCTGGCACATTCACTTGCAAGACATCACAAAGACTCACAGACGAAAGTTAATAGGATTAGTCATTGAAGGTGCCCTGCCGCCCTGATGGCTCTGAGGGATGTGTGAACAATCTTGCCCTGTGGGCAAGACAAGAGGCTAACACTAAGGCTTATGACTACACAAGGCAACCCAAGAAACACATTCCTCAGAGTCCCAGGCTCAAGCCAGGCACAGCGGTGAGCCTTTAATCCCAGCACTCAGGAGGCTGAGGCTGGGAGATGTCTGTGACTTCAAGGCCAGCCTGGTCTATAGAGTAAGTTCCAGGCTAGCCAGGACTACAGAACTATAGGGGGAGAGCAGAAAAAGGAAGGAAGAAAAAGGGGGAGAGGGGAAGGGAGTGAGACAGACAGACAGATGGACAGACAAAGATAGAAAGGAACTAGGGAAAGAGGTGGGAGTAAGATTTCTTAAGGACACTTAGACTGAGATGCTAAATAGCAGGACAGCTGTGTGCCAGCTGCTACATAATCTGCACAATACTAGGGAAGGCAAAGGACAGAGGAAAGCCAGGAATGCATTTGTTGTCAAGAATTCGGATTCAATTCTTTTAAATTCTTAAAAGAAGAAAATAATAAAGATGATAAAAACAAATCCTATTGTCAGGCTTTGGGGCCTCCTCTTGAGCTGGATCCCACTTTGGGCCTGTAACGGACCTTCTTTTCCTCAGGCTCCTCTCCATTTCCATCCCTGTAATTCTTTCTGGCAGGAACAATTATGGGCCAGAGATGTGGCTGTGGGATTGCAACCCCATCCCTCACTTGATGCCCTGTCTTCCTGCTGGAGGTGAGCTCTATAAGTTCCCTCTTGCTACTGTCTGGCATTTCATCTAAGGTCCCTCTTTTTGATTCCTGAGAGTCCCAGGTCTCTGGTGCATTCTGGAGGGTATGGAGCGCTCACAAAAAGGGACCCATCATGACTGCCCTCCGAAAGACCCAGGAAGCAGCTGAAAGAGTCAGATACAGATGTTTGCACCCAACCAATGGATAGAAGCAGCTGACCCCTGCTGTTAAACTAGGAGGACCAGCAGTCTCAATTAATCTAGACCCCCGAGATCTCTCAAACACTGGACCACCAGACAGACAGCACACAGCAGAGGACTTCCAGGTCTGTGTTCATTCAGAGATGATGCACCTAACCCTCAAGAGACTAGAGGTCCCAGAGAGTTTAGAGGTCAGGTGGAGTGGGGTTTGGGGAGATCCACGTGGAGACAGAGGGGTGGGGAGGAGGTATGGGATGTGGAACAGTCAGAGGGTGGATAGGGGCGGGAATATGGAGTGTAAAAAATAAATTAATTTAAAAAAGAAAAAACGACAAATCCTATTGAAATTCTTACATTTTCATAGAAAAAAATATCAAAAAGAGATGGAAAATTTGACTCCAATTTATTTCTTAGAAGTAAACTTGGGGTTTAGGAGGGACAGCGACTGATTTCTTTGCTTGTCAATTTTTGTGCTGTCTTGGAGAGAGCACACCCAAGCACAGAAAAGCCAAAGTCCAAGACAAAATTCCAAAGGCACCAGCATGAAGTGAGCTCCAGATGCTGGGAAGCAGAGGCTGCAGCTGAGGACAGGCCTGACGGGCCCCGGGAGGAGAGGCAGTGCTCACTGGGTGTCAGGGAGGCAGTGCTCACTGGGTGTCAGGGAGGCAGTGCTCACTGGG
>NW_022196912.1:96777504-96818423 GCF_008632895.1 Mastomys coucha
TGCTCACTGGGTGTCAGGGAGGCAGTGCTCACTGGGTGTCAGGGAGGCAGTGCTCACTGGGTGTCAGGCATGGCCACGAGCTCACCTAGGCGGTCCTAGCTAATCCTCACCTCCAGCCGGTACAGTTCCACAGGTGATGTTATAATTCTCCCTATTCCACACTTGCAGAAACAAAGCCATGCAGACTATGTCCTCCACACAAGGTCCTCAGCCAGCAGAGCCAGAGGGGACACAAAGTCAGACTCAGCTACAGCTCATGTGAGTCATCTCCACAGGAAAAGGGGGTTCACAGTGTAAGACGGGGCTCTAAGAAAAAGAGCTAATTTGAAGGATGTCCCTGTGTGGAGTACACATGTGAAAACACACAGGACTGGACTCTGCAGTGCTTAAAACCATGAACACTTCTGGGGGAGCACTGAATGACACAGAGCTGTTACACACGGGGAAGGAAACAGTCAAACACACTTGTCTTCCCTTCCAGAATAAGACCACAAAAATAGTGAAAGCAACAGAGCTTCAGCCCACCCTGGCTATTTCCAAGTCTTAAGAAACTGTAGAACCACTATCTATGGGACAGCCAGGTGTGGAAATAGGGGTTCTCTTGGACCTCAGCAGTAGATGGCAGCAGAGAGGTGTGGGGGAGGGGCAGCAGAGAGAGAGAGAGAGAGACCCCTGCCTTTGTCCTGGAGTGAAAGTACGTTAATTATCAGATGAGGGTCCAGCAGAGCCAGAAAGTGGCCACTCATCCCACCCCATCAGACCAAAGGTCCTAACAGACAAGACCTGAGTGACCAAGAACTCAGGTTAAGGCTGAGTCCAGAAGAAACAGGAATCATGGGGCTCTTCCCCAAGAGGACCTTGCACCTTCACCAGGAGGTGGTGAGAGCTAGGGCTTCATGCAGCTTCTGAGAAAACAAACCTGCTTGTGCCTGAATGACAGTGAAACTACGTCCTGGGTCCAACTACAGGCTGGGTCAGCCTAAAATGAGCACAGATGGGGGCGAGTTTCTCCTACTTCTTGGGGGGGGTGGGGTGGGGGGGTGGAGAACAATTTACTGAGCATGGTGCCCATGCTGGGTTCAGCCATCTTATTCCACATCGCTACTGTCTTCTACATTGCCCACAGTGTAGAGGTAAACTGGACAGCATTCAGTGCTTATGTGAAAGCGTTTGATCTGTGCTTACTTGTTTTCTGTCGCTGTGATAAACATCAAAGCCAAAAGATGTTTGCTACACATCCATGTGGCAGTCCGTCCTCAAGAGAAGGTAGAGCAGGAACTCAAAGCAGGGGCGGGAAGGCAGGAGCTGCGGCTGACACCATGGAGGAGCGGCGCTTACTGGCTCGTTCTATTCTATACTCGCTTACTCTGCCTGCTTTCTTACCTAACCCAGGACCACCTGCCCAGGGCTGGCACCACGCACACGTTTGGGCCTCCCACATCAGTCATTAATTAAGAAAATGCCCACAGATGTGCCTAAGGGCCAATCTGTTGGAGGCATTTTCTAAATTGAAATTCCCTCTTCCCAGACAGCCCTGGCTTGTGTCAAGCTGACCAAAAAAAAAAAAAAAAAAAAAAAAAAAAAAAATTAATCAAGATAATTCCAAATCTGTCTGATTCCCAAGACACTGTTCTTTCCATCAGAACCTCCATCTCCCACAAAGAAGTAAAACCTGGGGAGGTAGGAAAAGGAAGTCACAAGTCAGCTTATAATACATCTAATTCCTGTTACCCGCACAGGGCCCCGCACAGGGCCCCAGCCCTCCAGAAATTATGGTGATAAGAATACAGAAAAACACATTAAAATATGCATATGATGCAGGAAAGGCCTATGTTGATTCAGAGTACAAGAGGCAAATGTAAACCAAGGCAAGAGCCACTGACAGCCCCTGCTTAGCTCCAAGGACAGAAGTGGCAGTCAACTAACTGCGTCCTGCTTTCAGGATGACAACTGCCCTTGGTCTGTTGTAAATCCCATCATGATTCATGTGACCAGAGCATCTTCTGTCTCAGCAAGGCCATCTGTCACAGCCTAAGCAGCAATGGGGACAGAGGAGTGTGTGAGGGCTCCTGTCAACTGTTTCTCTATTAAACTATTCAGCAAAGGGTCTCTTTCGGGATACCCAGACCCTTCTAGAAGCCCTGAAACGGGCGAATCTGGGCATACTGCAGTCTGCTGTGTGGGTGCAGAACCGTGTAGTCACTACCTGCTCCCAACAACACTGACATTCACTCTAGTCCTGGGAAGGACCACAGACACTATCTTAACTAAATCTCTCATTGTACAGAGGAGTTTGAGGTTTCCAGGCACATACATGGCAAGATGCATTCAACAATACGTACCTAGCCTGTTAGCTCAAGGATGCAACTGGTACTCACATTCCTTCCACTATCCCAGGCCACCTCTAAAACAGATGCCCAATTTAAGGTCTCTCTAATAATGATCACTTGTGACCATCTCCGATACTTGTATTAATAAAACTTAAACCTTCTCATCCTAAAACTACACAAGTTGCAAAGTAAATAGGCCCGATGTTAACAATCCTAACTTAGTGAGAGGAAAAGTGTGGTTCTACAACAAAACCACTTCCTGGGTCCCACTGGGGACTCTATGTAAAGATCTCTGGGCCTATGGAAGAGACTATATTTTTCTAACTGCACCAGACAGATGAGCTCATGGCTTTGTGTCCATAAGCAACAGTGAACTACATCACAGAGAGAATAAGCTAAAGCACTAAGTTAAGGATTGAAAATTACCCAGGAGATGTGAAGGAAAGGAGAGAGAGGGGCAGGCTCTTTTCTTATAATCAATCCTGAACTTGAGCAATGACAAGTCCATGGGTCATCTGAAAATGGTGGCCACTATTACTTACTGCTTATTCTATTTATAGAGAATATAGGGATGGGACTGGAAACAGTATCTTTACCTCTCAGGACAATAGTAGCTTAAATTTGAAGACAAAGAGGCAAGTGAAAGAGTTTTAAGAGTCCCCTGAAATCAAGACTCTCCAATAGAAGCCCAGAAATCCTTCCCACCATCCTCCTCATAAGGTGACCTTCTGCCCCACCTCCAATGCAGGCTTTACTCGTGCCTAAATGGCACCCAACATCTAAAACTGCTCCCTGCTCCACTGTGAAGCCTGCAAAGACGCCTCTGAAGGACAAAAAAGAAAAGGAAAGCAAGCAGTGTTCTAGAGAAATAGAGGAGAGGGTCCCAAGAGTGCAACGTCCCCACTGAGGCCCTGTAGATCCTCAGCTCTGTCGGTCACAGCTAAGAACTGGAGTGAAAGAATCCAAAGGGGTGCCAATGGCGCCACTTGCCTTCCTTCCCAAGCTACACTCTCACACGGGTGTAGGCAGCTCTCCTTCCAGAACCTTCTTTACCCCACTTTCTAGTCATCAACTGCTCTTTCCTCCTCAGATCACTTTCCTGCAAAAGGTCTCCCCAGGAAATCCCACAATGCCCCTGCTGAGGCATGCGCCTTGATCACCTTTCTCACTGTACTAATGTCCCCACCACCCTTCCTGTCACCGACTACCTTTGACTTTAAACTCTTGTGCGAGTTTGGTTTAATCAAGGTCCTTGTCTCTGACTCCACAGGGAACTCCTTGAGGGCAGAACCTAAGCCTATGTTCCAGCTTACTGTTATATCCCTAACACCCGAACAAAAAAGCCAGGGCCTACAGGTGAGGCTCAGTGGTAAAGTACTACCCAAGGTCCTGGGTTTAGTCTCCAGAGCTACCAAAGCAAAACAGGAGGAAGACTGGGAAGGAGGCTGGATGGAGGGGTAAGCAGGGAAGCAGGCAGCTGGAGGAGAGAGCCAGGAAGGACTGGGAAAGGGAAATCAGCATCCCTGCGGGTCAGGCCACCGCCACTGCCTTCTTCTGCACAGGCCTGATCATCTGGCTGGCCATTTGCTTCACTCAGCTTTATTCCATTGCACACATCTTTTGACTGCAGAGTACCTCCCATCAACCAAACACAAAGCTCTGGGACATGCCTGGTAGCCACTGGCTAAACTTCAATACAGCCTCCTGTGTCCAAAAGATAAGTCCAAGGTTTCTTACTATTTGTATACTGTTTCCCAGTAAAATCAGAAAAATCTGGTATTTTCTGACTCCTTAAGAGGGAGTTCAGGGGCTGGCAAGATGGCTCAGCAGGTAAGAGCACTGACTGCTCTTCCGGAGGTCCTGAGTTCAAATCCCAGCAACCACATGGTGGCTTACAACCACCTGTAATGAGATCTGACGTCCTCTTCTGCTACATCTGAAGACAGCTACAGTGAATTACGCTGGCAGAGGTCCTGAGCTGCCACGGCCATCTGCCATCTATACAGCTACAGTGTACTCACACACATAAAATAAATAAAATAAATCTTAAAAAAAAAATAAGAGGGGGTTCAGTGTAGCAATGAGTCCCAGTGAGAATGAGGAGAGATCCACAGGCACATGAGTCACTGGGCACCTCAGGGAAGATGTGCTCTTTTTTGTTGTTGTTTAAGATTTTACTTATTATGTATTTGTATGTAGTCAATGTGTATATATGTGTGCACATACATGTGCATATCACCCACGCATAGAGAGAGCAAAGACAAAGTGTACAGAGTCAGAGTCAGCTCTTTTTTTCTACCTTTACATGGTAGAACTCAGGTTAGGCTTGGGTTGCAAGAACATTTACATGCGAAGCTATGTTGCCTGTGTGTATATATATTCTTTGGGCAAACACCCCCAAACACCCCCATATGAGGGGTACCCGCCTAACTCTTAAGAAAGATGAGGAGCTGGTTTCTGCACATGATACTCTGCTGAATCCCATATCCACTCTGAGAGTGTGGTTTTTTTATTTACTCACCCACAAGAATTCTGCTTTGTTTGGTTTTGTTTTTCTCAAGACAGTTTCTCTGTGTAGCCTTGGCTGTCCTGGAACTCTCTCTAATAAACTAGGCTGGCCTTAAACTCAGAGATCCACCTGCTTCTGCCCCACCAAGTGCTGGGTTAAAGGCGTGTGCCACCATCACCAAGCTTTTAAGTACTCTCCACCCTCTTCCAGGCAAGTGTGAGGCCACACTGACCCTGTCCAGGGTGCCTATGCCTTACCTGCTCCATCTTCAGGCAGGAATGTTACCTATCAGAAGTATAGGAAAATGCTGGAGTCAAGTCTAGTGATCACCAGCAAACTCTCAGCCATGGAAAATCCTACACAAATTTAGGCAGACACTGCCTGATGTCTAGTCCAGGTACACTTCAGTGTGGGGCCATGGAGAAGAGAGCTGTTGAGTCCCCATGCTGTAAGAAAGCTCTTCAGCTTTCTGAGCTTCTGAACCCTAAGAGAAGCGGTATGAAACACACATGAACACAGGAGTGTGTGTGTGTGTGTGTGTGCGTGTGCGTGTGTGTGTGTGTGTGTGTCTGCCTCAGAGGACAACCTCTGGGAGTCATTTCTCACCTTTCACCATGTGGGTCCCAGGTCTTGAACTCAGATCATCAAGTTTTGTAGCAGGTGCCACTACCTGCTAGGCCACCTCACCAGCCACTCTGTTTATGGAACTAGTCGACTGTGCTTTTGCTGAATGCCTTCATGCCAAACCACCTTCCACACAAAATCCTCACAGCCATCTACCTACCCCCAAAAGACAAGACTTCCTTTAACAGACCATCATTCTCCAATGCCTCTGGTAACAAGCAGCTGGTCTTCCCCAGGCAGTGGCTTTTTACAAGCACAAGAAGCACAAGCTATTAACTTGGAAAGATGTCTGCCTTCCACCTCAGGGCCTGGCTAACTTCCTTGCCTGTGGTACCACACATCTAAGGTAGGGTTTTCCCTATACAAACCCCCCATAGTGAAGGCTGCTGGATGCTTCTTCCATAACCTATGCTCATCTGTGCTAACAGATCCTGACTATTAGTGGGCAGCCTTTCTATTTCCAAGCCCCTTCTTCAGCTAGCACATTCTGGCCAATTAATGTAAGAAAGTGGGTTTAAAAAGGGCCTCTGGGAAGCTACTGGGCATGGACTCAGCTGAGGGAGGCAGAATTTGTTGTGCTTCTGCTTTTCCTCCTCCTCCAGGCCTGTATCTGGATCAAATAATGGATGCCCCTTGTGGCCATCTTGGACCAGAGCAGCCAGTGAGGATGGAAGCCAGGTACTAGAATGGTACCAATAAGAAATAGGAGCCTGGAGCTCTGAACACTGTGCAGCTGCCCTGGAACCCTCAGACTTCTTTTCAAAGGCAAGTGAGGGTATCTCTCAGTTACTGTCATTCAGAGCCCAAACTACACCCAATGCCAATTACATACTAACAAAGAATGCTCTACCCCAGGCACATCCCACTGCCAGTAACAGCAAATGATTGAAGCAGGTGACCAAGATAATAAAACCTCCTAACCAGCCACCTTTTCTTGAGACTTTACGACAATGTGATGGTTACCACTACTTCCTCTTTTCCACACACAGACAGCCATATTCTGCTCTTGAGTAGATCAAACTCAGCTAACAAACACTTTCTGGTATTATGCCCTCATGTGATCATGACCAAAAATCCAGCCCTCTGTAACCCTAACAAAAGAAAACAAAGGTGTGCCCCCACATCTACAAAACGAGAAGTCACAATTCCCAAGATGGCAGCAATGAGCGAAATGGTGGCATCCCATTTCCAAAAGGGCGGCAAACACCACACACACAACTCCTGCTCATGTCTAAGATCTATAGCCTATACTGACATCAGCACCAACAGGGTGATATCACGTTATGTCTTGACAAAGTCCTTTAAAATACTCCTACATAGAAGCCCACTCCTTCCCTGAGAGCTCTCCACTTACAAGGACAGACGGAACCAGACTCCTGGCTTCTGGAAGACAGACATGCAGTCTCCTGCCTGCTCCTGCAAACAGCATGACTTAGCAAGGCAAGGTCTCCTTCACAAGAGGCTTGTATTCACACTAATCGTGTAGAAGGTCAAACCTTATACATCTAGTTTCAGATTATAGTCAAAGTTTAAACTTGCCCAAAGAAGTTGTAAATTTTTACACTTCCAGTATCCTGGCCCAGATTTCTCCATGGATCAAATTTTATAACATTACTGTGTCCTACCTAGCTCTCTCAGGATGGTAAGAAAAGTTAAAGAGAACTCAGTTTCTACATCACATTTTCCACCAATGCATCTGTTGCCTCTTATCCCACCGTGCAAAGCAACCTCTGGGCTGAAATCAGTCACTAAAATTTCAACTCAGTTAACATATTTAAGAAACAAAATTTTGAAGAAAGGATGATAAAAATATAAAATCACAGCAAAGAGAAAGGGGGAAATGAGACTTTACCTCATGTAACTCAAATCTTTTACACTTATCATTGAAGTCTATACCTAATTGTTCATATTCTCAGAAAAAGGAAGTTTTCTATTTTTTTTTTAGATTTATTATTATTTATTTATTTATTATTTATTTATTATTATTTCTAAGTACACTGTAGCTGTTTTCAGACGCACCAGAAGAGGGCGTCAGATCTCATTATGGATGGTTGTGAGGCACCATGTGGTTGCTGGGATTTGAACTCAGGACCTGCGGGAGAGCAGTCAGTGCTCTTAACCACTGAGCCATCTCTCCAGCCCCAGGAAGTTTTCTATTATTAAGGGGGAAGAGAGTACAGACCAAAGGGATAAAGGAAATAAAGGCCATTTAAAAGCAATTGCAAAGTCACTCTCTCTCTTTCTCTTTCTCTCTAAATATATATACACATATATATGTATATATATATTCCTATACAGACATATACACATGCTTCTTAAATGTCTGGCAGGATAGGACAAATGACACACCTGTCCTCAGCTGAGCAGTGATGCATACATCTTTAATGCCAGCACTCTAAAGGGAGAGGCAGGCTGATCTTGAGGTCACCCTGGTCTACAAAGCAAGTCCCAAGACAGCCAGGGCTACACAGAGAAGAGACACCCTGTCTCAAAAAAAATAAATAAATAAAAACAAAACAAAGAAAGAAAAGAAATAAATACCCATTCTCACTAAGGAAAATAATTACAAATACTTGCCTCTCTTCTTTTGCATTTTTAAAGATTTATTAATTTTATATATATATGAATGCACTGTATCTGTCCTCAGACACACCAGAAGAGGGCACCAGACCCCATTACAGATAGTTATGAGCCACCATTTAGTTGCTGGGAATTGAACTCGGGACCTCTGGAAGAACAGTTGGTGTTCTTAACCGCTGAGCCATCTCTCCAGTCCTTCTTTTCATTTTCTTTAACAAACACTACTTAGACAACGACAAATGTGTTTTGGAAAGCAGACTCACAACAGCACCCACAGGAAAAGAAGCCATGTTAGGGACATGATAAAATCAGAGTCTGAAGAATTTCTGGGCTCAAAGTAGACAGACAGAGAGCAGTCCCAAGGGCCTAAGTCACCCCCTCAACCCAAGTCCTTCACCTGAAATACCCTTCTCTCAGGGTCCTCAAAATAATCTTAAACACACAACTTTAATCACTTAGATCCTCTTTACACTCAGTTTGGACAAGGGAAAGCACCAGGAAGCATATTCCTAGCTGTTCCACCAGCCCACGTGTAAGACTGAAGTCTGTACCAACTTACCATCTAATTATACCTAGCACCGACTTTACAGCCCAGTTTATGGATTCCATGTGTTTAATACACAGTTACTTCTCCATTCCCTGCAATTACATACTAGTTATAGAATTCATTAATAGCACCCCTGGGCTAACAGGAGGTTTAAAACACTAGGCAGGTCATGCTCTCCATGGGGTCCCAGTTAAACACACAGCCCTTCTCCCTATGCTCTGTCTCCAGTGAGCTGAGGCGTGGGGGGTAAAATGTGAGGCCTGTCTTCTCGGCTGTTCCAGAAAGGGGGTATCTGCTTTTGGTGATTACACATACATTTCCCACACGTAGGAAATAAATCTATCGAACTCAAACACTGACAACTCTGCCTGCTTACAGCAGTTCACAATTACCCCAGACTGCTCATTGCTCATTCCTCTTTCCCTATGTTGCCACTCAACCATGGTCAAATGCTCTGATGCAAGGCTCCCCCAGGAATCCATGACTACCCCTACCAAAGCCTCAGAGTGAGGCTATGGTTGTTCTTCACAGTCCAGCCCAGCTCTCCATACTCACTGTTGCTGGACTTAAGGTCTCGGTGGATGATGGGTACGATCGCCTCATCGTGTAGGTAGTTCATCCCTCTGGCGATCTGCACAGCCCAGTTCACCAGGATGTCCGGGGGAATCCTCTTCCCAGATAATACTCTGTTCAAAGGCCCTCCACGGGCAAACTCCATGACCAAGCAGAGGTTGGGTTCCTTCAGGCACACCCCTCTGAGGGCAATGATGTTTGGGTGTTTCAGCATGGCAAAGAGCTTGGCCTCTTGGCGAACGTTCTCTATGGTCTGACTGATGTCCTCATCAGGGTCGTGACGAGCTGCTTTCACAGCCACCTCATCGCCCGCCCAGAAAGCACGGTAGACTTTCCCAAAGCCCCCAATGCCGATGATCTCTTCCAGGGTTAGCTCCGCAAAATCAATCTCTAACACTGAAAGAAGAAAACAGAGAGTCAGCAATATACTTGGAACACCGTATAACTGAGCACGCTTCCACTGGATGGGCAAACACAACTATGGTAGGTAAATGGGACTTCCCTGTCTCCCCACTGCAAAAGTAAACTCCAGAAGCAGCAGAGACTGTGGTTAACTTCATGTGCACTATTCTTAGTGATTAGCAAATAGTAGACCCTCAATGGGTCTATAAAGTAGATCCTACTTGGATTATGGTAGAATCTTGTACCAAAGCTACCCCACTTGAATTCAAGGGACAACCTTTTTTGAAAATTGCTTAGGTTCATTTGTTCTTGGTGGTGAGAAACGACAACCAAAGGGGAAGCACACACACAGCAGCTACACTCTGGTTTGCAAACAGCTTCTGTAAAAATAGGATCAGTGGATACAGAAGGGTACTAACTCCCTCAGCAAGATGGGGGCAGGGGGATGAGTGGAAAACGGGCATGTGAGAAGGGCCCTAGAGAAGAGTAGAGGGGAATCTTATCCAACAATGAAAGGGATCGGGTAAAGGACAATCTAGGCAGAGAGAAAGGTGTGAGCAGTGACATGAGCATCAGGGCACATGACGCCTGAAGGACATCAGGAAGCCCACGGCCAGTGGACTGCATGTACGGGATAAGAGATGACACTCGAGCAGTGCTGGGAGTGACCAGATGGTAAAAGCTTGTGAGCAATTCTGAAGGGCTTAAAGCTACCCTATAAACAACAGGGGCCATTTCTGTACCTTTAGAAGGGAGTTGTGTGGTCCAGAAAGGACACCAACTCTGACAGCCATGCAGAATACAATAGAAAGAAAGTCCAGAGCAGCCGTTCTCAGCCTTCCCAATGCTATGACCCTTTAATACAGTTCCCTATGTTGGACTAACCCCTAATCATAACATTATATTCATTGCTACTTCATAACTGTAATTCTGCTATTGTTATGAATTGTAATGCAACTAATGATATGCAGCATATCTGATATGTGACCCCTGTAAAAGGTCATTCAACCCTCAAAGGGGTCAAGACTCATAGGTTAAGAACTGCTGGTCTGAAGCAAAGAGCTACACTAAGGGACTCGATACAGCTCAGTTAGTAAAGCTTAGCATGCAGGAAGCTCAGGGTTTAATTCACGGCACTTCATAAAACAGTATGGTGGTACATGCCAATAACTTACACTAAGGAGATGGAGACAGGAGAATCATAAGTTTAAGGTCAACCTACACTCCAAAGGAAGTTTGAGGACAGCCTGGTCTCCAAAGAAAGAACCACTAAGGAGGCCCTTACAATGATCCAGGCCTGCAACGCCTCAGAGGGACCTAATATGGAAAGAACTTAGTCAATGTGAAAGGCTTCCAGGATTTGGTTCTACCAGGATCTGGCTCCTGAGAAGTAGAGTAAAGGAGCCTTGGGGAGAACATCTCAGTCCAGTGTACCTCAGTGCCTCAGGTCAATCCCTGACACTCACCTCAGCCATCCACTCTGCTTCTGAGAGCAAGATTCTGAGGTATCTGGTCTACCTTCAGCAGCATTTGCAAAAAGCATTCCCAGAGAGATGACAGTGGCTACCAGTGAGTCTAACTCTTGGGCTAGATGTTAAGAACTAACTGAGCACAGTGCTGATTCATGTGTCTCTCCTAAAGCCCTGCTCTCTGCTCTCTTTTGACTGATTAGATTTAAAGCCAATTTCATAGAAAAGAAACTTCTCCTAACCTCAAGACCAAATGAGGGCAAGCTTCCATCAAACGCCTTTGCAGCTAACTCCAAGACTCAGAAAGGTTATCACTCATTCACTGCCTATCACCTGTGACACCATGACAACCACAGAACAGAGATTCTGTCTGCTGCCACCACTATGCTCACTGTGCCTAATATTTAGTGGGTGACCAGCAAAAGTAATATACCTCAGTAAGGCATAGACAAATTTAGAGAGAATAACATACTATCAGGAAAAGAGAACGAAGGGAGGATGGAAGGAAGGAAGGCAAGTAAGCAAACCTAAGAAAAAGATGTATTTCTAGCTTTGGGCAAGAACAAACTGGATGGCTGTTTGTCCTTCCAGGCCAGCCCCATCACACCCTACTCTTCATTTAGACCCTAATGGGAATCACATTTTTGTTCTTGCTTGATTCTAGCACTTCCAATCTTGTCTAGGACTGGTCTTTATTTGTATTTCACAATGGAACTGTCCATCTGCACCAAAGAGACTCTCAGGGGAATTCAGCTGAGCTGTCTTCACGCACACAAGAAGCAGAGTCCATGTTGACCCCCAGAGCTCCATAAGGCTAAGTATCCCCTAGAGGACGCAGTGCAGCTCAAAGTGCAGCAGGGAAAGTACACACTCAGTATTTGCAAAGTCCTACCTTTAGTCCTTGATACCATGAAATAAAGAAAGGGGAAGTTATTGTCTCTTGGAGCAGGGAGGATCCTCCTAAAGAACATGGGAGAAGCCGTAGAACAGCAATCAGCGCCCATCCCAATAGCATCCATCCTTCTAGCACCTCACCTTTTCCTACCAGAGAGGCTTGAAAGCTAAAAAAAACTACAAGTCCCAGGATCCCTTATGGCAAAGGGACACAGAAGATCTGCAAAATAGAGATGGAAAATGTTTTCTGGCTGCCTTTCCTGGCAAGTATGGCTGTCTGCAGCGGCATGCCAGTGTCCAGGCACCAACTCTGTAGCTGTGCAAATGAACGCTCCATAGTAAAGTGGGTGCCTATCCTCCAGCCTGCAGACAAAACAGGATGTTCCTGAAGCTGCCATCTTCAACTGCAGCTCCAAATGCTGAGCCTCATCTGTGAGAACAATGCCAACTTCTTGGTGGCTTGGTTCTGCATTGCTCAGAGCTCTCCCCATAAGAGCCTCTTCTCCAAGCCAACAATCCTGTAAGCACCCAATTTCCTGTGCTGAATCCATTTCTTACTTAAAATAGCTTCAATGTTTCGGAGTCCTAAAAATGAATCCTGACTAATTACTAACTTTTGCCTGATGTCATCCACATGAATGAGGAAACATGCCAACAGTGAAGAGAAATTAGAATCCCCTTTGAAAAATACAGGTCTACTTGGTCTTTGGAGGCAAGGAATGTTCTTTTTTTTTTTTTTTTTTTGTACCAGCCCGTACACAGATGAAAAGCCCTGTGCCTCTTCAATGAATTGTATTGATCACCCTATTTCTTCAACGAAGTCTTTGAATTATTTAGCTATAATTTTCTTCTACTCACTCTGTTTCTCAGCTCTGAAGCATAGTGGTCAACACGCAGTAGGGTTCCAGGGTTTACCTAACTGTCTGAGGTTGTAGAAGATGCTCTAGGGACTCTGGTCTCGGTGCTGAAAAGGACAGCTCCCTCAGCAGCTGTCCCGAGACAAGTGCTTGGAGCGGAAGGGAAAGTGGTGACTTTCTTGGTGTGGAAGCTATGATCTCAGCTTTTCCCTGCTGAACATAACTAAACTGGCCTACAAGAAAAGCACAGAACACAGCTTTACAACAGACAGAACAACCTGGAAGGAGGAGCAACAACTTCCTTTCTCTCTCCCTGCTAAGAAGTCCTTCGGATGGGCTTCCAGGGACTAGGCCTTCAGCTGCAGAAAGCATGCAGCTCTCCTGCCCTTTTCTGCTCCAATCAAGAGCTGGTTTAAACAAGAATCAGGTCTACTTGCATGCAGCACACTTTTTGAAAATGTTTCTGTGGTAGGCTATTTCTAGGAATATCAACAACAAAACCTTATTTCATGTTGGAGTCAAGATGGTATTTCCTCCAGATTGTATGCTTGGAGCATACAATTGTATGCAAAGGACCATCCTGAGGGCTTGGGGGCAAGAGAATGATTTACTTTGTTCATTTCAAAGTGTTATAAAAAGACCCAGGTGTGGGATACACCACTGTAATCCCAGCACTCAGGAGGTAGATGCAGGAGCATTATAAGTTCAGTGACAGCTTGAGCTACATACTGAGTTCCTGTTTCAAAAAGAAAAGTAAGCTAATAAAAGACGTAGGCTAGGGAGATGGTTCAGTGGTTAAGAGAGCTTGCTGTGCCTGCCGGGGGACCTGAGTTTAGATCCCCAGCACCCACGGGATAAGTCTGACATGGTCAAAAGACATGTAACCTCTCAGTGTTAGGGTAGGAGACAGAGATGGGAGGATCATTGGGACCTTCCAGTCTTGCTGAAAGTGCTCCAGATTCAGTGAGAGACCTTCTCAAGGTAATAGGGCAGAGATCATTAGCAGACACCGAGCATCCTCCATGCATGAATGCATGCATCTGCACAATGTACACACACACACACACACACACACACCATTCATATATATATGTGAATAAGTACAACACATATATACATACCATTCATCTATATATGAATATTACAAACACATGTACATATATACCATTCATGTCTATATATGAATATGTACAAACACATGTACACCTATCATTCATATATAGATAGATAGATTTAGCACAAACATGTACACATACCATTCATATATATAAATATGTATAAATACATGTACATACCATATATATAGTATATATATAAATAAAAGTACAAACACATGAACATACCATTCATATATATAAATTTATATATATGAATATGCACAAACACATAGACACACACCATTCATATATGTACACACACATATATATGAATATGCACAAACACATGTACACACAAACACACAAGCCTTAGGCATGTCTAAAAATACATCCTTACATTTGTAGGGAATTCAGGAAAGACAAATGTAAATTAAGTGACCTTAACTCTGTGTTGCAAACAGACTAACACTAGAGTAGAAGAAACATGTTAAGAGTTATGCATCTCCATAGGTAACTAACTAGGGCTTTACATTTTTCACCTTGTATTACAAAGGTGAAACTGAGGATGAGAGAGCACCCAGGTTATACAGATCTGTCATCCATGGACAGCCAACCCCTGATAGCTACAGTGGGGGTCAAAAGCAGAATGTAAAGTAGCTTAGGTATCATGAGTATATCTTTTTCTTTGACCAAAGATTAATTTCCCCTTCTGTTCTGAATAAAGCTTGAAGCAAAAATTTCACGTGAAAACAATACTATAAAACCAAGCCTGACTCTCCCTGCTTGACTAGACTTAGGTATTCCAGTCACAGCTCTGAACCTATCACAGGCTGTAGGCCCCAGAGGGGAAGTTCAAAAGGGCAGGCAGCTCTGGGGAAGTGTTGTCAGGGCTTTCCTACTCCTAATCCTGGGGGACAAGGTTTGTCAATCATCTTTATTTTCTGAGTCACACAAACTCAACTGGTGGGGAGAACTAGCAGGTGAGACACTCCTGTCTTTTCAAAGCACTGACTGAAATTTTATGTTTCCTTGACTAGTGTTGCTCCTACCATCTTTTTAATCCTTTTATCCTTGATATTTAGTAGCCATCACTCACCAACTACTCAGGAATGAGCTTTTGAGTGGAGCTTTGGGAACTCTCAAGAATAAGGCCAGTCACAAGTAAGCCTAAGTTAGAACACTTACCAGAGCTTTCAGTGCCAAGCTCCTCGAGTGAATTCTTCCCACAAGCACAGGGTCCTCCCATCTGGGATCCAGACTCAGGAATCCACTCAATCCACAGCACTGACATTTAACAGGTAAGTTCTGGCCACACTACAGAGATTCATCTCTGAATGAAGCACACTGTTGATATGTCTGGCGTTCAGTGGAAAGGTTCTTTTAACCTAAGTCATGTTGGCTCCTGACTGCTATGACAGCCAGGAGCACAAGACGCTGAGGAAACTACAGAGGCTGTTCATGAACTGAACGTCATGTAACTTGTACAGTCTCATGTTAGCTGTCCCTAGAAACAGCATCACAGGACTCCACCCACTCTCATCTTGAGGATGCTCTGGCCAGGTAGTGATGCACGCCTTTAATCTCAGCGCTCGGAAGGCAGAGGCAGGTACATCTCTGAGTTTGAGGCCAGCATGGTCTACAGAGGGAGTTCCAGGACAGCCAGGGCTACCCGGAGAAACCCTTTCTCAGAAAACCAAAACTAAACAAACCAACACACTGTGTTTCCCAATATATCAGATTATTTTGTGTCTTTCAACATATGGTCAAGCTCATCTCCAGCACTAATTCCAAACACCATGCCAGGGCCCTTCCTTGGTCTGTCTTACCAGCATTGCCAAAAATATGTAGCACTCCAAAGTAATCTAAAGCAACTTGCCATTTCTGGGTATTATAAACATCAAAATGTATGAACGAGAAACTGAATGAAAGGGGACATATCTAAGGAAAACTAAAGGCCTGCATAACTTGACAGGCAAAAGGCCAAAGGGAGAAGGAGAAAACAAGAAGCTGCCGTTCTACTTCAAAATCATCTTAGAGTAATGTTCCTGTAAAAATAAGTAACAGATAACCATCACAGATGAAAAGTGACGACTAGAAACTCAAAGCTAGCCCTTGGCAATGGCTTCTTTTTTAAATCAAGTAGGATGCAAAGTACATAAGACAAGGAACAAACTACTACTGTATATGTGAGAATGCCTTCTAACTGCAATTATGGAAACTCTTAAGTGCTATAAACTGCACCTGGAGAGAGTGCCATCTTCTAAACCAACCACGAATATACAGGTGATGAAGTAATTACGATAGCAATTTAACTCAAAAAAGAAAGGGGGGGAAGGAAGGGAGGAAGGAAGGGAAGGAGGAAGAAAGAGAGAAAGAAAGACAGACAGACAGACAGACAGACAGACAGGTAGATAGGTAGGTAGATAGATTTTGTTAGGAGCGTGGAACAAACGGTTCCTGGGAAATTGGTGAAAACCAGGACACAGAGAGAAAGGCCCTGGGAGGGAACCCTGGTCCTGGCCCCTGAGATTTGGCCAATGCCAAATATAGGCAAGGATCTAGGGTGGAAAAAAAAAATGTGTTGTATGAACAGTATGGCTGTAAGGGACAAGGACTTAGCCACTGTACCTGCTGATCCTGAACTCCCAGGAGGGAGAGACATACTTTCTCCCTCTAATTATTCTTCCACTCATAACTTTGCCCCCTCCCCCACGCACACACCTTTCCTAACATATTATTCTCGGCAAGACTCCTCAGGGTACAACTTTGAGACACAGTACGAGAACCCAAGAAATCAACACGAGATTTCAAAGGCACCTGACTCTTGAGTTCACACATGCTTCCGGGACTTGTGAACCTGCCCAGGCAGGCGGGAGACACCTCCACTTCTCTCTAGACAAATACCTTTAAGAGGCGGAGACAAGCGACAGAAAAGGTCCGCCGGGTCCTTGATTAGGGAACTAAGGTTCCTGATGACAGTAACCACCTGCTCTCCAAAACCCTTCCAGATCTGGAGGGGCACAGGGGGCGGGGGAGAAGGGGTTGGGACGTAAGGCGACTCGCTCTGGTGTTTCAAGAGTTGCTACTTGAGCGAGTCAGAGGAAGGTGAAGAAGCCCAGGGTTCCAAGCAGGGCCTGCGACTCTGGAGCTTCTGGGTAGCACCAGCTAAAGCCCCTGCACCCCCGGTGCCCACCCATGCCCGGCCCAGTCGCTACCCACCCGGGACTGCTACTCGCCCACCCTTAGGCCTCACCCTCCCGTCCCCACCGGGCACCGGTGCCCGCCTTCTTACGCTGAATGGGCGGGTAGCAGCTGGGGTCCTCCGCGCCGGGCTGGCAGCGGCTGGAGAAGGCGCTGCGCGGGGTCACGTAGTTGCTGGGGAAGATGCCCACCCGCTGGTTCAGCTGTCCGGTCCACCAGCCCTCATCG
This sequence comes from Mastomys coucha, assembly GCF_008632895.1. Lineage (NCBI taxonomy): Eukaryota > Metazoa > Chordata > Mammalia > Rodentia > Muridae > Mastomys > Mastomys coucha. Next base: position 96,794,816 of record NW_022196912.1, read on the forward strand.
CCGGACACCTGCGAGTCCTTGGACAGCACCTCCACCACATCGCCCAGCCGCAGGGTCAGCTCGTCCTCGCCCGCCGCCTCGTACTCGAACACCGCCGTCCAGTAGGGCAGCGCGGCGTGAGACCCCAGCTCGGCCGCCGCCTCCTCCTCGTCCTCCTCCTCTTCGGCCCCAGCGCCCGTGGCATCCTCCCCCGGCGGGGCGGCAGCGGCGCTCGCCGGGCAGCCGAGAAGCGATCTGGAGGACTCCATGGAGCGGCCGGTCCATAGGGTGCGGGGCGGCCGCCCGCGGGAGCCGCCGCCGCCTATTGTTCATGCGGCTCGGCAGCGCTGGGGGCTCCGCGCCCCCGACGGCCGCCGCAGGTAGGGCCCGAGCAGGCTGGGCGCGCGAGAGTCGAGGACGCCCGGTGCGCACCGCGAGCGCGCACCGCGGACAGGGGCGCGGCGCAGTCCCCGCCGCCCGGCGCCCCCGCGGGCGGCCTCGCCCCTCGGCGGCTCCCACCTGCTCGTGCCGCCCGTGCCCGCCACCCGTGCCCGCCGCCCGCTGGCCGCTCCCGCCCCGCCCCGTGCGCCCCGCCTCCCGCACGCCCGGGACCACCTGACGCGGGTCTGGCTCCGCCCCAGCCCTGCGGACCCGGGGGCGGGGCCTCCAGGATGGGCCCGCCTCCACAGACAATCCATCCTCCCATTGGTCCGCCGTGGCTGTCCGTCTCCTGGGGGGTGGCTGAGGCCTCATTGGGTGGCTCCCGAAGGTGAGACCCGGCGTACGTTCTCGGACCGTCCGAGCGGGCTGCGGAGCCCTCCGCCTTTGTCTGCGCCGTTTGGTCTTACGGGCTGCGCCAATTCCGGGTTCTGATGGATCTGCTGTTCCCCTGTTTGGCCCCTGGGGACCAGCTTACGTCCTCTGTCGCCTCCACGCACACACTCACACCCCGGAACCTTATGGCTAGCGATGGAAGAACTCTTTCGAGTGCTCCGCTGGCCTTAAAATGAAGACTGTGTTCATCTTTGTAAGAAGAGGTTCCTGGTCATTGTTATTAGAATTCCGAAAGGGGAGGTCACCTAGTGGGGCTTCCGCAGGCTCGGGAAGTCGGGCAGAACCAGCTAGTTTGTGCTTGCCTTGTGGAGCTGGCTGTATCTGGGACCCTGGTGACTTGGATACACAGTCCCATCAAGGACTAAAGCAGAGTCAAGGCGGGTGCTGCCTGCCACTCTTGGGCAAGGGTTGACCTATGCTATCTATGTCCTTTTCTTACCTGCCCCACCCCCACCCCACCCCCAAGATTAAGAAAGAACAAAAGGACCTTAACCTCTTTTACATGTTTTTAAGCCTATCATAGCAGCGGCTTCCATATTTCAAAACAGCCAGGGTATCTACCAAACCACCGTATTACCTTTTCCAAAACAGGAATAGATGTGATTTGTTTAGCAAGAATTAGTACTTCCTTGTTTACTTGTTCATTTGTGGTTTTGAAGCAAGATCTTACTGGGTAGTCCATGCTGGCCTCTCAAAATCTCGCTGCCTCAACTGCCTGAGTCTTGGGGTTACAGGCATGTGTCACTGTGCCCAACCAGACCATTTTTGTTTAATTTTAATTTGAAGTTTAATATTAGGCAAACTGGGGCAATTTGGAAAAATAGCAAGGCAAGCTACATGACCTTGGGCAGATGCTCAGCACTTCCTGCCATCTGTTTACCCTTGAAGTGAAGATGGCGGAGGGAAAGGTCTCCTGTGTTTTAGGACATCCAACGATTTGCAAGGGGCTGTGAGCACATTGTAAATATATACACTGTGCACATTTAAGGTCTTGGGAAAGAGATGAGATAGTACTGTTCAAGGAGCATCCAGAAGGTCCTAGGAATGGAGATCCAGAAGTAAATTCCCTAACACGTTCAAGTTTACCAGAGGGTCTAACAGAGGGTCAGCAAACTGGGAAAGATGTGTGTGTGACCCTGGATAGATTCTCTGATGTTAAGATGAAGCCACTCTGCCTACAAGAGGATGGGAAAGAGAAAAGTAGTGTTTAAACAAATATTTTATTTAATAAAATTTTCATGTGTGTCAAAAAGGAGTTTTACAAAGTAGATAAAACACACACATACACACACCCTAGAGAGGCTATAGACATGGCTTGGTGGCTGCTCCTTCAGAGGACCCAGGTTCCATTCCCATCCCCCACTATGGCACCTCCTGTAACTTCAGGGGACATGACATATTTGGCTGGTTTCTATGGGCACTAGGAATGCACATGGTGGGCACGCACAGGCAAAACACTCAAACACACAGAATAGTTTTACAAAGAAGAAAACTAGAGAGAAGGATACTAACTGGGTCTTCAAGTCGTAGGATTATTGATTAATTGGAATTTTTTGAATTGTCGTTTTTCTCCTCTACTTACACATGACCATTTCCACACACCTCCCTGGAGCAGATGAGAACAATCCTGGCTCCCTAAGAGAGAGGAAAAAAAAAACAACAACAACAAACTCCTTGCTCAATTTAAATATTTAATACTTCAGCATGTGCTTAGAGCTTCATGAAGAGTCACTCACCAAACATTCCAAAAAGTCACTCTGCAAATATTTGTTGAATGGATAAGTGCTAAGAATTCAAACTAGGGAAGTTCCTTCAGATCACAGTTGCCCGGCAGGGCTTCATGGTAGAAGCAGAAAAAGAACCGGTCCCAGAGAGGTGTGGGGTGGGGCAGAAAAGAGGCAAGGAACAGAGAGGTGTGAAATCCTAGGACTGTGAAGTGAGCCAGTGTCGCTGGCATGAGAGGATAAGAACGCTGGAAACCTATTGAGGCAGGATTGCAGAAGGCTTGGTGGAGCTATTTGATTCACATTAATAATTATTTAATTGATCATTTGAAATGATTTAATGACAGAGGTGTTTGCCATACGGGCAGCAACCTGTCTGACCTGTTCCTTCCAGCTTTCCTGGCGTCTCAGAATGCCTGGCACATAGCTAGTCACTTCTCTGGACAGTCACACCTGACGGCTGGCTTGGCTATAAGCCTAGGAAGTCTGGCTTTTGTTTAGCAGACCAAGGTTATCAGAGGGCCAAGGAAATGGTTCACTGGGTAGGAGTGCCAGCTCCCACAAACGTGAGGACCTGAGTTCAAATCCTTAGCACCTGTGTAAAAAGCTAGATGTGGTTGTGTGTGCCTGTAACCCCAGCACTGTAGAACAGACAGGCAGATGCTCAGAGCTCCCTGTCTGGCCGTCCTTGCTGAACCACTCGGAGGTTATGAGCAGGGCTTTGGGGTAAAATAACTGAGATTTTGCTACCCTTGGGTTCCTCAGATGTGAGTTAATGAATGTTAGCCAGAAAAGCAACATTTTCTCTACCACACTGGAAAGAATAGCATCAAGCAGAAAAAGACAGGAGATACAATATCAGTGATAGAGTCAGCATTAGACTTAGATCAGAGCCTGACTGTATCCTGGAAAAAAATCTTAACTTTGTATGAGATAAAATATAATTTTATTAATTATATATTAATTATATATGTTCCACTAAATACTTATATGTTTCATTATGACACTTTCATACTTGTATATATTTTTATCATTAATCTCCATTACCCTCTCTTGTTCCCTTCCCACTCCCAACTAGTCTCCCTTCCATATTCATCTTTGTGTGTGTGTGTGTATGTATGTATGTATGTATGTGTGTATGTATGCATGTGTGTTTGTATGCATGTGTGCATGTGGGTGATATAGGTATGTGTTTGTATGTGTGTGTGTAAGAGAGAGAGATCGAGAAAGAGAGATGTGCATGTGTGTGGTATGAGTGTGTGTGTGTGTGTTTGTGTGTGTGTGTGTGTGAGAGAGAGAGAGAGAGAGATGTGCATGTGTGTGGTATGAGTGTGTGTGTGTGTTTGTGTGTGTGTGTGTGTGTGTGTGTGTGTGTGAGAGAGAGAGAGAGAGAGAGAGAGAGAGAGAGAGAGAGAGGGAGAGAGAGAGAGACCCATCCATCCTCCTTAGAGTTGCTTACAGGAACATGAAGGCACCTTCCCCTTGGCTACCTCACTGAAGAAAATAGCAAGGCGTATTTCTTTTTCTCAGTTTCCACCTTCAGAAGCATCTCTAGCAGCACCTTAGAATGTAGTAGGTCTTGGCTGGGAGTTAACCTAGGGTCATTCTCAAAATATGAAATTAAACTAGAGTTGAAAAACAATGAAGGCAGGAATAAGGAAGGATATGAAGAAGAGATGGAGGGGAGAGGAGGGTCAATAAGGGAGTGAGAGATTACATTCAAATTCTGACTGATGCTTATTGCCAAGTTAAACCCCTGTATCCTAGATCCCTCCTGTGAAAGTCAAGGATAATGACATGATTTCTCAGGCCTCCCAGACTAAGGGACATGATGTATGGTTTATACTTAGTTCAGAGTCCAGCACCTAATTATCACCATTGACCCTAAAATTCAGTTTACTGAGTGACTGTCACCCTCCCCCTAGTTCTTTTCAGGAACATCTTATTTTAATTGGCATATATCTGTTGTATATAGTGATGGACTTCGCTTCATAGGATTCTGTTTTCAAGGGTCACATTTACCTTTGACTGTACCCATCACCCCACCTTCTCTTCACTCTTCCGTCTCGTCTAGCCCTCCTTCCTCAATTGCCCCTTTGCCTTCATGTCCTCAGTGTGTGTGTGTGTGTTTGCACACTCGGGTGCATGTTTATGCACACAGTCACAGGTGGAGGTCAGAGGACAATTTTGTGAAGCCATTCTCTCCTTCCACCTTCATGTGGGTTCCAGGAATCAAACTCAGGTCATGAATTTGCACAGTTGATGCCTTTACCTACTGAGCCATCTCACCAACCCTGAAAAGGACCTGGTTTTGTATGGTTAAATTGAACTCTGCTGTGTGCATATCCCACACTTCATCTATCTGTCACCCTTTTGGTGGACAAGAGGGCTGATTGGTAATCGGCCGTGGCGAGTCATGCTACAACAGACAGGATGTACAAGCTGCCTTCATCAGCAGCTCTACTCTCAGTTCTGTAAGAAGCCTCTATTCTGATTTCCATAGGGTTGTGCTAGGAGAATGTTTTGAATGAGTATCTTGACACTTAAATCTCCTCAAGCAGACACTGACCATCCCTAACATAGCCCACGATACACTCCTCACTCCTCACCCTAGGGAAGGCGTTCCTAGCTCTGAATTCATAAATGACTTGTATCAAGTGTGACTTGAAGCACATGTTTTGAGAGAGTGTATGGCAGGGTGATGGGACAGAAGTTTGGGTCATACAGGCTTCCGGCTCAGACTCTTAGCTAACCAGGAATGAGTCCTGTGAGGCATTTCCCCCACTTTTTTCTCACTGGCAGGTGTATAAAATAAGGTTTCTGCATCAGCATTTCTTTTTTTCTTTTTCTTTTTCTTTTTTTGGTTTTTCGAGACAGGGTTTCTCTGTGTAGCCCTGGCTGTCCTGGAACTCACTCTGTAAGACCAGGCTGGCCTTGAACTCAGAAATCCACCTGCCTCTGCCTCCCAAGTGCTGGGATTAGAAGTGTGTGCCACCACAGCCCGGCTGTATCAGCATTTCTCAGCCTTCCTAATGCGGTGACCCCTTAATACAGTTCCTCATGTTGTGGTGACCCACAACTAGAAAATTGTTTTTGCTGCTACTTCTGAACTGCAGTTTTGCTACTGTTGTGGATCCTAATGTAAGTATCTGGGTTTTCTGATGGTCTTAGGTGACCCCTGGGAAGGCGTCAACTCCCAAAAGGGTTGAGAACAGCTGCTGTAGATGAAGCAGGGGTCTCTGGACAGCTCTGAGAGGCCTCACGGAGGCTGATAGTGTGGCCAGTCTCATCTGCTGAGAAGTAAAGCTATTTGAATCACCAACGTGGTAACAAATCTCCCCCTCTTTTTTCTCCTTTCTCTCCCCCAAAGACCTTCTTCACTCAGAAAAGAGACAGATTGCAAGAGTGGCCTCACTTGCCGCTTCTCCAGAGAGTCCCTCCTTAACCATGATCGGAGAATTTAATCAAGGAATGGGTGTCAAGCAGAATGTGTGCTTCATCCAGACTCATGATGGAGCCAGCCCCTGGGACAGCTCTCTAGGAAATGAAATACTGGGTTTGGTAGGACTTCATGTAAGCCCACCAGTCAAATAGGTCCAGTGAAGAAGTCACCCCATCGTTAATCAGAATGAAGATGTAATGCCTAGAGATATAGTCACATATAGGGAGAACAAGGTCACAGCCCATCAAAAATTCAATAAATTAAATTCAATAAATCTAGAGAAAAATATATTACTAATTTTGTGGGAAATAGTGTTCATCAATATTATTGAAAAAAATAATGATTGTGAACTGCAGCAGCCTTCATCTAGATAAGGAGGTTAGAAGTGACCGTTGTCCTCGGCCTGCCTTATTTAGTAGTTTCTAGGTTGAAATGTGCAGCTTTCTAAGTGGAAAAGCATGTTGGACTCTGAAAAACACATACCCACATGATCTCAATTACATGTGGATTCAGTTCATGAAACAGTGTGGAGAATCAAGGAGAGGCTGCTCAGAGCACACGTGGTTTCTGTTAGAAAAGAGCAGGCAATCTCCTATACAGCAGGGTAAATATTAGTTAATAACAATATATTTTATACTTGAAATTGCCGAGTATGTTATGCCTTCACCAGTGGCAAGTGTATGTGGCAGAAAATACATTTGCTAATCTGATTTACCCTATCTACAAATTCTACAAATTGTAGAACATGTTATTATTCTTCCTAAGTGTAGAAGTTTTTGTCAATTGTATTTTTAAAAGAGATGGGAACTTAAGAGGGAGCTCTGAGGTTAAGAGCTCCTGCTATTCTGCTGTTAAAGAAAACCAGTCAGGTTCCCAGAACCTACATCAGAAGGCTCAAGGGCTCACAACTGTCTGTAGCTCTGGCACTGACGCCCTCTTCTGGACATGGCAGGCACTGCACTCTTGCATACATCGTATCCCTGCCCCCACATAATTTTAAAAACTAATAAAATTTAAAGATGCTGGGCATAGTGGTATACACCTTTAACCTCTGCACTCACATGGCAGAGGCAGCAGAATCTCTGAGTTTAAAGCCAGCCTAGTCTACATAGAGAGTTCTAGGACAGGAAGGGCTACACAGAACAGCACAATGAATGTTTGCTTTATTTCCTTACTTACTTTAAAAGAGAGGCTATTGCCAAAAGGAATGATATGTTACTGATTATTATAAAATACTTAAAAGACATGACAATATGCACACTATGATCACGGAAGATTAGTGGAAAAATACTGTGTAAGAACACGTATGTATGTAGTACCAAAATCTTAGATTTCTGAGTTAAGTAATAGAATGTGAGTAACTTTTTAATTTTACAAATTTTCTATATAGCTAAAATAACCATGTAACGCTTGTATAAGCAGAATAATGTGCCACAAAATCACATCTCGTGTTGTGTGTATAGACTGAAAGCATTGTCCCCTGGAGGAGAGGTGAGAGAGAGAAAATCAGCCAAGAACAACACGAATAATGTTAAATAAACAATAGATAACAGAAAAAGTCATGGCAGTAATATAAAAACCATGGCGAGAGCCACTACTGACTGCAGGCTCGCTGGGTGTCATGCATTTGGTCACAATCTTTCTTATTTTTTAAACTGATCAGAGATTTAAGCTCTCACACGTGAGCAAATGTCCCCGGACTCTGACAAGTGAGCAAATGTCCCTGGAATCTTAAACCTCCCGCCTCACAGAGGGAACAAATGCTTCTGGTTGTGCACACAGATGTGTGGGCTGATGCATCATTGATCATTTGATGCTGCCAGACCCCCCTTGGAGTTTTCAGCTTTTCCTACCTTGATTCTAAATCACCGTGTTTTGCGGGGTGTAGGGCAAGTTTTAGTTTAAACATCAACTTACTGTTTGGTTCTGAGATTTACGGTTGCAACATTACTTTAAAGACTTTTTTTAATTTGCTATTTAACAAACCAATGTAATCTTCAGCAAGTCTCACAGTTGTCCCTGTACGAATTTTAGGGTGGCCACAGAGGTTTCATAATGGAACTTGCACAGCAAGACCATGATAGCCGCCGGGCAGTGGTGGCGCACACCTTTAATCCCAGCATTTGGGAGGCAGAGGCAGGTGGATTTCTGAGTTCAAGGTCAGCCTGGTCTACAGAGTGAGTTCCAGGACAGCCAGGGCTACACAGAGAAACCCTGTCTCGGGAAAAAAAAAAAAAAAAAGACCATGATAGCCACAGTAGTGGACGACAGCGCCGCCGTGTGGCGCTACGGGATATGGCACCTCTCTGGGTTTTTTTGTTGTTGTTTTCTGGTTTTACAAGTTCTACAAGTAACTTTAGCAGTCACTAGGTGGCACCCTGACGGCTTGTGAGAAGGCAATAAACACTGCCAGAGCTTGAACCAAAGCTTCACCTTATGGCAACTGCTCCCACCTTTGCAGCTTAACTCGGGTATGCCGGGAGGGACCTTTACAGCCAGATATGCAAGTTTGCATGCAAAGAAACCAGAGTACAGGCAGAGTAAACGACTTGCTAATGTGTCCACAGATAATTTGAGGTCCCTCATTTTTGTTTTGTTTGTAAGGGTCCATAATTTACAGAAGAATGATACCCCAGACTCAGATAGTGTGTAAACAGAGTGTTTTATTCTACAGAAGTCCAGCATTCTGGGGTCTCTTCATTACCAAGACCACCAAGTGAGCTTGCAGGCCTGATTTAAAGCACATTAGGGGAATCCCAGGATAGGTGACCTCTATGTTCATCTGTTGGGTCTATCTCTATGGACATTCCATTACTGAGGTGTGGGGGCTGGACACTTGCTGGGGAGGTCTGGAAACTCTTGCTGAGGAAGTAGCTGAGGAAGTCTGGAAACTGCTGCTGACCCATTGTCCTTGCCTCAGGCCAGGTGGCGGGGCAGCTTCTGAGGCCTGGACTTGCCCAGTTCTTGGAGGCAGAGACTTAGGCCTAGTCTCCTTAACTGCCGATTTGAAGCCTGTCGTGGAGACGGCTTAGTCTTCTCAGTTTTGTTTCTATTTATTATTGTGTGCTGCTGCACCCATGTGTGGAGGTCAGGAGACATCCTGCAGGACTCAGCTCTTCCACTGTGTGGGTTCCAGGGATCCAGCGCAGGTTGTCTGGCTTGGTGGCAACTGCCTATTGAGCAGAGTCCAGGTCTCTCATTTCTTATGGTACTCATTCATTTACCCACCAGATATTTATACACATGAATACAGTGGATATAAAAGCACTTGTTTTTTGACAGTAACGAATAAAACAGTCACATGCGCGCACACACACACACACACACCACAAACAACTCATAAAGCTCATGTTCCAAAGGGAGACATACAAGTGTTAGAGAGAGTATGTGAAAAGCGGAGCAAAAATGCGGGGATGGAGAATATAAAATATTACCTTTCAAGGTGGCCATAAAAGGCCTCTTGACAAAGCAACCTTAATACAGACCCCAGAGAACTGTGTCAGATAGGTAGTTGATTATGTAGGCCTGGAGTTCAGGCAATGACTGTGGAAACTGCAGTCAGGGAAGACACTGGCTTTGTAAAACTACCACGGACACAGTAATGATTAGAACATTTTCTGGCTCAAATGATAAAATACTTTGCATGTTAGTGTGTGGTTTTCCATCTGTCTCCCCAATGAAGTGATTTTTAAAAGTCTCTGCCCCTCTTGGCTAAAAGACTTAAAACACATCTTAGTTACTTTTCTATTGCTCCGATAAGACACCATGACCAAGGCAACTTCTAAAAGAAAGCATTTATGTGTGGCTCACAGTTTCAGAGGGCTAGAGTCTACAACCATCATGGCAAGGGGTACAGCAGCTGGCAGACATGGCACTGGAACAGTGCTGAGACTTTACATCCACAAGCATGTGGCAGAGAGAGAGAGGAAGGGAGAGAAAGAGAGAGAGAGAGAGAGAGAGAGAGAGAGAGAGAGAGAGAGAGAGAGAGAGCGCTAAGTGGGAATGGCCTTGCTCCAACAAGGCCACACCTCCTAATCCTTCCCAAACAGTTCCACCAACTGAAGACCTCAAATATATGAGTCTACAGAGACCATTCTCATTCAAACCATCCCAACATGAATCTTTTAACACTGGCTAGCCTCTCAGGACGTTCGTCTGTCACCTAGACATCTGGACAGAGCCTGTGGCTTGTATTTCACTAAGGGTGGAGAAGTAAAAACCTGAAGACCTATGTTCCATCTGTGTTTGCATTTTGTTGATGTCCAGGTCAGGCACTGTAAGCTTCTGATTGTGTAATCTCCTCTCTCCTAGTGTATTATTACCCAGGGTAACATGGTGACTTCCAGCTTACTGAGGACCAGGAAGTACACACCATCAGTTAGTCGGAAAAGACAAAACCACTCTCCTGTCAGCTCCCACTGGTCAAATAACAACCAGCATTCTAATAGTATCTTCATTTGAGGAAACCTCTTCATAAATAGGTGCTAATCAGGAACATGGACTCTAGAACCCAGCTGCTGGAGTTGACCTGCTTTTTTTAGGTCTTGCTCATATGCTCTAGAAGCACACATGTGGCCATGGGATACCCACCCTGACTCATGCTTTTCCCACGTAGAATGCGCTGTAGTTTCAATCCCACCCCCACTCCCTTCCACCAATTCGGATGTTGAGACTTACTACCCTGAGTGACATGCTATTTGGCGTTTGGGGATGAGCAGTAGGTTAGTTCACTCAGACATTCATGGGCCACGAAGGGAGAGGCTTTGCTGTAAAAGCCGGCTCTCTCTGACACACATACTGTCTTCCCTGTGTGATGCACTGAACTACTTGGGACTCTGCACAGTCTCCACAAGTCAGAAAAGTCACCAGATGCGGCTCACTTACCATGAGTTGCTCAGTCTTCAAAAGCTTGGGCTGACTCAACCTTCATTCCTTATAAATTACTCAGCTTGCAGTGTTTGGTGACAGCAGCAAAATCAAGTTACAAGTGAGCACCCTTTGAGAGTGCTCATTCTGTCTTAAAGCCAAGCTTTATCATATGTCACCTGCTTACTTTATCTCCTATTACCTAATGCCTTTGTCTTGGGGGAAAATTGCCAGAGTTGGTGAGAAATGATAGCAAAATTCACCTTCTGGAGGGTACCCAGTCTGTGTGTCAGGCCAGTGCCATGTCACGTGTTTTTCTGGTCACCAAAACTCTATGCTGCAAGTTCTTTATTAAAATTAAAACTGTGTCCCAATTAAAAGTGGGACACAGTAGATTTCTGAGTTCAAGGCCAGCCTGGTCTACAGAGTGAGTTCCAGGACAGCCAAGGCTACACAGAGAAACCCTGTCTCAAAAAAAAGAAAAAAAAAAGTGAGACACAGAATGTGATGGTTTGTATATGATTGGCCTAGGGAGCAGCACCATTTGGAGCTGTGGCCTTGCTGGAATAGGTGAGGTCCTATTGAAGTAGGTGTGTTACTGTGGGTGTGAGTTTTAAGACCCTCATCCTAGCTGCCTGGAAGTCAGTCTTCTAGCAGCCTTCAGGTGAAGATGTAGAACTCTCAGCTCCTCCTGCACCATGCCTGCCTGGATGCTGCCATGCTCCCACTTTGATGATAATGGACTGAACCTCTGAACCTGTAAGCCAGTCCCAATTAAATGTTGTCCTTATAAGACTTGCTTTGGTCATGGTGTCTGTTCACAGCAGAAAAACCCTAACTAAGACACAAAGCAATTCAGTAAAAGGAGTCGTATGGACAGGGTCAGAATGGGAACTCAGCAACTTCTGACCAGTCCTAGGGTTTAGAGAACAGAAGCTTGACCTGCCACAGCTGAGCTCTGTGAAAATCACCATTTACTTAGAGGCCCCTTTCAGGACTCCACCTGAATGGGAGGAACTGGACTGCTCTGCAGACTTTTAACCCAAACCCAGCCAGCCTGGAAGCCAACTGTGGTACCACACCTTCCAACCAGCCTTAACCACCCTTCCCTGCCCCCCACAACCTGCAAGACAGTATGCCCCAGACCCAACCCTCCCCTCCCACCTTAGGGTCCTCATCAATTAAATCCTACCTGTGTGGGGACAAGCTGAGACCTGTCAGATCTGACTGGCCCCATGCTCCTGACTAGAGATCTTGCCTGCACCTTGCACCCTGTACCCACTCTTGGGAAGCAGACCAGAGTGTGTGTTTTCTTGCCTTAGGGTTTCGAGACCCAAAGCTTCCAAGCCCCAGGATGGAACAAGAAAAATGTCATTGAAAGGGGACAGTTTGCTCCCCCATGAGGCTGGAGGTGGGAGGGAGGATGGAAACCACAGAGCTGGCTAAGCCTACCATTCAGCACCCTCCCCTCTTCCTCCTCTTGTTCCTCTTCCTCCTCTCCCTCCTCCTCCCCTTCCCAGCTCCCATCCCATAGAACAGCAGGACACAGCCTGTGCAGGCACCCCCACCCCCAAGGTTCTTGCTTCTGCTGCCTGAGCCCCTTGATCTAATGGACTCTGGGTTGAGAAAGTTCACTTTGTAAGCTTGGGGTGTCTTTTGTGTGACTGTTCTGCCCTTCATTTGGGTCCCGGGTTGTAAATCTATGTTCTCGTTCCTATTAATAACCCACACGGCACACACTTGACTCCTGTCACTCCAACGAATTCCACAGTGGCTCTTCTCTTCCCTCTTGCCCCTCAGCTCTTTCCACACAGAGTGAGGCGTTGCAGTAGCTCCTAGGCCCCAGCTGGGTCTGGCTAAGGCGTCCTCTCTCACTTTGTACAGTCCATAAAGATAGGCTCTATAGATTGACTGAAGTAAATGATTTTACGACAAGCGTCTAGGGGAGGATCCAGTGCCAGAAAAGTCACAGATAGCGCAAAGGTCACTAGGTCAGAGAGCATGACCATTTCCAGCCTTCTGGGCAGAGAACAGGTACTGCATTCCTTCCCTGGTAGGAACAAACCCGTGTGCTTAACAGCCTGGGTCTCTCTGGTGCTCATCTGTGAGCACCAAGACAGCTGTACTTCCTGTATCTCTCCCTTTTGAGTTTTTAAAGAGAATTTTGTGCCTGTTACAGCATAAGCCAAGCTTGACTGCATAGCCTGCAGAATCATAACAGAATTATAAGAAGGGCCAGCAGAGGACCAAGGAAAGGGGAGAGCCAACTTAATCCAGATGACCTTCCAAGGTCACTTGAGAGACTGTGTCTTTGTCTTTATGCAGATCATCAATGTGAATATGAGAGAAATCTTGACACATTAAAGCAACACATGCCAGAAAGTAAAGTATTTAGATTCTGCACAGTCTGATAACTAGCATATAATATAGTCAATAGACATAAATATTATCAGTTTGGGGGATCAGTAGTACTGGGTCCTTGTCTCCCCAAGGTCTCAGCTTGATGAATTAAAGTCTCGATGCCTCCCCCAAGTCATCAGCTTCTTCTTCCCCTTGGGATGCCTCCTCTTGGTATGTTTGTTATCTTTCTTCAGATGCTTCACTTGTCCATTGGTCTCTGGGATGCTGTCTTGGTCAGATGCATGAGAGCGGATATCATCTGGGACTTCTTTCATTTTCTGTAATGACATGAGGGTAACCCTGCCCTAATGTTAGAAGAACATGGGGTCCTTTCCACTGGCTGGTTCCTAGATCTTTTATTTAACATATCCTGTGTCCATGTCTGTGTCTCCACTTTTGGGTAGCAGAGGAAGCATTCTCCTTTAAAGTGAGAAAAATATTAAAGTAACCATGGCTAAATACCCACAGCATGGAGCATTTAGGTGAAGATAGAGTCCCCAATTTTATTTTTAAATTTTGTAGTTTACATATCTGACGCTGATGCTGACGCTGACGCTCCACAACAGCTTTGACACTGTGAGTTGAGAGGGGTTCCAGCAACATGGTTACTATTTCATACATTGTAAAAGTTGTTTGCTAGTATAAGCAGGACGTTATCAGTTTTAAGTTGCAATGGGTGTCCTGGAAAGGGAGAGGTGTCTAGGACAATGGCATCCAAGGTCGCTCTGCAGACAGAGGCAACAATCATATCCTTTTAAAGGATCAACTGTTACAGGAGCATATTTTTAAATGCCAGAATTCAGAGATTTGAGTAATATCTGTTTGCCCCAGTGGCATTTGCAGTTTAATGCTCGAGGATTAGTTCCACCAGCAGGTGGCAGTGGGGGGCAAAGGAACACAAAGGGCAGGCAAGCTTGTTCATGAGGTAGAGAATTATTATACTTGTAATAATTTTGTATTTTGATGAAGAAATTCATGAGATTTTTTTTAAAGCAACCTGAAATGAAAGTATTAGGGTGAGGAGGAGACCAGGGCATCTGCCTAAGCATTAGCAGGTATTAACGGGCCGTGCACATGAGAATGTTCACAAATGTGAGTGATGAAAAATGATGAGGTCATTGTTGTATAGACGCCCATAAGGACAGAAATAATTGTGAAATAGCAATGGTAGTAGGGTTGGGTTTAAGTCTTGCAGTTTCCTCCCTCCCTCCCTCCCTCCTTCTTTCTTTGTTTCTTTCCTTCTTTCTTTCTTTTTTTGTTTGTTTGGTTTTTTTAATATTGTTTTTTCAAGACAGGATTTCTCTGTGTAGCCTTAGGACAGCCAGAGCTACACAGAGATCTCCATAGACCAGGCTAGCCTCAAACTCAGAGATCTGCCTGCCTCTGCCTCCAGAGTGCTAGGATTTAAGGCGTGCACCACCACTGCCTGGCTTAGTCTTGCAGTTTCTAAAACAGAAACAGTTTGAACACCAATGGAGAGTGTACTAAACTAAGGGCTGAGAAATGTCAAGAAAAAGCTGGTTGGCTACAGTGAGTTCAGATTGTTGAGCTGCACATCCAGGGCTAGGTATATGCGGAGGTGTGGGATTTGTGTATAAAACATAAACTCCTGTGCTTTTGAAGAGCCATCTCTAACAGTAATCTCTATAGGATCCTTAGATGTAATTTTAAGGAATACCCATAGGGTATCTTAAAAAAATTCTTAAAGGGGATCTTTAGGATAACGAATATCTATAGATCCCAAGTAACATATGAATGCTACCTGCCAATTGTGATCAGCATGGAACAAATAATCAGCCAGAATTCTATTTAATGGCACAGTGATTTCTGTAGGCTCTCTACTAACAAGTGGCATAAGATGCTATGATGGTTCGTATATGCTTGGCCCAGGAAATGCCACTATTAGGAGGTGTGACCTTGTTGGAGTAGGTGTGTCGCTGTGGACATGGGCTTTAAGACTCTCATCCTAGCTGACTGGAAGTGAGTATTCTGCTAGCAGCCTTCAAATGAAGATGTAGAACTCTCAGCTCTGCCTGCACCGTACTGCCATGTCCTGCCTTGATGATAGTGGACTGAACCTCTGAACCTGTAAGCCAGCCCCAATTAAATGTTGTCTTTTATAAGACTTGCCTTGGTCATGGTGTCTGTTCAGAGCAGTAAAACCCTAACCAAGACAGGTGCTTTTCTAATCATTATTAAGTCAATATAATTCTTGTAAATAGGGAGTTACAGGTCTTTATGGAGAATGCATAAACTTCTATAGTACATTGTCGGTTTATGATTCCAGTGGATGATGAGGATGAAGGAAGGGCAGGTAACTGATGAGGAATTAAAGAGTCACTCTATGAGCTACCTTTACGCAGCAGCATTATTAAATAAGTCAAACACTCACTCCGCTTTGGCTTTTGTGTTTCTTATATTGTTTAACTGAGATTCTCCAGAAAGTAAGTTAAAAAGCAGAGCTAAATCTTTGGTAGTGTTAGGCAAATAAGAACACATCCAATTGACACGGCCCAAAATCTTTTCTAAGTATTTGAGGGTGCATTGCTTGGGGAGATTTAGACTGAGAGGAGATAATGGCAAATTTGTTGTTGACTGAGAATATATTTTAAATAATTATAAGGTGACTGCTTTTGTATTTTATCTGGAATTATGTTTAAATTTTCTTCTTCTTTTAGAAGATTTATTTATTTTATGTATAGGAGTATAATGTTGCTCTTTTCAGACAGACTAAAAGAGGGAATTGGATCCCATTACAGACAGTTGTGAGCCATCATGTGGTTGCTGGGAATTGAACTCTGGATCTCTGGAAGAGCAGTCAGTGCCCTTAACCACTGAATCATCTCTCCAGCCCCCAAATTTTCTTCTTTTAGTTCACTTACCATGAAAATTGAGCATCCATTTAAGTATTGATTAGGAAAACATGAACAGAAAATGCCATTCCTATAATGAATGACTAATTCCTGAGGGAATTTAATCAGTACCAGCTTAAGTGCCTTACATACATAATATTGTCATTGTCATATAGTGGGGCAGTGTTTTTATCCCTTGTGGCAAAATGTTCCACTGATACTGGGTCATTGGCTGTCATTGCTTAAAGTAGAAACAGAGAATGAAAAACTTTTCTTATCATCAGGATGTAAAGATAGAGAGAAAAATCCAGTCTTTTAAAAGTCAACTATAATAATGGAGTGTCCTTGAGGAATCACAGTAGGTGGGCAGACCTTGGCTGCAGAGCCTCCATTCGTTTTCATAGGAACATTTATGCCCCTGAGGTCATATAGCAGCTGAGATTTATTTTTTGTCTTTTTATTTACAAAACTATTTAATGTGATAAATTAAAAAAATTGGGGAATTCCAAGGACTCAATGAAGGTTCCGTATGTCCAAGTTGCAATTGTTCCTGTAATAGAATTGAGCCTGTCTTAATTTTTCCCCATGAAGGGGCCACTGATCAATCTGTACTGGATCAATTTTCCCTTTGATTCTGGGGCTAGGGTTGCCCTATTGGGAATTTAAAGTCTTACCATCCCTGTCAAATTTGGATCCATATTACCTTTTTACATCATGGGCAAAGGCAAAAGTGAGGTTTGGGGTGGGGATGGGAGTGCTGAGGGCAGCCTCAGGGCAGCTTTTCGAGCCACCCTGGCCGCTTGGCACAACTCATCCTGCCAAGGTCCAGAGGGTCCTTATGGTCCTTCTAAAGAGTGTTCAGGCAATATATAACTGCAGTCCAGATTGCAAAATAATAGACAGGGATTCTTCTCCTCCTTCTCATGGGCCTTTTCACATTAGCTCCTACGTGACTCCAATTGTGGACAGCAATGGTTCTTTGTTTAGGAAACCCAGGATGGAATTTTATACTCACTTGTACAGAGGTGCAGAACTGGCTTTTGTTTGTTTGTTTGTTGTTTTGTTTTGTTTTAAATATTTGCTCCCCTAGGTCTTAACGGATAGCGCAGATAATCGTATAAAACGCTTTGCCTCATAGGACTGGGAAAAAACCCATGCTGTTTCACTGTCTCACTTACAGTTGTGATCCCTTTAGTGAGAGGATTGAACTCCTACCCTCTGCTTCTACTTAAAGAAAATATTCTCTTACCTTTTCCCAGTCGTGGGGGTCTCTGCAACTGTAATGGGCTACAGAGGGATGACCTGCAAGAGGCAGAATGGTAGTTCAGCTCAATGTGACTCAGTAGCTGTGTCGGTTCACACTTCTGAAGACTCTGAGTAGTTTATTTTAGGCATATTTAAGCACAGCACAACTTGGTGAAAATGGTTCTGGTGACAATTAACTCAATCCTACAAGCACAACAAACCACATATAGATCTCCTCGAGGAACAAAGTAAGCTAAATAAAGATCAGATGTAACTACATTGAAACTCTTTGTAAAGTCCATAAAGATAGATTCTATAGATTAACTGAGAAAAACAAATTTACAATAAGGATCCGAGGGAGGATCCAGTGCCAGAAAAGTCTCTGGCCACACAAATAGCACAAAGGTCACTAGATCAGAAAGCATGTCCACTTTCAGCCTTCTGGGCAGAGGACAGGTGTTACATTTCTTCCCTTGAAGGAACAACCCTGTGTGCTTACCATCCCCAGTTACCCTGGTGCTTATCTGTGAGCACAAAGACAGTCATGTCTTCTAAGCACAATACCCTCCTCTGGCCTCCAAGGGCACCAAGCATGCACATGGTACACATGCATACATGCAAGCAAAACACTCATCCACATGAAATGAGATAAAAATAAAACTTTAACCCTCCCCTCCCAAAAGCAGACCCATACTAGTCAACCAAAATTTCTTTAGAGGGAATCTGAATCAAGCTGAACTGAGGAGCAAATGTGGAGACCTTTGGACTTGGGCCCTTAAGACAAAGTAGCCCCCTTTTCTGGTCTCATTTGTTCCTTTAAATCTATAGTCATCACTCAAAAGATAAACATCATTTGACACAATGAGCTATTTTTAACCTTTACACATCAAATAAAAATCCTCCCTCATAAATGAAGAGAAAGAAGGGAAGGGTAGAAGAGCCATGTTGCATCATATCCCCTACCCAAGTTGCAGCCACAGCCAGGCTCCTATTTTAAGACCCTTTAATGGGTCTATATTTACTGTGTTTTTAAATTTTTATTCATGGAAATTTACACAAGTCATTTGACTGAAGGCTGAAACTTATTTTAGGACAATGTGTCTGCTATTCGTATGAAGACCCCCATCAGCCTCCTCTGCACCTGTTCTCTCTTCTGCCAGGCCACCTGTGCTCATCTCCAAAGGGAAAAGCATCAGAACCCAGACTGCAAAGCTGGACTTAAAAGGCAGGCCCAAGCCAGGTGCAATGGTGTATGTCCACAATCCTGGAGAAGGCCAAGGTGGGCTGAATACAGGAATTCACAGCCCATCCAAGAATTGGAGACTTAGAGAGAGAAAGCAAGGGAGGAACACACACACACACACACACACACAGAGAGAGAGAGAGAGAGAGAGAGAGAGAGAGAGAGAGAGAGAGAGAGAGAGAGAGAGCCTGAGCTACTTCTAGATGCTTATACATATATGTATATGCTTGTGATCCCAGCACTTGGAGGTAGATACAGGAAGATTATAAGTTCAAGGTCATTGTATGAGTCACTGTTCTTTAAAAAAACAATTGACAGAATGAACATATGGAATTTACTCTAGTTGTTTCTGGCCTTTGGTCCAAGTAGCCCAACAACGGCTGGTAGAAAGGATCTGGTAGTTATCCAGTCTATGAGACTGGATGTCTTGGCAGTCCCAATCTGGTGCTAGAGTCCCAGGGAAATCCTAGAGAGCTGTGGGTTTCAGTCTACATTTTAATAGCTAAGAAGTAGGTTCTAACACCAGGGACAGGAGAGATGAACTTGTCAGTGAGAGTGAAAGCAAGCAGGCAAAACCCAGAAGCTTCCTCATTTATGTAGGCTACCACCAGAGGGTGTGTCCTAGATTTAGAGTGTGTACTGGCTGGTTTTGTGTGCCAGCTTGACACAGGCTGGAGTTATCACAGAGAAAGGAGTTTCAGTTGGGGAAGTGCCTCCATGAGATCCAGCTGTAAGGCATATTCTCAATTAGTGATCAAGTGATGGCTGGTGCCATCCTGGGGCTGGGAGTCTTGGGTTCTATAAGAAAGTAGGCTGCGCAAGCCAGGGGAAGCAAACCAGTAAGGAACATCCCTTCATGGCCTATACATCAGCTCCTGCTTTCCGACCTGCTTGAGTTCCAGTCCTGACTTCCTTTGGTGATGAACAACAATGTGGAAGTGTAAGCTGAACAAACCCTTTCCTCCCCAACTTGTTTCTTGGTCGTGGTGTTTGTGCAGGAATAGAAACCCTGACTAAGACAGAGTGGATCTTCTAACCTCAAATGATCCAACCAAGAAGAGTCCTTCACAGGTGTGTCTAGCTGCTTGGGCTTTAGTTAATTCCAGATTGAGTCAAGCAGACAACCAAGATAAACCATTACAAATTATCCTCAGCCACCTTGTCGTTGAAGAGCACCTGAAGTCTCCCCACCACCCCTGTTTGATGGTTTTGAGATAGGCTGACAAAAACATAGTGTCACAGCACATACCCAGGATAGAACATGCCCTGACACAGTGTCCAAGGCAGTATGACATACTGTGGATGGGGCTCATGACAGAACAAGGAGTCTTGGCTCATGGCCTACAATCTCAGAATTCTGGAAGCTGAAGTGGGAGAATTGCCACAAGTTCCAGGCTAGCCTGAACTGTGGCACGAGTGCCTGTCTCTAGGACAAGCAAACACCCCATAACCAATGTTCACTGACCTTTCACACAGTGCCAGATGTTGTTCTAAGCAAGATACACAGATGGCCCTTCCCATCAGGCCTTGGAACATATCTCTATGGGGGTAATTGGTAGAACATGGACTTAGACACTGAGCTCCATACCCCACACCTCTGATTTAGAGGGAAGAGCCACAGTGTATAGGATGGTGTTGGTCAGTTTTCTGTTGCTGCAGACAAATTACCTGAGGGGAAAATGATATAAAGTAGGAAAGGTTTACTTTGGCTCCCTGCTACAGAGGTCTTGGTCTCTGATTGGCTTGCTCCATTGGTGTGGGGCTCATGACAGCAGAAAGGCCTGGTAGAGCAGAGGGTCCACCTCACAGGAGCCTCACAGGAGAGAGGGGAGGAGCTAAGGACAAGACACTCTGCCAGGGGTGACCCACCTCTTCCAACCAGTTACCAGCTTCCACTGCCTAACATTAATACCATCAAATTCTGAACCCTACTGAGGTCAGAGCCTACACAACACAATCACCCCTCAGTGAGTGGTTCCACCAACTAGTTAGCGAGAGAGTAAATTTCAAAATGACCCATTTGGAAGGAAACTTCATCTCCAGACCATAACAGGAATGAAGAAAAAGGCCACTCACTGTGCCATTCCAGTGGGCCAGATTTCAGCTCCTGGCTGCTAGAGTGTGTGGGGCATCACACCTCCAGACTCCCTGGCTCCTGAAACTCGACCTTGTATCACTTGTACAGATGGTTATTGCTCCAAAGCCCACTCCAGGGACTAGATACTGGGTCAAGAGAGCTTCTAGCCTTAATTCTGACCATACCAGCTTTTCTAATAGGTACATTGAGCCAAACTCCCATTCCAGGTGTTTCTTGCTGTAGATTTAGCTTGCCTTTGGGAGAAGTCTAGACATCCTTTGTTAGCTGCTGGGACAAATCCAGGCATCAGAAAGGATTAATTCATGTCAAACCTCATGTAGGAAGTAGTGTGGTTGTCACTAGATCCACCTCACTCATTGGGAGTTCTTTGTCCCCAGTGAATAGTTCTCTCTCCCTCTTCCCAAGTTAATCACATACCAGGGAAGAAATCAACCTTAGCCATATAACTTGCCCTGCTTGCTGTATTCCCCCAGGGCAGTGGGCAGTCGCTTGCTTTAACTCTGCATAACCTAAGAGCCAACAATAGCTACTTCTTCAAAACAGCATCTCAGCCCATTCCAGACAGTAGCTCCAGCAGAAAGTTCCCTGCAAATGGAATAATTAAATCTTTACCCTGTCTAAGGCTTTCTACTCCAGCTTGGCAGCTAAACGGTCTAATTCATTCAGGGTACGATCTCACACACGCACGCACACATGCACACGCACACGTACACATCCCCAGTACCATGCAGCATCCTCTGAGGAGCCCAAGACAGAAAAAAGATGCAGGCTAAGTGAAGAGGACAAAGATATCAATCACAGGATGCCCTAAAGATGTCCGGAAGGGCATGGGGAGGGGAATCGGGAGAAGACCAGGCATGTGAGGAGAGAGGAAGCAGTCACAAGAAGTCTGGAAAGTATTTTCGAGTCATACAGGCACAGCCTGACAGTGAGTCTATTTAAGGACAGCCCCAACAAAGAAACCTTATTAGCCAAAGCTATCAAAATAGACACACTTACTAAATATGTAGCCAGACTTCTCACTCCCACTGAGCTCCATATAGAAACATCCTACAGAAATAATGTTTTTTTAATGTACTCTGAGATACACAGTGACGTTCCTGTTTGAAAAGTAAACTAGGCAGGTATAGTGGCATCTGACTGTTACCTTCAGGAGGCTGAGGCAGGGGGAACTGTCATAGTAAGGCCCTATCAAAACAAAAGAACAGGGGTGGAGAGTTAACCTAGTGTTTAAGAGCACTTGTTCTCAAAGAGGAACCTGGTTCAATTCCCATATCCACATGGTGGCTCACAACCATCTGTAATGGGATCTGATGCCTCTACTGATGTGTCTGAAGACAGCTATAGTCTGAAGATGAGCTACAGTGCACAGTGGTCTTGAAGAGGAATCTGGTTCAAGACCCAGATCTACATAGTGGCTCACAATCATCTGTAAGGTACAGTCCCAGGGGACCCAATGCTGTCTTCTGACTTCTGCTTGCACTGTGACCACACATGTGGTGCACAGACATACGTGCAGACAAAACACACATGCATATAAAATAATAAAATTAAAAATAAAATAAAAGTAAAGAAATACATTTTTTACTTATTTCATTTATTTCATGTATGTGGGTATACTGTCACTATCTCCAGACACACCAGAAGAGGGCATCAGATCCCTATTACAGATGTTGTGAGCCACCATTGGTTGCTGGGAGTTGAACTCAGAACCTCTGGAAGAACAGTCAGTGCTCTTAACCGCTAAGCCATCTCTCCAGCCTCCAAGAAATACATTTTTTAAGCAAACTAATTGAGGTGCAGATGGCAAGCAGTTTGTCCATTGTTAGAGTGAGGTGATGCAAATACTAGACAAAGGTTCTTGGGGGGGGTCGTCCTGGGAACCTCACGTTGACTTCACAAATGGCTGGCCCATAGGAGCTATGCATCACGGTGTATCAGCCCTTCCAAAACTCACTCACCACTTAGAACAATAACCGTGCATTTGTTTAGAGTCCTGTACTCATGGCTCACCCGAGTCTCACCCAGCATCCCTCATGAATCTGCTGTCTTCTGGAGCTACTGGATCAGGGTTGTCTAAGATGCTCTGACTTGCTGCCTTGAGGTCTTTGTGCTTGCTGCCATCAGCTGTTCCTCTCAGCTGATGTCACTCGGTAGCCTGGTTCTGTCTCATGTGGCTGCAGAGTGAGCTAAGAGGGACCTTTCGGAAGCTACAAGGGCTCTGTCACTCACACGCTCAGAGAGGCCACCCTGTAAGGAAGCCATCTGTGGAGCCATGAGGAGGCCTGGAACAAAGACTTTGTCAGACTCTTCAGTCTTTTGGACTCTTAGAACTGAGAAGATTAATTTCTGGGATTTTTGCTTGGTTTTGTTGTTGTTTGAGACAGGATCTCTCTGTGTAGCCCAGGCTATCCTAGAGCTCACTCTGTTGACCAGGCTGGCTTCAAACTCACAGAGATTGGCCTGCCTCTACCCCCAAGAGATGGGATCCAAGGTGTGTGCCACCATACCTCAGCTGCAATTTCCGTCTTTTAAGTCATGTGGGCCTGTGGTATTTTGATGTGGCAGCAACCTATTCAGGCTACTTACAGTCCAGGGCTCTGAAGCTGCTAAAACATTTGTGAACAAGTTTGTTTTGGTGGAGATGGACTTTCATTTCTTCTGGGATACTTACATAAAAAGTAGGATGACTAGGCTATATCGCACATGTGCATTTACCTCTTAAAGAAACGGATCCTTCCAACCTTTCGTAGTAACTATTTGGCATTCCCACCATCAGAGAATGAGCTGTGACCTCATATCCTTGCTAACCTTCCCTTTTCATTGTGATCATGCTGATGACTATGTAATGGACTTAGTCTGCATTTTCCTCATGACTCATGGCATCTGTCAGCTTTTTCTCTACTTTTTTTTTTTTTTTTTTTT
>NW_022196912.1:96818474-96823972 GCF_008632895.1 Mastomys coucha
CTCAGAAATCCACCTGCCTCTGCCTCCTAAGTGCTGGGATTAAAGGTGTGTGCCACCACTGCCTGGCATTCGTGTACTTTTTAAGTCATCCTCCTATATTCTTTGGTGAACTATCTGTTCAAATCTTTTGCCCTTTAGTTATTGGTTCAGAGTTTATTAAATGTAAATTTGAATAAATGGTAGTGTGGAAATCAGATCCAGAATCTCACTGCCCCTCCAGGTTCAGCAGGCTCAGGCAGCAGGCATGGAAATCTTGGAGGGGATCTGAGGGTGAAGAGAACTTGTGGGTCTGAAGACAGCTTCCAGCATCTTCATGCTTTTATCTAAACTTACCCCTGAAGCTTTCCTAACGCCCCTCTCACCATGAGCACCAAGTTCCTCCAGCTCCTCCAACATTCCCATCCTTTTTGACAATTTCCTGGGCCAGGAGTACACTGGCCTCTGTCCCTCTTCCTGGAAATTCACCAAGCCTGTGGGCAAATACAGAGCCACCTGTGAAAAGTGCCTAGATAAGATTTGGCCCAGAGTGTTGTCTGGGAGCACCAAACTGTCTAAAATAGTCTAGGGAGGATCTTGGAAGGGAGGAGTGATGAGGAAGGAATGAGGAAAGATAGGAGCCAGCCTGTGCCATAACACTGGGGGTTAAAATCAAGGACACTGTGTTCAGCCGTGGATAACACCATGCTGGAGGGAGATAAGCGGGAAGCTGTGCAGGCCAGAGCAGAAGAATGATTAAGGGCCAGGCGGCTGAGTTATGAGGCTGATTTAATAGAATTCACTGAAGCTCATCCATTTAGCAAAATGTCGCTGAAGCTAATTTTCCATCAGAGCCTAAAAGGAAACACTGGTAAAAGATAAAAGCTAGGAGAACAGCAGACATAAACGTCAGCTTGTCTGGCGGGGCTGACTAAAAAGACCATGTTTTGTTCATTAAGAGGATAGGCTTTGATCTGAACATGTCTCTCTGTGTTGTAACAAGCCTTTGGGTGACACTTTTCTATTCTCTTCTACGCCCTTCTTTTTTCTTTTTTCTTTTCTTTTTTTTTTTTCTCATACAGTCACCCCTACAGGTGGCCTCCCCTCCCTCCACTCCTTCCAGTTCCTCCCAGCTCCACCCCCACGCCCCTTCTATCCACGGCTCCTCCATTTACCTTCAGAAAAAAAGCAGCTTCCTATCAACCAAATGTAGCATAAAACAAAAGATGCGGTAAGACTAGGCACAAACCCTGAAAAGGCTGGACATAGGCAACCCAGGGGAAGAAAAGGGGTTCCCAAAACAGGCAAGAGTCAGAGACCCCCCACTCTTACTGTTGAGTCCCACAAACACCCACAAAGCTAAACAACCACGGCATGTATGCAGAGGACCTAGTGCAGACCCATGCAGGCTCCACCATTGCTGCTTCATTCTCTGTGGGTCCCCGCGAGTCCGGCTTAGTTCATTCTGTTCCACGTCTCTCTTCTTCCCTAAGTGATGGGTGTTAAATTACAGGTGAAGCCTCAAATCTCCAAGTTCTTATCTCTGTACCTTTCAGAGAAATCTTTCTGTCTGAGCCCCAACATATTCTTTCTGCTCCCTGTAGTTGTCTGCAGCTGAGGTGTGTCACAATACCCCAACCCCCGACCCCACTCTGTTCCTCTTCGATCCAGGCCTTTCCTCAAGCCAGGAGCTCCAGAAAAATAATAAACGATCCTAATTTTCCCTCTTAGTGCAATCTCCCAGAGCATCTGGGACATTTCCTCCTTCTTTTTGTTTTTTAATTATTGTTCCTTGGAACCACTCTGGGCCAATCACAACTGCCTCGGCAAGCACGCTTTGGAGATAACGATTTTGTTAATCTGCCAATTTGGACGAGCCAAGCTGGGCATTTCTGTGAGGGTGTTTTTGGATAAGCCTTCCATTTAAATTGGTGGACTTTGAGTGGAACAATTAGTCTCTGGCCTGTAGTAGGCCTTGCCCAATCTGTTGAAGGCTCAGCTAGAGCCAAAGGCTACCCTTCCCCAGTCATGAGTGGTTTCTCCACCATAACTGCCTGTGAACTTCATCCAGATTGCCAGCTCTGGGATCAAAGGCGTGGACCACCACGCCCAGTAGTCTCTTTCTGTTTAATCATTTCTCTCACAGCTAAAAGATCTTATTTGAAAAGAGACCCCCAGTGACAACTTCACATGTAACTATCAGCCTCGGCAAAAAGAGATATTTATAAAGTAAGGGTGCCAACCTCCTCAGCAGACTGCTTTATCAAGTGTCTGTCCTTTTACTTGTGATACTAAACACGCATTATACAGAGGCCTTTTCATAATCACACTCAATGGGCAATGATGATTATTTATTGAGCACCTACTACGTACGTAATAAAAGATTACCTGCACAAGTCTGTTAATCTTTCAACCAGGCTGTTAGGTGGTATATTATTACCAAGAATTCATTCCATCTTCTCCCCCACCTCTTTCCTAGAAAGCAAATGAAGTCTTTAGAATTTCCCAAGCGGTCCCATTGTCTCTGCCACTCACAAAGGCCCCTGGGACCTTGCCTGACTTGAGTTAATGATGTGATACAGATGGCATTTGTTCACATGGGAAAGACCAACCACTCACTAGAGAGCTAGAGCCTTGAGCTTGTGCCGACAGTCAACAATAGAGCTTGGGAGGAGGGTGGAAGTTGAGTTTGGTTGCATGACTGGCGCCTTGTGCAACCATGATGGTAAAGTGAGACAGAGAAACTAGCCAGTCACACCATCTTGAAGGTATAGTAGCCGATCTTGGAGGTTAGGCAGTGTCACTCAGGCCTGATAGTGCCTGGACAGCGGGAACTCTGACAGTGGCACTCGGTAGGACTTCCTGGCTGAGAGTCAACGGCTGTGAACTGGATGTTACATCATCAGTCTGCAGTGCATAGATTAGAGTCCAAATTCTCTAATAGTGGTACTTAATACCACCGAATTGTATACTTTAAAATTGTGAACGCAATTCTCTTCATATACATCACATTAAAAAAAAACCCTAAGATCTGCACATGTGAATGAATCACAGATACATAGTACTGAGTGAAAGAAGATGG
The DNA here is from genome assembly GCF_008632895.1 of Mastomys coucha. Classification (NCBI taxonomy): domain Eukaryota; kingdom Metazoa; phylum Chordata; class Mammalia; order Rodentia; family Muridae; genus Mastomys; species Mastomys coucha. Next base: position 96,821,533 of record NW_022196912.1, read on the forward strand.
AGTTGCCAGGCCATGTGCTGTATGATGCCCTAGGTGCGGCATGCTTACATAAGTTTAAGTTGTGTGGCACTGGTACCCAGACAAGGGCTGACTATCAGAAGATACTGGGGAGTCCGGAAGAGTATGACACTTGCCAGTAGCAAAGCTCGAATGGCTGTTTACATTTGCTAAAGCCCAGAACTGGAGCACTTTGGTCTCCAGCAATGCGAGCGGGGGGTGGGGGGGGGGGCTCTCCATGAATCTGTTGCCTGCCTGCCCGTGGATCCTGTTCCCTCAATGGACAGCCTTGTCTGGCTTCAGTGGAAGAGGATGTGCCCAGTCCTGCAGTGACCTGATATCCTGGGGGAGGGGGGCAGGAGGGTGTTACCTAGAGGGGAGCTCCCCATTCTCAAAGGAAAAGGAGAAGGAGGAATGGTGAGAGGTTTTGGGTCAGGGGGTACTGGGAAGAGAGGGGAAGCTGATATTGGAGAGTAAAGTGAATTTAAAAAAAAAAACCCTCACAACTGTACACTAAATAAAGTGACTTTTACTATGAATAAATTTTACCATGAATAGATCTGTGCTATCCATTTTCTATATCTATAACAGAAGACCCGTGGCATAGATTATTTATTTAGGAAGCTTATTCTGACTTGATAGTTCTGGAGGCTGGAAGTCATATCTGCTCTACTTCTGGCAAGGGCCTCATGATGCTTCAGCTTACCATGAGAAGAGAAAAGAGGACCAGAAGCCATGAAGGACAGGGAAGGGTGGTGGCTAGCTCAGCGCTGGTCCATTCGTGAAAGCTCCATTTCTGTGACCCAAACATATTCCACAGGTCCTCCCACCCAACACTGCTGCACCAAGCGTACAGGCTGCAAACAAATGCACTGCTGGGTGTGGGTGTGTGAGAGCTTGAACTATCAACTTAAATGGACCCTGAGCCACCCAGGAGGAGAACCTCAGAGAGGAATCATTTACATTGTCGACTGGAGGCATGTCTGTGGGTGGAGAGTTGTCTAAGTTGATTGATGTGGGAAGTCCCAGGCCACTATGGGTGGCATCGGTTCCTAGACAAGGGTCCCTAACTGTACACGGGTGGGCAAACTGAGCTGAACACAAGACAGCAAGTGTGTGCACACGTGTGCATTCTTTTCTCTCTGCTCTGGGCTGTGGATGTGCTGTGACGAGCTGTTTGAAGTCCCTGCTTTCACTTCGGGGCCACAATGATGACCCATAACCTGGACTTGCAAGCTAAAATAAACCCTTTTCTTGCACAGCTGCTTTTTGTTGAGTTTTTTTTTTTTCCCTGTCACAGCAATAGAAATAAAACTAGGACAGGAGGGCATTCATTTCAACAGCAAAAGTAATGCCTTAATAAAAAATCTGTGTGTGTGTGTGTGTGTGTGTGTGTGTGTCTGTGTGTGTAGGGGATGGTTCAGTGACTTGAAGTGCTTGCTGTACAAGGTTGATGTTCTGAGCTCAGTCCCTGGATCCACAGTGGAAGGAAAAAACAGACTCCCCTCTCCCCTTGTTCTCTGACCTCCACACATGCACTGTTGTCTCTCTCTCTCTCTCTCTCACACACACACACACACATACATACACACATACATATATACACACATATACACATTCATATATACATTCACACATACACTTACATATACACTCTCACACAAATGCTCATACGCTCATTCACACACACACACACACACACACACAAATAAAAAACAAAACAGTAGTTCAAGACAGGAGGACACTGGTCTCTGAAACACTACACTTGTTCACAGCAGCAGTATGTATTATTAGTTAACATGAGGGAAGGGTAAAGATATGAAGAACTGAGGGGGTTGGTAAGATGGCTCAGCGGTTAAGAGCACTGACTACTCTTCCGAAGGTCCTGAGTTCAAATCCCAGCAACCACATGGTGGTTCACAGCCACCCGTAATGAGATCTGATGCCTTCTTCTGGTGTATCTGAAGACAGCTACAGTGTACTTATGTGTAATAATAAATAAATCTTTTTTAAAAAAGATATGAAGAATTGAAAAATCATAATGCTTTGATTAAATGTTGTCATCGTCATCATTGTTGTCATCATCATTATCATCATCAACCTCAACCTTTCACTATGATTTGTCCCTCCTGACTGTCTTCTTCTGCCTTGGTCCCCACTTAGTCGAGCGTGTTGAGCCTCTTATCTACACTATCGCTCATCCTGAGGATGTCAAGGCCTGTGCCCTGGTAGCACCTGTGATGCTCTTCGTGATGAAGATATCAGAGTAGAGCTGGCTCTGTGCAGAGGCTGGGTAGGGGCCTCCCTCCTGAGCAGCTCTCTGTGCTGATCTTGGCCTAACTCCATTAGTTACAGGGATGTTACATGAGAACGTGTTATACTTTTAGGGACCCAGGAAATACTTTGAATTTCTTTTAAAATCAGAAGAAAGACATCCACTTTC
>NW_022196912.1:96823982-96858123 GCF_008632895.1 Mastomys coucha
CTTAGTAACTACTATACTTCAGATATTGAGTGTTTCCCTAGGCCTATGTGCTAAAGGTTAGCTCCACGAGGTGGAGTTCTAGAAGAGGGGTGGGGCCTTTGAGATGTGGGGCCTGATGGGAGGTCCTTAGGTCACTGGGATTTGCCCTAGGAGAAGAGAGTGGGACTGCAACATGAATGGTTTTGCTTCACCACACTCATACCTCCACTGCCTTGGCTGATGAGATACAAACCAAGACTTCTGATGATTGATGTGTGAAGGCCCAGCCTGCTCTGGGAAGTGCCACCCCAAGATAGATTCTAGTCTTGAATGACTTGGGCTGAGCAGGGAGCTGGTCAATAGTAAACAGCACCTTCTCCTCCATGCCTCAGCTTGAGGTTCGGACTCCAGGTTTCAGCAGTGAGTCCTTGTTTGCATACACTTCCTTCAGCGATGGACTGTGATGTGACATGGAAGTGGAATAAACCCTTTCCTCTCCAATTGGCTTTGGTGACAACCCTTATACTGTGCGGTCTAATCTCAAGCCGAAAGATCATGGACTGGCATGCCCAAACTGTGAGCCCAAAGTGGACCTTTTATCTTTATAACTTGATGACTCCATGCACTTAGTTATAGTAACTGGGAGTTGACAAAAATAAGATGTAATATTAATACATTCACCTTTGTACAAATATAGTTATAAAATTCATGCTTAAACCTATTTTGAGTTGTGATTCCAGGTCCTCTGCTTTCTCCTTCTCTGGGTGTCCAGACATTGATGCACACTGGGCTGGAAGGATGAAGCAGAGTCCAAAGAGGGTAGGATCCCAGTCTGACTGGGATCAAGTAGAGACAGGGAGGCCTCTTCCCCTTCTCCACCAATCCTAGCTTGTGCATATACCTTCATTCAGAGTGGGATTGTACGTATACACTGTATTCGGGATGACCAAGGGTTATGTAGTTTTCAAGGAGGAGGTAAGAATATCCAGGGTGGTCAAAGGTCATTGGTTAAAGTCTTAAGGTTACTGAGGTGCCTCATGAATGTGGGGAGGCATTCCAGAAATCTCAGGTGCAGAACTACGTGACATTTCTCAGGTAGACAATGTGGTGTCTGGGATCCCTCAGAGAAGAGGCAGCCCTACTGACAAAGAGAGTCTGAAGCTTTGTACTGAGCTCAAGGGCTGTCTGGTCATGTCAGACTTCAGCCTTAGCAGCAGGACTTCCCGACATTGTATATGTGGAAGAATGGCTCCAGAAGGCAAATGTACCCCAGGTTCTTTTAAAATCATAACACAGCTCTTCCTAAAGCAGTTTTCTGTGTGTCTGTAGCTTACAAAAATCTCTCTGGAATAACTAGGTCAGCTTTTAGCTGTCTACCACTCAGCCGGAAGGGGCCAAACCAGATCAGACAATGCAGCTGTGGCCTCTCTGTACTCCTCTCCTCCTCCACGATTCCTCAGATTTTAAAGCAAAACTCAAAGCAGCAAACAAATGACCCTCTCTAAGCAGTCCTTGCTTTCAGCTGTGATGCTGCTCCACCTATGGTCTCTTAGCCTGAAGCCTTACGCTGAAATTAAATACGATTAATTAATTAAACTAGTGCAGTGTTTTCCTTTGATTCTCCTGATTCAACCTTTCTCTCCTAGTTCAAATCCAAATACTAATCATTTCTCCAAGTAGCTTGACCCAACCACTTGCTTGGGACCAGTATTCAGAGAGGCCTGGGAGGGGAGGCATGTGAGGCTTGGGTTTTCCTAACATCCACAGAGAAAGAAAGAAAGAAAGAAAGAAAGAAAGAAAGAAAGAAAGAAAGAAAGAAAGAAAGAAAGAAAGAAAGGAAGGAAGGAAGGAAGGGAGAGAGAAAGAGAGAGAGAGAAAGGGGAAGGACAGACAGAAAGAAAGGAGGGAGGGAAGGAAGGAGGAAGGATGGAAGGAAAGAGGAAAGGAAGAAAGGAAGGATGGAAGGAAAGAAGGAAGGGAAGGAAGGATGGAAGGAAAGAGGGAAGGAAGGAAGGAAGGAAGGAAGGAAGGAAGGAAGGATGGAAGGAAAGAGGGAAGGAAGGAAGGAAGGAAGGAAGGAAGGAAGGAAGGAAGGAAGGAAGGGTTCTTATATGTCAGATAGAGACCCCTGAACTAATTGTGGAGAGACTCAAGGAGGCAGGGTCAAAGCTGAGTCAGGTGTGAAGAGATGACCAGATCCTCCTCTTCCCCATGGAGGGCAGTGATAGCAGGTTGTGTCCTGGGAGAAGCTGATGGGAAACAGTGTTAGCATTCTGTACAAACTCCACCCCCACAGATACCTGGCAGCAGCCAGGTATGCTCCTCCTCCCCATGGTTACCTGGCAACAGCCAGGTAGGCCTGGCTCTATAAAAGGGCTGCTTGCTCCCTCCTCTCTCTCTTACTCCTGCTTCTCTCCCTTGCCTCTTGCCCCCTTGCTCCCCCTCTCTGCCCATCCCCTTCCCCCCTCTCTCCACATGGCCAGCCTCTATTCCTCTCCTCTCTCTCTCTCTGCCTCTACTACCCTCTTAACTCCCCTCCCCATGCCCTAAATAAACTTTGTTCTGTACTGTGTGTGTCTGGTCCCTCACCCCCACCCCCCCCAGCCAGAACTTATTCTTATAGCTCTTTCTCTTTTTATGGTCACAGCAAACAGGGCAAGCAGACTGAGTTCTTTCCTGCTCAGGATGGTAATTCTACAGCTGTGAAGACTGTATCAGCGAGGCTCCCCCATCACACCCAACACTTCACATGACCTGGTAGAGCACCAACAGTGGGCAAGCGAGATACTAGTTTAATTAGTCTTCTCGTTGCTATGACAAAATACTAGGCAGAAGTGATATAGGGGGAGAGATTCATTTTGGCTCTTTGTGTAGGGGAAGGTTTGCTGGAGATTGGCAGCAGGAGCATGAGGCTGGTGCTTCTCACATCCTAACAGATCAGAAACGCTGGAGAGGATGCTGACAGCTGGCTTCCTCCTTCTCCTCTTTCCTGTAGCCTGGGATCCCAGCACGTGGGATGATGCAGGTTTTCCCTCCCAGTTAATCCTCTCAGGAAAGAGACACCACCACACTCAAACACACTCAAAGGTGTTTTTTAACACTTTTGAGTTTAACACTAACACTCTAGGTGTGTCTTAATGCAATCAAGTTGACAATTACCATCACAGGTAACTATTTACAACTTTGGCACAGGAGCTCCAACTTCACCAAAATGTCTAGACTCTGCTAAGAGAAGGCACCCCACGGATATGAAAAGGCCATTGGCCTTCTCAAGAAGTATCCCCTATACTGTTCATTTCCACATGTAAGGAATAACTTGGATACACAACCCAACAAAAAAAAAAACCTCATTGAGTTCTGGTGGCTTTTTGAACAATTAGTCACTGAACACAAGTCAAATAGATACATTTGCTCTGAAAGTCAGAGCTCAGCACACCAACTCCATCTGAAGGGCCAAACCTTGCTTTAAATGATTAAAATCTAGCAGGAGACGGTAGGGGACAAGGTAGGGTAGCATTTCTCCACCTTTTTCACCCAAGGATGGAAGTCTATTGAGATTAATAAGACCAGCCACAGGTCAAGGGTAATCTGGGAATTCAGAGTGCTGGTTCCAACTGCTTCTATGACTGCATGAGTCACGTTATCGTTTGAGCTTTGGTCTTCACACTGGAGATAATAGGGCTGCATCGGATTTCACCAACTTCAGTTGTATTATCTTCCTGGGTCTATTTCATGAAGTCCTCACAAACTGGGTGGTGTAGGCAGCCGATGTTTTACTGTACCTTGTACTTCCAGAGGTTACAAGTCTGAAGCCAAGATGTTGCTCAGGTCTCTCTCTCTCTCTCTCTCTCTCTCTCTCTCTCTCTCTCTCTCTCACCTTGAAAATCTGTTTCTTGCACTTTGCTGGCTCCTATAGCCTTGGGAATTCCTTACCTTGTAGAGATGGATGGGTTTTTTTTGGTTTTTTTTTGTTTTGTTTTTTGTTTGTTTTTTGCCTATGGCTTCATGTTGCTGTCCCTCTGTATAAATTTCTGCTTTTTTTTTTTTTTTTTTTTTTTTTTGTAAAGAAGCCATTTGTATAGGACTAATGGTAACCCTGTCAATCTCATCGTGACCTAACTATCTGTAAAGATTCCATTTTTATTGTCTCATTTTTATGTTATGCGTATGGGTGGTTTTTTTTTTTTTTTGGCTGCATGTATGCCTGTGCACCATGTGTGTGCAGTGCCTACAGAGGCCAGAAAGGGATGTTAGATCCTTTGGAACTGGAATGGCAAGTGTTTGTGAGCCACCATGTGGGTGCTGAGAGGCAAACTTGGTTTCTCTGGAAGAGCAGCCAGTGCTCTTAGCTAGTGAGCCATCTCTTCCAGACCCAAAATAAATATGAAGACACTCATAGGTTCTGAAGATTAAGACTTCAATATTTTTTTTTCTCCTTGAGATGAGTTTTTTTTCTGTGTAGACCTGGATGTCCTGGAACTCAGATGTCCACCTGCCTCTGCCTCCCCAGTGCTGGGATTAAAGGCGTGTGCCACCACCACCTGGTGAGACTTCAACATCTTTTAATAGGAGCAATATTCAATTCATATATTAATTTGAGAGAGAGAGAGAACAAAAGACCCCACAACAAGTACATTGAACCACCTGTAAGAGGAAGGACCATGGGTAGGAAGCCTACAAGCTTGTTCTTGTGCAGCACACAATAGCACGTCGAGCAGTGCTTCTCTACCTGAGGTTCTTGACCCCCTTGAGGATCTAACAACCCTCTCATGGGAGCTGCATATCAGATATCCCATATCAAAGTATTTAAATTTCAATTCATAACAGTAGCAAAATTATGGTTATGAAGTAGCAACAAAATAGTTTTATGGTTAGAAGTCACCACAACATGACTGTGTTAAAGAGTCACGGCCTTAGGAAGGTTGAGAACCACTGCGGTAGAGAAAGAATGCTCCCGTGGAGTCTGCACAATGCCAGGAATACAAATTCAGGAGCACAGAGGCAAGCACACACGGGTCTGTTTGTCCTGTGCAGATAAGCAGGCAGCAACACTCAAGCACTTTAAACCCACACTTTCATACTGGAGAAGCCAAAGTCTTGTTCATTCATTAACTGGCCCCTTCTGTCTATACAAAACCCATCTTGATTTTGCCCACTGGGTGAAAATGTAAATCGCACTGGCTCACCCAATCCCACAGACTCCTAGCAAAAAAGGGTGAGCCTTTTGTGAGCTGTTTGCTCAAGTCAGAACCCAGAGAATGTTCTGGGTCCTGACCAAAGGTCAGTTCCCTCTCTGCCTCTGCCCTTCCCCTGGGTTTTACCATTGCCGCCTTGGCTCAGGGCTATTTGTCACATCTCCCTGCCTTACCCATATGATCTCTGAGGAGAAAAGCAACATCTTTGGTAGCAACCTGTATAACAATGAAAAAAAAAATTCCTCCCTGGATGACTGGGGACAGATGGGAGCCAAACCATTTCCTTCAGCCCCTGAGCGCATTGTTTCTCCCTAGTGACTTCTGCGATCCAGAAAGAGCTTCAAATTCCAGGAAGACAGTGTTCTGATCCAATCCCTCCCCCACATTTACCCTTTTGTTTTTTCTTTCTGGAGAGAGGAAGGGGGGCAGGGATCCTTGAAACAACGCCAGATACAGTATTCCCAAGCGTGTGTGAATGGAGGTGTGAGTCCAGCCTTTTGTCGTTGTTGTTGTTGTTGCTGCTGTTGTTTTGGTTTGGTTTGCTTTTGTTTTTTTTTTTTTTTTTATTAGAAGAAAAGGAAAGAGGAAAAGTAAGAGTCTTTTAACATGATGGAATTGGGCATGGAGAAAAATCCAGGTCAATGAAGTAAAACTACAGCATGGAAAGGGAGCAGACTAGGAGCACTGCTAGAGCGACTGAAATATGCTCCTTCCCCCTGCTTAGCTCACTGGTCGCTCACTTAGTGTGAGCCTGGCAGTTGGTTTAGTTCAATGCTTCATGTGGGCCATTCTCAGTTGACTCTAGCCTAATAAAAGATCATGACGTATGAAAATGATACTGCATAATGCGGATGCTACTAAACAAATCATTTACTCTTGCAATTTGTGACCGCTAAACCTAAACAGTGCATCAATTTACAACATGGTCTTTCCTTTGCCTTTTGAGAGACACTCTGACTTTCTTCATTCCCTGCTGTGTCTGGGCAACTGGTTTTTATGGGTGGAATACCTCTGCTTGTGACTAGCTGCAAGCATCCTCAAGAGATGAGAAAGTACAAAGAATGACATGTTAATCTTTGTGGCCATCCCTGATGGGTCACCATGATTGGCTACTTCTCCATACTGAAGACCACGGCTTCAGTAGGGGAAGGGGAACGTCTTCTTGCAGCCTACCTTTCTTGCAGTCACAGCCTGGCCCTTCTCCTCACCCCACATGGGTATTTTTATAAGATAAGACCTTGAAAAACTTAGTAAGTTGTCCAGTGTGAGCATACTCTATTACCAAGAGGTGTCCTGCCTATTACAACACATGTAGTCTCTTAAGTGTCATCTAATTGGATGGTCTGATCTCCTTGAAGTCTTGCATGGTTATGTGCACAGACTAAGCATTTATAATTCATACTGTTGATGATTTGAGGGAATCTCTTTTATTTGGTCTGGCTCCTCTTTCCAAAGTCACACTCCCAGACCCATATAGAGAATCATACAAAAGTCTACTCATTCATGCAAAGCTTGAGGACTCATACATAGAGTCTATATATTCACACATGAGACCATTTAACAATAGATGATCATTACTGTTGCCCACTACCTCCTCTTAATGAAATCTTGCTATATACAGTGAGTGGTGGGATGAAATAGAACCAGGAGGTGGTTTGGAACCTAACTGTCCCAGATGCAGCTCTTGACGATGCTACCTACTAGTTGAGTCCCAAGAGGAAAGCTAAGGGAAGATCCCAAGAACCAGTTTTGTTCCATAGAAATGTGGACTACAGAAATGCCACACCTCTTCCTCCCTCTCTGTCATCAGTACGGTCAACTTGGAGTCCTTTGTTTCTTGTGTACACAGATGTCAGTGGTAGGATGAACTAGGATCCTGGTAAGAGGAGACAGGAAAGAAAGGTCTGGTTTGGTGGTCTGAATGAGAATGGCCCCCATAAGCTCATGTATTTGAGCATGTGTACTATTAAAATAGCTGGGGTACTATTTTGGGAGAGATTAGAAGATGTGGCTATGTCAGAGGAGATGTGTCTGGTTTTGAGGTTTAAAAAACCCGTGCCAGCCTTACTGTCTCACTCCACTGTCCAACTCTGAGAGTTCTACATTCCCCCAAATCATCAACAGTATGAATTACAAATGCTTGGTCTGTGCACAGAACCATGCAAGACTTCAAGGAGATGTAAGCTCTCAGCTACTGCTCTCCAGCACCATGCCTGCCTATGTCCGTGCTCCATGCCATGACAGTCATAGACTCTCCCTCTGAGACTGTGAGCCAGCTGCCAATTAAATGTTCTCTTTTATAACTTCCCCTGGTTATGATGTATCTTCCCAGCAAGAGAAAAGGAACTTAGACAAAAGGGAAATACCAGAAAACATAAATATTGTGGCTACATGGTGTATAGTCAATAGTTAGATGTGATTTGGGGGTGAGTCAAAGTGGCAGAGAGAGAGAGAGAGAGAGAGAGAGAGAGAGACCCAATGAGGCTAAAAGAAAACATAAAACAGGAGGAAGAATACACAGTGAGAGAGATGAAATATTCCAGTCTGCTTGTCCTAGGCAATGATGGTCTAGAAGGAATCCTCCCAGGGAAAACTGGCTGAGGGAAAGCAATTATTAAAGGTAAGAGATAGACCACCAAGTAAAGAATGTATTCAAGAGAGAAACATAGGAGCTGACTACAATTATTTCTACCCTTTGACTGAGTGGTTTGTGATAATTCGTAAGTCCCACCGAAATTGAAATTTATCTTCCCAACTCCCCCAATAAAGCAAGGGTCATAATGCAGAACTCTTGGGTCAAGTTGCTTTACTCTTCTGTTTTGTTTTTTTTTTTTTCTCTCCTAGATAAAGACACTAGTTATCTTAGTGATGTAGACAAAGAGGTCTCTGGCACCCCAGCAGGGTAGACTTGTACTGACTGAAAGACACTTCTAGGAAAGAAGAGAAGCATGTCCCATCAGACAGACGCTGAGCTCAGAGTACCTTCTTTGTGTTGTGGCTCAGTGTGTTTGTTCAGGCAAGGGGCCAAACCTATGTGTCTGCCCGGCTGGATGATGGAAAGAATCACCGCAGGATGTCTGGGATTCTGACACTCTCTTCAAACACACATGCGTGCACACGCACACAGACACACACACATACACACACAGAGTACCTAGCAGTCAGCATAGAGTTAGCACTGGGCACATTTTCTTTCTTTTCAGGGATTTACAGCCTGTGTACAGTTGAGACTTGTTGGGTTTTTTTTCTCTTTAATTTGTAGAATCATTATGGTGACATTCTGGTTGTTATTATACCAACTGTGTCAATGGCTCCAAGAGGGTTGTTTTCTACCTCCCTCTCCTGATGAGGCCTTGCATCCATGACAGTCGTGAAGGGGATCTGACAACAACTATACCAAGTGGTACAATGGAGTTGCAGTACAGAAACATTTAAGTTGTTTGAATTCAACTATATGCTCAGCAAAAGAAAATCCAGATGAATATATACATGTAGCTGTAACCCCCACCTCATTCCTACAATATGGCCCTTAAATTCAAGCCAACGACTTCAGCTGGTTTTCAACCAAAGAAAAAGCCTGGGCCATCTGTTAAACTTTGGAGGGAGAGCTGGCTGTGCTGAATTTACTGAGGTGGCACAGAATGCATAAAATGGTGTGATCTGCACCATGTGGGTGATTCAAAGGGTTTCCAGTGATTCTTTCTCTATCCATAAGTATCGCCATCCATGTTGACTTTAGAGGCCAAACTCCAAGCTCAGTTTCACATCAGTCCCTGTACATTTCACTGTATGTCATTCAACTCGACAGACTCCGAGGGTTTATGAAGAATGACTTTCAGCAAAATCCTGTGTGACACTAAGGCCAAATGCAAGGTCTTGCACAGCATTGTAACCGTGAGGTCATCTGTGTGTAATCTTGCTCCATTCCAATCAATTCCTTCTGCCAACTATTTCCAATTGTTTAGTTAAGAAAAAAAATACACCACTACCTGATTCTCTGGGACCCACTGGGACCTCGGCTCAGATTTAGAATATTAGAATGACTAAGGCTTGACATTGAGTCTTCTTGTGGAGCTCACGCAGGTAATCAGAAACATTGATCAACTGGTCACAAGAATTCACATAGTTGTCATTCAATAAATATTAATACTAAAGGCCAACCAGGGGTGACATATTAAAAAAATTAAAAGCCATACTGTAGGAGATTTATGAAAGACAGATGAATATGCAAGCCACATTGTAGATACTCACAAATCCTGAGGGGAAAACACTAAATCAAAAAGGATATTTTAGACCTTCATAAGAGAAAACAGCTATTAAGAGCACATGCTGCCCTTCAAGAGGACCCAGCTTTAGTTCCCAGCACCCATGCGAGGTGACTCACAACTGCCTCTAAGTCTAGTTCCAGGGGAACTGACATCTTTCTCTGGCCTCCCCAGACACAAGATATATGTGTTGAATGTATATGCATGCAGGCATTCATGAATACACACAAAATAAAAATGAAAATGAAAAGGAGATTGTAAATGGTATAAGAACAGCTTATTTTGGATAGGAAGGCCCAAAAGCCTATCTTGAGATAGAGGGCTGGTTTTATTGTTGTTATTGCTGCTTTGTCTGTCTTTTTGTTTGTTTTGTTGTTCGTATTTTTTCCTCTGTTGCCTTGTTTGGCTTTGTTGTTGTTTATTTGTTTGTTAAGACAGGATCTCGCTATGTAGCCCAGGCTGGCCTAGATTCATGATCTTCCTGCTCCCTGCTCCCTAGTGCTGGGACTAAAGGCAAGAACTACTATCTCCCAGAAGCAGTTACTCTTACCAGTAAAAGCCTGACAGAAGGAACTGCTTTAGCCCTGTGGCTATCTAAAACATCCAGGAGAAAAAGGCAGTCAGTGGAAACCCACGGGTACTTAGCCTGTCAGGAATGTGTAACCATGGTCAGATGATTCAGATTCAGTGAGAGAGAGAGAGAGAGAGAGAGAGAGAGAGAGAGAACTGGCTCTTCTTCTGGGGGCCGTAAATGGAGAACACTGAGGGAGCTTAAGTGAGGGATCAAATAATCTGACCCATGTGTTCAAACCATCACTCTGACTGCCAGAAATGAAGGGCAGAAGTCAAGCGTCCAAGGAGGCTGTCGCAATAACTCTGGCAGAATGTGACAGTGGCTCAAGCAAATGGGGTGGTAAGAAGTGGGTGAGTTATGGATACGTTTTGAAAGTGGAGTGGACAGGCCTTGCCGATAAATTAAAAATGAATAAGGGGGTGGGTGGAAGGATCACAGACACCATCAAGATTGCATCTGAGCAGTAGAGATGTCACTGCCATTGAAAGGCGTTAGTCTCAGAGGCAGAATGAACTGGGCTGGGCCCTTATTAGCCTGAACTAATACTGTGGGCAGTCTATCAGATTGTGGCATAGGTGGGGTGGGGTTCAGAGGTGTAGACTGGGAGGCCATGAGAATAGGAGGTGGTATTTAGAAGTATGAACCTGGGTGAGACCCCAAGAGACAGGGCACAGAGAGAAAAATCCAAGATTGAATGGGGGTGGGTAACACTTAGGGATCTAGGGGTGAGATAATGCCAAGAGGCATCAGCTGGGGAAGGTAGAAATAAAAGCATGAGACTCCCTCAAAGCCAAGAGCAAAGAGCCCATCAGAAAGGAGAGATTGATCAATGGCAAAGTTTTCATTAGTTCTGCTTAGAAAGGCCTGGGGTTCCAAGAAAGTGTGTCACAGGTGACTCAATTTGGATGGAAGACTCAGGGAACATCTAAGCTGAAGGTTTAAAGGGTGAAGCCCGGCGATGCTCACCTACCTGATCTTCTACCTCACTTTGTCTCTGTGGTGTCTTTGGTCTGCTATACCTGCAGTCTGCCTGTGGATCTGTAAGCGACCATCTCCGTCACGTGTGCCATCTCAGGGAGCTGAGCAAGGGAGAAGCTTGGAGGACAGCCTTACGCAAGGATGGAAGCTCAGCATGACACTTCCCAGTGGGCCAGGAAAACAGCCCCTCCCATCTGGGCATGTTGGCACATACCTGGGAAACTGGGACAAGAAAATTGCAGCTTTGAGGTCAGCTGGAGCTACAAAGCAGGACTGTCTTAAAAATACAAGAAAAGAAAAATGAAACGCTCACCCCCTTTCAACCTGAGAGAGTCATTTGGATATGATTTCTGGCAGGATCCATTTGTCCCCATAACCTCCTTCAGGGGCTCCTGCTGTGGTTGTCTGGGCACCCTAGCATATACAGCCAGCAGAGAACAGACCTAAGTGCTACCAGTAGTTAGGGGTCACTGTTTGGGCTATTTTCACATTCTTAATGTTGTATTCAATAGTGGAATAAAAGCCATATAGACTGTGAAGTAACACAGAAACACAGAAAGTATATATATATATGTGTGTGTGTGTGTGTGTGTATGTATACATACACGTATACACACACATGCAGACTGGCTTTATATAAGTATATATACTGTATATTCTATATATATGTGTATATTCTGGTATAACAGAATATACATACACATACATATGCATAAATATATATATGTATATACACACACTGCAGAATAAGGCTACAAAGGAGTAGTAGGCATGTAAACGGCTATATACAAAGGCCCCCGGGTTATAAGGACAGAAATAGTTTGGGTGGCTCTCTGTTTTGACTGATGCGGTAATTCCTCTACATGTCCCTTCCTGTAGCATATACATAGGTATAAGATGACAAATAGGGATTTCTCCCTAAAACTTCACTAAACAGTAAAGTTTTGTCTTATTGCTCACGCATCTCAAAGCAGTTAGGGCTACGCCTTTCCTTCTTTCTACCCAGATGTGACAAGAGTAAGACTGAACAGGATCTGTCAGAGTTAAACTCTCATTAGGGGAGAAGAAAGTTCCTCCATTACTTAGAGAGGGGTGTGTATGTGTGTATGTGTGGCTCAGTGCTAGTGTCTGTGTGTGTCTGTCTTGTGTTGCTAAGCACATGTTTTTTTTCTCTTTTTTTGTTTTGTTTTTGTTTTTGTTTTTGTTTTCGAGACAGGGTTTCTTTGTATAGCCTTGGCTGTCTTGGAACTCACTCTGTAGACCAGGCTGACCTCGAACTTAGAAATCCACCTGCCTCTGCCTCCCTGTGCTGGGATTAAAGGCATGTGCCACCACTGCCTAGCAAATCACATTGTTTAAAGATGATATGTACACAGCACACATAGGTAAGGGGTCTATGACAAGTACATTATTACTAGAATAGGGTTGCATACAACCTGAGTCTAGTAGGACCTCAACTGGACCTTATGCTTGTCAGCCTCATAGATGCTGCAAGCTGAACCCAATTTTCTCTAGACAAGAGACCAAGAAGCCAAGAGAGGAAAGAACACCCAAAGGTAAGCTACACGAGACAAACTGGTATAGACACTCTCCAAGTCTGAACCCATGGCTGCTATTGGAAGGAAAGGACGCCTGGGTGCCATTTCAACCCTCAGGAGAAATCAAAACCAATGACGCTGGCACCGATGGTTGGATTAGGAAGGGCTTTTTGTACCTTCTGTGACCAGGACTACTAAGTTAGAGACACATGTGTGCCAATGACACATACTGCAAAGAGGAACATTCTAGATTGAACAGTGTCAATGTGGCTCATCAGTCCCTTTGGAAACACTTACATATCACAAATGAACAAAGAGAAGCAAGAGGATGAACAGTTTCACAGCCATGTTCAAAGCTGTACAAATACCAAGAGGTTGAAGCAACTTAAATGAGGTCTATACATATAATGGAATATTATTCAGATTTAAAAGTAGGAAATCCTATAGCATGCCCTACTAAGGCTGAACCTTGAAAACATTATGCTAAGTGAAATGAGTCAGTGTGCATGTGTCTGTGTGTCTATGTGTGTGTGTGTGTGTGTGTGTGTCTATGTGTGTGTGTGTCTGTGTGTCTATGTGTGTGTGTGTGTGTGTGTCTATGTGTGTGTGTGTCTGTGTGTCTATGTGTGTGTGTGTCTATGTGTGTGTGTGTGTGTGTGTGTGTGTACATTTGCTTGCTTCCATATATAGGTATGTGAACAGGACTGAGGTTGAAGTGGGTTTTTTCTCAACAATTTCTTTCTCCATAGTTCTTTTCTTGTGACAGAGACTCTCACTGAACCTAGAGATCACCAATTGGCTAGAGAGCTGTGCAGCAATCTTAAGGCTATTCTTGTCTGTCTCTCCAGTGCTGGTATTACAGGCACTTACGGCCACAGCTGGGTTCCCACAAAGATGTTGTAGATCTGAACTCAGTTCCTCCATTTGTTCTGAGCTATCTCCCCAGACCCTATTTTGTTTTTGAGATATGATCTTAATGTAACTAACCCAGGCTGGGCTTGACCAACTATGACGATGAAGTTGGCCTTAAACTCTTGATCCTCCTGCCTCTGTCTCCCAAGTGCTGAGATTACAGGCATATCCTACTATATCTAGCTTAGCTTGTTTTTGAGGCTCATGCAATCCCAAAAGACAAGGATGTTTTTGTACAAATCTGGAAAAGCTCACCTTAATCACTGAAGGCATTCACTTACTGAGAAATGCATATGTAAACCAACAGGACTTCCATATTATTCCATCCATGTTCTTCTAGAGAGCATGTGGAGAATGTCCTGTATCCACCTGGGTTAGAGATACAGCTTCCCTCTAACCCCAGCCCTTCTAACTATTTTAGAGTCTGAAAGACCAGGGTTGTCGTGTAACACAGTCAGTCTCTGATTCTGGATCCCTGGCTACTTGATAGTTGCTTAGCTGTCTAATTGATATTAGAGAAAAGCTATGTTGGGAAGAGGAGAAACAACAGGAGTGAGGAAGCTCCTGTATGAAGCATTGCTGGCTATTGTTCTAATCCATGTGGAGAGAGGACATTCTCCATATGAACTCAAGGCAGAACTGAGACGTTAAAGACAGCAACAGAGCTCAAGATGTAGTTCTGTATAGAGTACTGGTCTACCACATACAAGGTTCTGCCCTTGAATCTCAATGGCCCCTATACACACACAGGACAGAGAGTGTAGCAATCTTTTTGACAAATTGTCAAGTGTTGTGGAGCCTATCATTTACCCGCTGCTTTTTCCATTAATTCTGTAATGATGTGTAATGAAAATTTTTTAGTTTTGGTTTCTTTGAAAAATACAGAAATATTACAAGAATATGTTTTTATTTTAACCCCATATGTGTGATGTGGGTTTGCTTCAGATTGTCACAGTAGCTGAGTATGATTTACCTCCTGCTCTGTCTGGACCATGGTTTTGCCAGCTGAAGTTCAGAGAGTATATAAATGCTAGGGCCCCGAGAAACGGGTTGTTGGTTGTTGGTTGGTTGCTGTTGGTCATGGTTTGTTAAGTAATCATGTGTGAAGAAGAAAGAAAAAGGAATTAGATATCCTGACAGCAAAGGTCAAACTCGCCCCAAGGAACATGAGGCCCCTAATTAACAGGAAGTAGTCTAATAATGATGTCACCCCCTTTCCTTTTGACCCTTTTTTCTCTCCTATCTACTGTTAGGGATTGAAAGGGTAGGAAAGGGGTGGAGAAGGGTGGAAGAAAGAAGAACCCACAAAGTAGCAAAAAGGCTGGTTACTATGCTGACTTAGGCTTCCGTCACTGTGCGCAAATACCTAACAGAAGGAAACTTAAGGAGAGAGAGGATTCTGTGCCTACTCATTGTAAGGATTATATATAGTTCGCCATGACTAAGAAGGCATGGTGGCCAGTGGCTTGACACTAATTGGGAAGCAGAGAGTGAAAAATGTCAGTGTTCATCTGGCATCATCCCAACTGTCTGGGCTCCAAACTCAAAGGATGACATCATCTATTATCATAGTTAGGATTTTCATTGCTGTGAAGAGACGCCATGACCAAGGCGACTCTTCCACAGGAAACATTTAATTGGGACTGGCTTACAGGTTCAGAGGTTCAGTCCGTTACCATCAAGGCAGCAAGCATGGCAGCATCCAGGCAGACATGGTGCTAGAGAAGGACCTGATTGTTCTATATCTTGTTCCAAAGGCAAACATGAGAAGACTGGTTTTCAGGCAGCTAGGAGAAAGCTCTCTCAAAGCCGCCCCATCCCCCAGTGACACACATCCTCAAACAAGGCCACACCTCCTAATATTGCCACTCCTTGGGAACAAGCAGATTCAAACCACCACATCTATATTCAAGGTAAGTCTTTTCTTCTCAGGTAATCCTCCCAGAAATGTCCTCACAGATTCATCAAGAGGTGGTGGGCCTCCCAGGTAATTCTGAGTTCAATCAAGTTAGTTGCCACCATAAGCTATGTGTTCTTCAAATCAAATAGTGTGGCTGACACTCATCCAAAAAACAGCATGTATTCCCTGTTGTGCTGTTCCCTCCAAAGGGGACAGGTTTGGTCTGCTTCAACTTCTTCCAACTCATAACCTTCTGAGATACTTACAGGTGGCTGGCCAGGGTCAGGAGGGCAACTGTAGCTCTACAATGAAAATAGGGTCACCACATTCTGGAACTGAAGCTATAGTCTTGATCTTATCAGAAACTACACTAACTCACTGAGCGCATGAGGCCAAGGTGAAGTTAGAAATAGCTAAGAATTTCTTTACCCAGAACAGAACATTCACTCTTCTTGCATATGTACCACATATGTGTGCCTCTCAACTGGTTTTATGCATTTCCATCTCTGTCTTAATTCTATTCATATAGCATCCTTTAAATACTTTAATTAAAACGAAGAGAAGCAGAGGAACTAAAATGATTCTGTTCCATTCCCCAGTGGAATGTTTAATCCATATACTTCAATCCCGCTTGCTTCCTAGCACCTCTAACTATGGAATGACAGAGCAGAGAGGATGAAGGTGTGGTTCAATTAAGAGAGAATGAATAGAGAAGAAAAGATGGGGCTGGGGAGGTGGTTCTGGGGATAAAGTGCTTCCCCCATGAGCATGGACTTTGGATTCCCAGAACCCACTTGAAAAATCAGACAAACATGGCTGCCACTTGTAAAACTTGCCAATCAGCATTTGGCAGGCAAAAATGGGATTCTCAGGGTAGAATGGATACAGACTCTCTAGAATCTGCAAGTTCTGGGCACAGCAATAAACCCTGTCTCGATAAACAAGATGGAGAGCAATTGATAAAGACGCCCCACACACAGTAGAATATGCACACCACACACAAGCACACACAAACATGTACATGCACACATGGACACACATTTATTACTTATGCAATAGCAACAAAGAAAGTTTAAGCAGTTGCTATTGGTGTTGATCCACATCACTTTAAAACTCTCAGGAAAATAGACATGATTGTTGGTATGACTTAGTGGTGAGAGACAGAAGCTTTAAAAAAAAAAATGAAGTAATAGTTTAAAAGTCACTGCTGTGGCTCAAAAAAAGAATTCCCAGACAAGAAATTCAGTTCTAGATTCTATATTCAGATTTATTTGTTTTTGTATGTATGTATGTATGTATGTATCCATTTATTAGCACTTAGGTTGAACATAGAGTCTAATATGCTAAGCATATGCTTACCACAGAGCTATGCCACAGCCTTCAGATATTACATCCTTAATTTCTATTACATGGCTTTCTAAACTCAGAAAAGGGTCAGGAATAAGAAAGGAGAAAAGTAGTGATAAGAAAACTGAGAGTTGAGTAAGAGAACAAGAAGGAAGGGACCCAAGTTGGTCCTGCAGCTTGGTCTGATGAACACCGCCTTAGAAAGAGGAACATCTGCTCAGCACACGTCCTGTCTGCTTGTTTACCTTTACTCACTGCATGGCCTCCTTTTCTTTCTTATCTTTGCAGCACTTCCTAACAGGCATGTGTTCAGTAAGCTCTACTGACCAAGCAGTAGCTTTGTGCAAGAACCACTCAGGCCAGCGGGTGATTGCAAGAGCTGTGGCGCTGAGACTTTTGGAGGCCATGCTTTACTATGGTTTACTGCTTGTCTCAGATGGTAAGGCATTGAAAACCAGCCCTGAACAAGTGTAGTCTCCATACACTGTCTCCTATGGAATGAGTCCAGAAGAAACCACAGAATGGGCTCTGCCACAAATCCAAGGTGGCCTTTCTGATGGTCTGAGTCCCATCCCCATCTCAGCTTCTGCATTAGCCAGCCCTCGGCTGACTGGATCAGTGAGTCACGGACGTGGCGTTGTGGTTTGAATGTAGCATGTCTCCCATAAGGCTCACATGTGTGAACACTTGGCTGATGGTGGTTGAGAAGGCCTGATGAAGGCAGTGTGTCACTGGGGGTTGCCCTGAGGCTTTATAGCCCAGTCCTTCTTCTTGATCTCTTGTTTCCCTGATTGCTGCTGCAGCGCGAGCAGCAGGGCTTGTGCTCCCTTCACTACCTTGACCCTGTCATGATAGGTTGCATCTCCTTTGCAACTATCCACCAGAATAAACCCTTGCTCCCCAAAGTTGCTTTGGTTCAGTACTTGGTCATAGCAACATATGAAATAAGTAAAGCATATGGGTTTTTCTAGATACTTCTGGAAAATATGTTTACCTGCCTTTGAGAAAGGACCATGGGAGAGTTTTATTCAACTGTAAAGAATGTTTTTAAAAAATGTGTCCTTTGCAGAGAAATGTATGGAACTAGAGATAATCACAGTAAGCAAAATAAGCCAGTATTTAAAAGCCAAAAATTGGGCTGGCGAGATGACTCAGCAGGTAAGAGCACTGACTGCCTTTCCGAAGGTCCTGAGTTCAAATCCCAGCAACCACATGGTGGCTTACAACCATCTGTAATGAGATCTGATGCCCTCTTCTGATGCGTCTGAAGACAGCCACAGTGTATTACGCTGGAGCGAGCAGGGCCAGCAGAGGTCCTGAGTTCAATTCCCAGCAGCCACACACATGATGGCTCACAGCCATCTGTACAATTACAGTGTACTCATACACATAAAATAAATAAAATAAATCTTAACTAAATAAAAGGCAAAAATCACATAATGTCTTATCTCAATATGGAATCCCAGATTTTTAAAAAACTAAGATGATGTAAAAGGGGGAGTATTTAGGAATAGAAGAGGGATCAGCAGAAGGTAAGGTGGAGGGAGGAAGGGTAATGGGAGGGTGAATGTGACCAAAATACATACATGTGGCCGGGCGGTGGTGGCACACACCTTTAATCCCAGCACTTGGGAGGCAGAGGCAGGAGGATTTCTGAGTTCAAGGCCAGCCTGGTCTACAGAGTGAGTTCCAGGGCAGCCAGGGCTACACAGAGAAACCCTGTCTCAAACAAAACAAAACGGAAAAACCCTGTCTCAAACAAAACAAAACAAAAAAACAAACAAAATACATACATGTGTAGAAATGTCATGATAAAAATAATTATTTTGTGCTATTAATACATTAATTATTTTGTGCTATTAATACAGATAAAAGATGAATGGGAAAACAAAAAGAAAAAGCCATGGGGCTCCAGGAGAAGAGGAGGAAAAAAGCAATTAGCCTGATAACTGGTAGATAACTGCCACAAATCCAAGGTGGCTTTTCTGATGGTCTGAGTTTTGTAGAAGCCTTCCAAATCCAGGAAGCTTTTCCCAGGGTGTGGGCAGCACTGGAACTAATACAGCAGAGAGCTAGAAAAGGCCATAGGCTCTGATGATTGGGGAGAAACCAATCACTTTCTATAGGATTTGAGCCCTGTGCCACAGAAGGAAGTTGATACCCATTACTGTAAGCTTGACCAAAAGCCAGTGGCTACGAGACCATAGATGTAGAGGGGACCCAGTTGTTTTGCTAGATGGTCATGCTCTCTGTCTTAGTTAGGGTTTCTATTGTGATGCTAAAACACTATGCCCAAAAGCAACTTAGGGACGAAAGGGTTTATTTTATCTTAAGACTATCAAGTCATGCTTGCTCACCAAGGGAAGCAAAGGCAAGGAGTCAGGAGAGGAACCTACAGGCAGGAACTCAAACAGAAGCTATGGAGTAACGCTGCTTGCAGGCTTGCTCCCATGGGCGGCTCAGCCTGCTTCCAGCTGCCCAGGAGTAGCACCAGCCCCAGCAGACTGGCCTCTCCCACATCACACATAAATCAAGAAAATGTCCTGCCAACGTGCATATAGACAATAAGATACAGAAATTTCCTCAGCTAAGGTCCCCTCTTCCCAGACAACTCTAACTTGGGTCAAATTGACAAAGCGAGCGAACAATGGCAACAACCAGGAAACAGCCAAACTGCCTTCTAAATATTTAATTTCAAACCTATAGCTTTGTGCTTACAACCTTTGTACTTATAACCTTGACCAGAGAAGCTTGTTTTTACAATAGGTAATGGTTAAGGCAGAGACCCCTAAGTCATCAATGCTGGGAACAAGGGACTGAGTACTCAGCTCTCAATAGGATATCTGTATCAAACCCTTCCCTGAAGCGGAGGAAATATCAAGAAGATGGATGGAAGAAAGTGTAAGAAAGGGTTAGGAGATGGGGAGGAAGGCTATGCTATCTTATGGGCTTGGCATGGACCCTGTACTCATGAACTCAAAGCAGCTATGACTGTCTGCGCGAAACAGGTGGACGATCGAGCCAGTCTGTATCCTAGTGGATGGGGTCAGGCCTCATGCAGCCCTACCTGGAGCTGAAGAGCTATTAGCAGTTGATGACTGCTGGGTCATTTTTTCCTTGAGCATCTGGCCACTGGTAGGCTGTCCGTGTTCCAGTGGATGACCATACACCCATGTACATATAGGCACACAGGCAGCACTTTGGACTCAGTGGCAAAAAAAAAAAAAAAAAAAAAAAAAAAAAAACGGAGGAAGGAGAGGAGATGTTCCGTTGTGTGTTAGGTTTCAGTTGGTTTGTTTGTTTGTTTGTCAGCTTAAAAAGTTAGAATCCATTTTCGAAGAGCGATATATTGATATATTTTCTCTATCAGATCTCCTTTAGGCAAGTCCGTGTGGCATTCAAATAGATAAAAAATACATACATGGAAAGGGCATTGAATATGCCAAACCCTGACTTCCTGTATTTAAGCCAATGAACCTATTTATGATGGTCGCTAGTTTTGAGATTGTGCTGGAGATCTCTTACCTATGTTTTCAAGTACTCTACTGATAAAGCTTGAGTACAAATGGCCTGGTATGATGCTTGGCTCACTTGTTCTGACTATTCTTCCTCCCTGTGCTTAACGACAGCTGTTCTCTGAACGATTCAGCTTTCTCTTGCCATGGTTCCCCGGCTGTCAAAGCCTAGACAGGAATTCAGTGCCTATGACCTCCTTTCTATCCAGCTACCCAGCCAGCTGATGGATCAGTGGATTCGTATCAAGTCCTTAATGAGAGGAAGGATTTTGTTAGTAACTGTAAGATTATCAAAGGGGGAGACAGAGAGGAGAAACCACTCAAATCCAAAACTACATATAGCTCTGAAAGGAGAGAGAACTATGCATATAGTTCTCTGTGATGAAATGTGTGGAGTGATTGTCACTGAGAAATGAGGTTATAGTGCCACAGCGGAAGAACAAAGCATGAGGTCACTTGGAAAGATGAAGGCCATTTCTGTAGAGAAGACGGATTCTGAAACCCCTCTTGGACAAGGGAGAACCATTGCAGAGAAATGGGAGAATCAACATTCTTGGCAGAGCGGGGCAGGAGCTAAGCCTGAGCAGAAAATCACCAAGAGTGGAAGAGTTTTTGGCTGGAAAATAGGGCTGGAATTTGGAAGGGTCATAGAAGCCAGACGGGGAGGGGGTGGTGATAACTGCAGGTCAAAGCATCATTCTGGGGCCAGCGGGATAGTTCCGGACAATCAGATAGTTTTAAGAGAAAGAGAAGCATAAAAAGAGAACACAGCAGGATCAGAGATGCATCTGGAGCAGGAGGTCTGCAATCATG
Organism: Mastomys coucha; assembly: GCF_008632895.1. Classification (NCBI taxonomy): domain Eukaryota; kingdom Metazoa; phylum Chordata; class Mammalia; order Rodentia; family Muridae; genus Mastomys; species Mastomys coucha. Next base: position 96,844,999 of record NW_022196912.1, read on the forward strand.
AACCAGGGTGGGAGATGTATACGACCCTCTTTGTTAGGTAGGTAGGTCTAGAAAGAGACTCAGTACTCTCTCTCTCTCTCTCTCTCTCTCTCTCTCTCTCTCTCTCTCACACACACACACACACACACACACACACACACACACACACACACACGCATGCACCATGGTGGAGAGGAGACAGACAGACAAACACACAGACAGACACCTCAGCTCATTTGTTTGAGCACGTAGCCTCCAGCTGTTTGAGGTGACTATAACAGTGGTTCATAACCTGTGGGTCGAGACCCTTCTGGCAAGTAAAGTGACCTAAGACCATTGGAAAGCACAGATATTTGCATTACGATTCACAACAGTAGCAAAATTACAGTAATGAAGAAGCAACAAAAATAATTTTCTGGTTGGGAATCACCACAACATGAGGGACTGCATGGGGAAGGTTGGGAACCATTGCATAGAACCTTTAAGACATAAGAGTTGTCTGGGTGGAAGGAGGTCACCATGAACTCTGCTGCACCTTCCCGGCCATATGGATGCTACTCAAACCATGAGCCCAAATCACTTTTTACCTCTTTAGCTGCCTCTGCCAATGGTTTCATTACAGCCGTGAGCCTGCAGATGGTTAATGTTAGGTTCCACATAACTAGGCTAAGAAATATCAGGAATCTCTCTGTTAAGGGTACAGATGTGGAGGTATCTCCAGAGGAGGTTAGCACGTGAGTTTGTATGGTCAGGAAGGGGGGAGGACGGACAGTGTTGGTCGACACACGGAGAGCAAACACTGAAGCTGGTACCTTACCTGAATGCCTGAGACCTGCTCCTCTCTGCCTTGGCCATCAGAAGCCAAGCTTGACTTCAATACTTACTCTTGAGGACTCTAGCAGATACTTAGGCTTTAGGCTTCAAACCAAGAGTTACACTTTCCCTTTTCCCTCTTCGGATACTTTTGGGCTTGAACGGAGCCGTGCTACCAGCATCCCAGGGAGTAAGCTTTCGGGACCTCTCTGCTCCCCAACCTGCACTATCCAATTCCCTAATAAGCTTCCTTTCAAAACAGCTACCTGTGTAACCCTGACTAGAGCAGGCACTCTCAGACTCTGGGAGCTCCAGGCCATGCCTTATGGGTTAGACACGGTTACTTCGTGGTTGTTCTTTTGGCTTGGTTTGGTTTGTTCTTTTGAGACAGATTTCTCTGTGTAGCCTTGACTGTCCTGGGACTTGCTCTGTAGACCAGGCTGGCCTCAAACTCACAGAGAACCGCCGCCTCTGCCTCTTGAGTGCTGGGATTAAAGACCTGTGCCACCATCACTAGGACAGCATGGATACTCTTGTGGGCAGTGAGACTGGGGAGCTTGTGCCTCAGAACAAGGTGAGTGCTACAGGTATCCAGGAGCCAGACAGGTGAAGGTAGTACAGTCCTGGCAAGGGCAGGAGAGAAGATAACTCAAGAACTGACTGGACAGTGGTCTCAAAGGCCTACTACAAAAAAGGATTGGTGTGGGGTGGGGGATGATTGGGACAACAGAGGAACACAGGCCTCGGAGTCAAAGGTCCTCTGGTTGAATCCAAGGCTCTTTTATCTGCTGTGTAAGCTTGGGCAAGCCACTTAACCTCTCAGTTTTCCATGAGAGCATAATGCCTCTTTCCTGGAGTTATTACAAGGACCGTAAATAATGCATGAGCAGTGCCTGGCACTTTGGGACACTCCTAAAGGAGAACTGCTGTCATTATCCACATCATCTCTGTCATTTGTATTGAACCATAGGAGATCGCACTGGCTCGGGGGCGGGCAGGGAGGGAAGGGAGATGATGATGAAGAAGCCACACAGAGGAACGTTGCTGAGAACAGGGAAGCCAGGAGAGGGAGCCGGGCCTCTCCAGAAGGGATCATAGATGTCATTGCATAAGTCATTTGGAATTGCCAGCCTCGGTGCCTATTCTCATCCTTGGTGACACAAATACGCGTTGTCACTGCCTTCTCCAACACTTAAGACAAAGCAAACAAGCGAGACAAAAAATGGAATCTCAAGTTTCTGTGAAACCAGCCACATGGCTCCACCACCCCTGCTTATCCTTCATCTTTTCTATGGGGAAGTTGTCATTGGAGATCAGGGACACACACCACCTGCCCTGAGCTTCACCATCTTCTCTGTGGTCTAAGGACAGAACTCATTAGCTAAGTGGGGTCAAGGCCAGTAGAGTTAATGCTGACAGGGGACGTGGGGGCTCGGGGTATAGGTGCTTCTGAGGGCAATGCATGACTGACTCTGTCTAGTGATGGGGATGGCTTCCGGGGGTAGTACACTAAGGTCCCTGAGAAGTCAGGATCAGTTTGTCCCCCAGATGAGGAGGTTGACTACCAGCTCCCAATTGGTGTAGCTGGCCTACTCCTTTGATATTTAATTGACCCTGTTATTCGTGCCCAAGCCAGTAAGATCCACATGTACTGTTAGCCACGTTAGTAATATCCGCATGGGTATTAAGCCTTCACTCAGTGCTAGGCTAACGATAAGCTAAAACGCTGCTCTGTTGAGTCCCTCCCCTGATCCTAAGCAGTCAGTATTGCTTGCTTTGTTTTTGAGAGAAGTTCAGCGAGGCCCAGCAATTTGTCTCAAGTCACACAGCTGATAAAACTTGGGTGCCAGGCTTGGGTTTGCTGGATCAAGAGCTTCAGCTGTGACTTAGACGCTAGCTGTTCTTCTCGAGCTTTAACACGACTGCAGGCCACCAGGGAGTGTCTTAGAATGAGGGCTTTGAGTCAGTGTACCCAGATGCAGAGTGAGGCGCACCATTTCTAACCATTTACTAGGCCCGGTGGATGCCGAAGGCCCATGGCCCATACTCTGAGTAGCATGGGATGTGTCTGGCTTGTTTAGTACATAGTAATTGGTAAGCTTCTCTCTAAAGAATGGTGTGGAGCCGGGCGGTGGTGGCACATGCCTTTAATCCCAGCACTTGGGAGGCAGAGGCAGGTGGATTTCTGAGTTTGAGGCCAATCTGGTCTACAGAGTGAGTTCCAGGACAGCCAGGGCTACACAGAGAAACCCTGTCTGGAAAAACCAAAAAAAAAAAAAAAAAAAAAAAAAAAAAAGAATGGTTTGGTCTTTTAGACAAAAGAAGTTTGTTTTGGTTTTGGTTTTTGTTTTTTAACCACTTATGGTGTGTAGGAATGTAGTTCAGTGGTAGGGTATTTGCCTAGGGTAGTGAGGTATTAGACCCCAAGCACAGAGAAAGGAAGAGGAGGCGGGGGAGGGAGAGGAGGAAGAGGAGAAGAAGGCATTTAAAAATCGTGGATTCTAGTTCTGCACTGAGTAACAAATTACCACAAATTTAGCACCTTCAATAACACCCATGTATTTTTCTCACAGTTTTTCCACAAAAAACCATGGCAACCCGGAGACCTAGCGCTCTGCTCCGTGTTCTCAAAGGCTGAATGAAAGTGTGCATCAGCCAGCCTCCCTCTCTCTCTCCCTCTCTCTCCCTCTCTCTCTCTCTTTCTCTCTCTCTCTCTCTCTCTCTCTGTGTGTGTGTGTGTGTGTGTGTGTGTGTGTGTTACACAGTCTCAGACTGGCCTTAAACTCAGGAGTCTCCTGCCTCTGCCTGTCAAGTGATAGAAATACAGGTATGTGTGTCAACCTCTTTGGCTGTGTTCTCTCTGGAACCTTTTGTCCAAATTTCTTCAGACTGTCCCAAATTCATGCTAGTATCAAGGTGTACTTCCTGCAGACACTCCACTGTGGAGTACCCATTCTTAGCTCCTAGCCTGGCCCATTTCTTGTCTTGTTTCTTCTAGTTTTGATATGGAACTCTTTCTTCTGTTGAATTCCTCTCTTGGTCAGGTCAAGTCCAGCCAGTTGCCCCATGTTAACAGATTTGAGAACTCATTTATTCGTGCAAGTGTCTCCTCAACAGACGCCACGGTGGTATTTGACTGAATGCTTGCAAGAGGCTCCTGAGCTGCCAGGCGAGGCATCTCAGCCTCTCCCAGAATCCTGCCTACAGCAAACATTCTGCTTTTCTCAGTTGAGCTGTTATCCACTGATTGGTACTGTTAGAGTTGTAGAAATGGAGACTATATGAGCTGAGCCACTTCTGTATTCACATACACTCATTTGCTGTAAGCCAAGCCTTCAGTGTACAATTTACCAGCCATGGTTTCAAAATAAAACCAGATTGTCAATTTCCAGCAAATCCAGCTGTGCGTCCTTTTCTTGTTGGTTGTATAAATTGAAAGGGTAAAACTGCAACTGATTCATAGGTCATTTGGGGCTCTTAATGGAATCATTACCTAGGTCCTTGGAAAGAGTGTCCAGATGCAGGCATGTTCAAATGAAGCCATTTTTTTATACTCACAGATGCTCGCAGATGACAGGACTTCACACACACTGGGGCTTGAGTTCTGAAGAGAGAGAGAGAGACAGAGAGCCTTAGATACCCTAATGTCACGTACTGAACTAAGATGAGAAGAATGAAGTCCATTTCTTCTGACTTGTATGGCTTTTTCTTCCAGTGTACCCTATGGTTGTGTGGTTTTTAAAAGAACCCAGCGTTACCTGAGTAGTGGTGGTCTATGTCTTTAATCGCAGCACCCAGGAGGATCTCTGTGAGTTTGAGGCCAGCCTGGTCTACAGAGCAAGTTCTAGGACATCCAGGGCTACACTGAGAACCCTGTCTCAAAAAACAAACAAACAAACAAACAAACAAACAAACAAAAAAGCAATAATAAACAAATAGCCCACTGTAGTCCCTCCAGTCCCGGATTCCAAAAGAAGTCAGAGAAAGAAGTCTGGAAGCCTGAGGCAATGGAGACGGGGAGGCATTCTCGGGAATTTTTATATTTGGGGAAAATACTTTTCTGCCCAGTAAGAGCCGAGAGAGAATCAATACACCCTCCGTGGTGTTGCCGGATTTCAGAAGGGAGGTGATGCTAGTCCAGTTACACTGTAACAGACTGTGTTATAAACAACAGAAAATTATCTCTTACAGTTCCTGTGGCTGAGACATCTAAGATCAAATTGCCAGTAAATACAGCATCTGGCACGGGTCTAACTCCTGGGAGCACAGACAACTCTTTTCACATGCGCAAAGGGCAGTGGCACTTGCTGGGTCTTTTTCATAAGGGCGTTAACCTCACAGAGCACAGCCTCAACCTTATGATCAGCATCGCTTCAAAAGGCCAGACTCTGAATGCTGTCACATTTAGAATTCGGTTTCCCACATAGGAGTTTGGGGAGACTGGCATCCAGCCCATTGCAGTGGTCTGTCCACCAGTGGGTAGAGCTAAGTAGGATACAATAATGGTTATAGTAGTTCAATACCGTTTTCTTTTTCACTTGCATTCTCTTTTAAAACTACTTTTTATTTATTCTTTGATGATTTCATACGTGTCATACATATGGTCGTATGACCGAGAAATGCCCCCAATAAGCCTTAGACATTAAAACACTTGGTCCCAAACGCATTCGGGAGGTTTAGATGGGGCAGTGTTTCGAGAAGTACATCACTGCTTTGAAATTGCCACTTCCAGTTTCTTTTCTCTGCTGCCTGTTTGTCTTTGAAGAGGTGAGCTCTTTCAGCTCTCGGGCCACCATGCCTGCCACTCGCCACCATGTTCCCCTGCGATGCCAGAATCCTTTCCCTCTGGAGTATGAGCCCAAGTAAACTTCCTTCTCTAAGTTGCTTCTAGTCATGGTGTTTCATCACAACAACAGAGAAATAGCTAACATGCATGTGCGTGCGTGCATGAAAACACACACACACACACACACACACACACACACACACAACCACTATACTTTGATAATATCCATCCAATCCCTTTCCAATAATCTCCAGACATCTCCCACCTTCATATCTTCTGAGATTCTCCCTCCCCTAGTGGCCACCAGTTGCCGATAGCTCTTCAGCTAGAGGTAGACCCTCATAAGCCCCTCCAGCCCTGTCCCAGTGCTGGATTTATTGAGTGGCTTGATTGTGCACAGATAACTGCAGCTGCTGTGAGCTCATGAAGGTAGCAGCCGTGTCACATCCAGAAGACAGCATTCTGTAGTACTTTACATGCCTTCTGGTTCCTACATTTCCCCCACTTCTTCTGCAATGATCCCTAAACTCCATGCATGGGGTTGGTATAGATGTTGGTATAGATGGTATAGTGGTCACATTTAGAGCCGATCACTCCCAGTCGCTTATCCTCAGCACTTTGACCAATTATGAGTTTCTGTATTAACTGTTGCCCACTATAAAAAGATGCTTCTCTGGTTAGGGTTGAGAATGACACAGATCTGTTGCAGGATATTTGATTACACTGTGAACCCAGAGATTGTGTTATTTCCTGAAAACAAACAAAACTGTTTCTAGTTGTGGTGTGGCTCAGTCAGTCCTTAGCACCCAAGTTCAATCCCTCTGGCTAGAATATAGACCCACCCTTAGTACCTTTAGTCTCAAACAATGAGGGCAAAGTTAGTTTGTAGAAGGAAGCACCCATGTTACAAAGTGATGTCTAATTGAGTGGCAGATAAAGTGATGCATCAGGGAAAGATTGGACAGAATAGGGTATGCCCAACTCTGACAAGAACAGGAGAGACAACATAAGAGGGAGTAGTGCAGAGGGAGAGAAGAAGGAGGCCATTTTACTGGGACAGTTGTAGAGAGACAAGTTGCAGAGAGAGAACAAGGTAGACAGAGGTGAAGACAGAATGAGTCAGGGAATGAGAAAGAGCCAGAAGATTAGAACATATGGCCAAAGTCAGTATGATGGCAATCAGAGCAAATCAGTCAGAAGCTGAGAGAGAAGACAGACTGAATCAGTCAGCCTGGAGGAGAGTTTGAGCCAGAACAGTTAAGTTGAGTCATCCAGCCAGAGATCAGAAAGGACAAGGAAGGGATGAGCTCATTCAGCAGCAAGTCTCAGAGGCTGAAAACATTCTAGACCTAGATTAGATTGGGCTAGAGGCTTCCAGGTCTGGGCCTAGGTTAGCAGACAGAGGCAGTAAATCGCAGAGACAACAATTACATCAAGCGAATGAAAGTTGCTGTTACACAGATCCATGAGGACAAACATAAACACTTAAGAGGCAGTTTGACAACATGGTTCTGAGAGGCCAGAGCTTGAGTTCAGACTCCATCTTAGAGAACGTGACTGAAAGTTGAATTCGAGTTAACTAACAAGCTGGCACCTAGCACCAGTTTCCAGGTTACTCCCTGACAAGCTGGTGCCTGGCACTAGTTTCCAGGTTACCTGCCCCTGACACTTTACTTCCTAACAACTACCAATCAGGAGGAAAGCAGAAGTTATGTTTATGGTTTGGCTCCCAGCACCAGCCAGTTATGTTAAAGGGCAACAAAATTCTATAGTGGTCCCCTAATCAGATGTGTGCCAGGCTAGAAACCCCCTCACTTGCTTGCCATTTCCTATAAAACCTAAAACCTTGTCTGGGTGAGAGCTTGGGGCTCTACCCCTCCTCCTGCTGTGTCAGAGACAGTGGAATGACCCAAGCTTGAGCTTGAATAAAGACCCTAGAGCAATTGCATCAGACTTGGCTCATTGGTGGTCTTTTGGGGTCCACGAAACAGGCACAACAGTTCCCCCTAAGGCCTATGATCTATGGTTTTTGACCAGGTTTACAACATTAGACATGAATTCCTGCTATGTAGCTGGCTTAAAATCCAACCAGAAGGCAGTTGTTTCCCTCTGTGACTGTCATGCTAGTTCTGCACCTGTGGTACCGCACCTGTGACCTGACCTGGAAGGTCAGTATTGTAGCATGTAGGAGTCCACTTCCAGGTAAGATTGATGGCTTTTCTCCCTGAGCAGCCTGAATTGCACCTCTCAGCACTATAGCCAGCAGGGAGAAAGTTTCCCTTTCAGGTCTAACCGGATTTCTCTGTGTCCTACAGCCAGAGTGGGTTGTGTCTTCAGCAAGACAGTCTTACTGCCTAGTTATGGTGGGCAAGCCAGAGCAATGGCAATAGCTTATGTTGTTTGAGGGTCCTCTGGGATCTCTGCGACCAATGACTCATAGGTTATCATATATCTGATACTAAGATTTTAGTTTAATTTCCCCATGTCTTCAGGGAAAAGCACCTACCATCCATGTAGAGTACAGAGGTTCAAATGCCTCCTTCTGAAAACTATGTTTGAAATCAGCATACAAAGTAGGGCCTTCCATAAGGCCTCTCATATTTTCTTAGTTGTAGTTAGCCACACCACCCCCGCCTGGCCGGCTCATCTTTCCCACCCCTGCCAGTATATGCAGTTTTGTTTGTATCTCTAAAGCTCTATAGGAAGATTATAACACGGGGGAAAAAAATCACAGTCTTCTTAGCCCCTCATCACATAGAGCGCAGTGAAACCATTGTGGTAGTAAAAGCCAAGTGTCCCTTGCAACTTGGAGGTGCGGGTATCGTGGTATGCAGGGGGATTGCTTACAGTGTTGCTTCCACCAGACCTTAACAGGCACTGCTAAGGTGACTGCCCTTCATGTCACTTTTTTTTTTTTTGCCAATACAAACAAGCTCTGGTTTGCGTTTTTCGTCCCGTGGCATCGTTTTTGAAATGTGAATCACAAAAGGCTGCACATCGCTGCTCTGCCTGCAGAGACTTGCCTTATCGCCCTCCTACTTCAGCATCAATAAAATGATGCTGTCATCCCAGCTTAGGGGCATTTTGATGTTCCAGACAGAGCTGGCTAATCACACTGTCCCCCTCCCTTGTCCTTCCCCTCCCTCTGTGTGTGTGTGTGTTCAGTCTTTCTGGGTGTAGAAAGGGAATTGTCTCGGACTTTTGACGGATAAGTGCATTTTGATGGTATCTGATTACTAAGCTGGAACTTTCTATAAAGACATCATGGTAATTTACTGACAGAGAATTCCTCACCAAAGGCATCATTAGCAAAAACCCTATGCCAGTAAGTTCTAAATAGAAGCATGATTGTGGGGTAGTAAAGTTGAGACTCAGAACAAAATAAGATGGTTTGTGTGGATGATCTGTAGGGACCTCTATGATTTAAAAAAAAAAAAAAAAGATTCCAAGCTTAACTTTGAGAGTACTTGAAAATGATACTAAATGGTTGAAACAAAAGGGTATTCATTCTAGAAGGAACGGATGAGCTCATTTGTGAATTTGGGCATGTGTGCCTGCTGCTTCTCTAACATCAAGGAGAGTATTTTTCAAAAATCTCAGGATGAAAGCTCAGGTGGACCGCAAAGTGGAAAGGACTCAGAGACCTGCCAGAAACCAGGAGCAAGACAGGCATTCCCAGAAGGTCTTGGCAGACAGAGGAGCAGACTAGCTCCCAGTGCCAGCCAGAGTGAGAGATGAACTGTGCTGGGTGGAGCCCAGTTGGCCCAGCGCTGAGATCTGGGTAGCACTGAAATCCACATTGGCAACCCTGAGGGGGTGGTGGGAGCTGGCGATGGGGTCTTCTCACCTGGAGGGGGAAGTTCAGGGCAGACCTGGGCTTGTTAAGGAGATTAAATGGAACAAGAACCTAACATCCAGGCTGTTGGGGAGTTGATCTTCAGGCATTAGGATGACTATGGAAGCAGAGAACAGGTTTATATAGCTTTAATAGCAAGCAAGGCTGACCTGAGGCTATTCTTTAAGAATCCTTAATTTATTTTAATTCAAATTTTAATTATTGTTTTATTTAAGTGATTTATTAACAAATTAGTCTGATATTCTATATTATTATAATTATATTATTAGAATAAGTAAATGATTTATTAATAAAATAATGTAATTAATTATCATAAATTAAGGATCCTTAGATTCTCCAGGCTATCGAGATACTTCATGGGTTACAAGGCACCCAACTAGACTAATCGCTAAATTCTAGAACTAGGCAGCTGACTCTAAGCAGCTTAGAGTGTCCTCAAGGAGTTTATAATCTACCTGAGAAGGAACATCAGAATACCTGAGACAAAGGAAAGTATCTGTATAGTTCCATTGTGTTATTGTGTTACATAGAAATTGCAGGTGTTAAAAAATAAAGGAAGGAAGGAAGGAAGGAAGGAAGGAAGGAAGGAAGGAAGGGAGGGAGGAATGGAAGGAGAGAGGGAGGGAGGAAGGAAGGGAGGGAGGAAGGGAAGGAGGAAAGGAGGGAGGGAGCTAGAGAGAAAGGCCTTTAGAGAAGGGCGAAGGGTTAACATGTACAAGGACTTAAATCCAATCCCTAGCACTGAAGGGGGGGAGGGGTTGGGGAGGGAAGCATGTGCTAGAAAATCAAGGAAGGCCTCATGGAAGAGGAGGTCAGGAAGCTGGTTTGGCTACTTTATTTGTTTGTTTGTCTTTTCGAAACAGGGTTTCTCTGTGTAGCCCTGGCTATCCTGGAACTCACTCTGTAGACCAGGCTGGCCTCGAACTCAGAAATCCGCCTGCCTCTGCCTCCTAAATGCTGGGATTAAAGGCGTGCGCCACCACCGCCCAGCCGGTTTGGATACTTTAAGCTAAGAGCATATTCTGAGCATGTGCGAGCGATATCCATGGAGAAAGAGTAAAATTGCACTGAGTTCTTTCGTATTCTGCTATCTAAGCAGGATTGAGTGTCTCCTCTCTGAGGACTCTGAGGGTGGAGCTGCCAGTGAGCCCTTAGAAAGTAGAGGAAATGGAGTCGACTTGATAAGAGTCCGGGTTGTTAGAGCGAGCCCGGAGGAAGTTCCCAGCATCTTTCTCTGCGGTTAAGAGTAGTTTTCAGTCCCGGATAATCTGGTCTTGATTTAGAAGGACAGTTTCAAGTCCTTTCTTGGGGGCATTTTCTCTCTGTGCTCATTGCTGGTTCTTCCCACTCAGCACACCCATATCTTCTTTTCGTCCCACTTCTTTAGTGACTAGAATCGAATCGTTCCTCTTAATGAAAACTCCTCGGGGCCTGAGAGCCTTTGTCAGTCCCCTCCCCCACATGTGACATAACCGGACTCGTTCTGTTCCAGAGGCTCCAGAGCCCACCGCTGACAGCACAAGTCATGTGCTTCGCTTAGTCAGGGAGCATGTCACCATCCCCGTGATTATTCTGTATCGAGGAGGATGAGCCAACTCAGCATATTTGTCTACCTCCCTGACTTTTACTGCGGAGAGGGGGCGGGGCGAGGGGGAGTTTGAACTTGCTTCATTAACCTTGACAGTCGCCTCTTCCAGTCTGCTGTTGCTTAAGGAACTCCTAATGGTTAATGTCAGATACCAGGCTCCTCCTGGCCTATAACGCTGAGAAAGGAGGTAGTGTCAGAGTCTTGGCTCTTAGCTGTGGTTTTTATTCAGCAGGAGCTGAGAGAAACCCGACCCGGGCTAAGCCCTTTCTTTCAGTGGCAGCTTAAGCAGACCTGACATTTGGGTCAGAAAAGACTAACATCGTCTCAGTTTCCAGAAAAGACAAGTTTGACCTTAAAAAAAAAAAAAAAAGAGTGGATGTCTCAGCACCTGAGCTCCTTTCCTCACAGGCACCCTCTGGACCGCCCCTGTAGACCTGGAAGTTGTGTGAGGTAATGGTAGTGGCAGTGAGTGACAAGTGTCTGGCAAGGTATAGTCCACTGCTTTTGACTTTCATCTCCACCCCCACCCCCCAACCCCTGAGATAAAAGATTGCCTTATTATGCATCCCAAAGGTGAAAGATGCCTCTCCTAAACAGGCTGGAGGGATGGCTCAGTGGGTAAGAGCATAGACTACTCTTCTGAAGGTCGAGAGTTCAAATCTCAGCAACCACATGGTGGTTCACAACCATCTGTAGTGCGTCTGAAGACAGCTACATTGTACTTACATATAACAATGAATAAAATCTTTTAAAGCCAGGCGGTGGTGGCACACGCCTTTAATCCCAGCACTTAGGAGGCAGAGGCAGGTGGATTTCTGAGTTTGAGGCCAGCCTGGTCTACAGAGTGAGTTCCAGGACAGCCAGGGCTATACAGAGAAACCCTGTCTCGAAAAAACAAAACAAAACAAAAGTCAAAGAATGGAACAGTGTCTGCACGTACCCTTCCCAAGAAACTAGGTTCTCTTACTTTGTTTGCCACTCACTTGCAGATGTGTCACATAATTGTTAGCGAGATCGCCACTTAGATTTGTGGGAGCTACACCTTAGAATCATAAATTGGGACAGGCAGTGCGTCTTTCCTAGAGCAGGGAGGCTAGGTTGGATTGCAGTAAGGGCCTGGAGAACGACAAAGTCTAGCAATTTCATCTGTACCATGGTGCTGAAAGGCTGCGGATGGCAGAAGCAGTGATGGCTGTCACAATCACAGGTCATTGTCTTCCCGTACTTTGCTGTGAAGTACCAGGCTCAGTTAGTTTGGATCTGACTTGTAGCCGGGTGTGTTAGTTGTGTGAATGACGTCCATTTTGAAGATCTCCAAGAGGCAACAGAGAAGAATGTGGCTCATGTAGGCTTCCAGATGGATCTGACTCTGATGGTACACAGCTCAGTTCCTTTGAGATCCTAATGTTCATCGAAGCTGGGTATTCATCCCTAGCACATAGTACTGAATGAGCTTTTGCTCGCAAGGCAATATATGTGGTCAACTCTTGCTGTTGTTCAAGCTGATGATAGACTCCTCGGGGTCTTTCATTTCAGCGTCCTAGTAGCTGAGACTATAGGTTAACCCTAACCACTCCAGCCAGCTCTCCGTTCTTTTTGTATATAAGGTTAAAACTGCAGTATGAGCCAGACATGGTGGCACATGTCTTTTATCCCAGTACTCAGGAGGCAAAGGCAAGTGGATCTCTTAATTTGAGGCCAGTCTGGTCTACAGAGAGAGTTCCGGGACAGCCAGAGTTACACAGAGAAACCCTGTCTCAAAAAAACCAAAACCAAACCAAACTAAACTAAACCAACCAACCAACCAACCAAAAAATGCTGTGAAAATGACTCTCTCATATATATATATATATATATCTGTATATATATATACAGATATATATATATATACACACATATATATATATATATATCTGTATATATATATACAGAGATATATATATATACACATATACATACAGGGACTGGTATGGGCCGCACAGAGCCAGGGCAGCCATGACCTGTGTCCCTGCAGGGCCCACAGGACAGAATTGACTTAACACCTGGCCTGGAGCAGCAGAGAAGCAGTCCCACAGGAGGGCCGTGTGTGTGTGTGTGTGTGTG
>NW_022196912.1:96858133-96871129 GCF_008632895.1 Mastomys coucha
GTGTGTGTGTGTATGTGTGTGTATGCATTGTTATTGCACAAAGTCTGTAAAAATATTCTTAAACAACTCCTGGCTACTATCAGAAGTTCATGGCAGAAAATACTTCAGCGAGGCCGTTTTTTCAAAGTAGCATTGTTGCTTTTCTGTTAGGTTTAAAGGGGTGCGTTTTAAGGAGTGCAGAGGCCTTGCCCAGCATGCACAAGGCCCTGAGTCGAGTCCCCAGCATAGCTAAGGGAGAGATTGGAAAGGGCATGCTTTATGTAAGAACACAGGATGAGTACACACTGAGTAAAGGTCTCTAACTACACCAGAAGTTCCTGTCTGGGGAGGGAAAGGGAAGCCCCTGCCCCTGCCTTGTGAGGATGCTCGGAAATGACAAAAGACATGTTTTCAAAAAATGTTTGGTGCACTACCACAATGCTGCACCAAAGCCGGGGCAGAGTGAGGAACGGTCACTGCACAGGGACTGGTATGGGCCCCACAGAGCCATGGCGGCCTTGACCCGCGTCCCTGCATGCAGGGCCCACGGGACAGAATTGACTTAACGCCTGGCCTGGGGCAGCAGAGAAGCAGTCCCACAGGAGGGCTAGGCCTTGGTCATGGGAGCTGAATTCTTGCTTTACGACGTGTACAGAAATGAACTTATGTTCATTCTCCGGTGCTTCCTTGAAGTCGTAGAGTTTAGGGGCTTTTTAAAAAAAAAAAAATAGAGAAAAGAAAACTAAAAAATGTTTGTGCATGTGCATGCATGTGTTTGTCTGACTGTCTTCTGTGTGTCTGTGTCAGTCTGTCTGTCTGTCTGTCTGTGCGCTTAACACATGCCTGTGGGCCTCTCAGAGGCCAGAAACTCTAAAGTTAAAGTTACAGGTATTCTGAGTCACTTGACTTGGGTGCTGGGAATCAAACTCCTGTCTTCTGCAAGAGTAACAAGCATGTGTAATGAATGGCTGGGCCATTTCTTCAGTCCTCTGAAAGAAAGTTGATGACTGAAGTGGGCTCAGCCATCGGGAGCACTTCCTGTTCTTGCAGAGGACCTGAATTCAGTTTCCTGTATACAGCGGGGGTGTGTGTGTGTGGGGGGGAAGCTCACAACTACCTCTAACTCCAGCTCCAGGGAACCTGACACCCTCTTCTGGCCTCTCTGGGCACTCACTCACACACAGCACACACAGATACATACATATGAGTAAAAATAGTTCTTTTTGAAAAATAATAAAATCTTTATTTTAAAAGGTATTTGTTTTTCAAAATTAAGGGGTCTGGTGTGCCCTAGCATCTTGTAGGCATCGTTGTGGCATCTTGTAGGAAAGGTCCAGAGGTGCTGCTAAACAACCCACAAGGCAGTCTCCTTCCCCCAACACTGAATCATTTGGCCCCAAATGACATTAGAGCTGAAGCTGAGAAGCTGTTTTATGCTGACACTAAAATGCAAGCCTGCAGGTTCAGTCACAGAAGAGAAGGGGCTGTTATTATAACACAGATGGTCCCTAAGTCCTTCTGCTTTTAGGAGCCAGTTCTTCTGGAGCCCGCAGCACTGGGTAGACAGTCAGTGTCCATGGAGGTGGCTTTTAGCAACTTGCTTTTTAACAGTGGTCTGGGTGTTCTGTTTGTCATATTCACTGCTCCTGTCTGTTCCCAGCTGTTGCTTTCTGTGTCTGTACTTGCCCTGCTCTCCAGGATCACTCTGTTCCTAGCTTGGAAACCATTTCTCTTTCCTCCTCCTGGAAAGCCATCTCTCTTCCTCGTGGCCTTATTGTGGGGCACATAGTTTTCCCTGGGGAGCATAGTTTGCATTGACAGTCCAGGGTTATTTTCCAGTTGGTTCAATCGTCTTCACCAAGGGAAGGATCTAGATATCCCTTCAAACTACCAGAGTCCCTCAGCTGGTCTTCTTTGTTAGACTCTTATGCTCTCCCTTTGAACAGCCAGCTAAACCTTCATCCGCTCAAGCTCTTGTCCCTTCCTTATACAAAGCAATGTATCCTTCTCTGTTTCTCTTTACTTGTTCTTGGTGGGATGGGAACAGAGTTACTCAAATAGGCACATCAAAGTGTTTTCTGAGACCAACAACTGCAATCACAACACCAAAGCCATAATCCACCTGGTGAAGTGTTGTTCTCTCAAAGGCAAATGCAACCACCTCACTTGATTTCCAATAGAATTTCTTTTCTTCTCAACACACTGGGGAGAAATGATGTATGTAGCTGTTTGGAGCTGTAGGCATGGTGTTAGGATGGCCTGGGATTTACTGGCAGATACGGTGTGGATTTAGAATGTTTTCAAAAGTCCACGTGCTAAAGGCGGGTTCCCCAGAGCAGTGTGGTAATATAAGGCTATGGAATCTTTAAAAGGCTGGACCCATAGGAGATCTCTAGTTGTTGGAGGTACGCCTTGAGAGAGTAGTAGGGCTCTAGCCCTCTCCTGCCTCTCTTTTGCTTCCTGAATGTGAGCTGAGCTGAGCAGTTTTGCTGTCTGACATGTCTCCCCCCAACCCACACACACCCCATCTGAGCCACTTTACTCTATTATCAGTCTCAAAGTACCCAGGCCAACTAGACACTCTAAAACTGAGGCCAGAAAAAAACCAAAACAAACAAAACAAAACTACAAACAAACAAACAAACAAACAAAAAACCTTTGCTCTTTGTAAGCTAATTATTTCAGGTATTTGGCCAAGGCAAACCTTTTACTCTTTATAAATCAGTTACCTCAAGTATTTGTTATAGTAACGGAACCCTGACTAACCTCGTGCACGGCCTGAAGTGAGTTACTTCACCTCTTGGTTCTTCAGATCCTTTGCTATTACAGCAGGGAAATATAAGAGCTCCTTTCACAGAGCTGTTGTGAAGAGTGAAGAACAGTAACACATGTGAGGGGTTTTAGTTTGGAGGCTGACATTTGGCGGCTGCTCCACAAATGGTATTAAAGTGTGGGGCATACCAAGAGACAGCTCACAGAAAAAACGAGCCTGCAATGGCTCCGTTCCAATAGGAGGGGTGAGCACGGCCGGTTACAGGGATTCTAAGCAGATACAAAGTTTCTGCCCTTAAAGGGTTCTTGCCCTCTGGGAAAGACAGAAAGTAAACAAACAATTGTAATGGAATGTGACAGTCCCACGGAAGTCTGCTCATACTTGTCAAAAGGTCTTACTCAGTGGTGACTGTGACATCCTGTTGCTGTGGATAAAGATCAGCTTCTGTCCCACTAGAGACAGATAATGCACATTATAATCTCATAGCGAAGGGGAGTTACGTAAGTGGTCCCTGGTATTTGGATTTGCCTGGTCCTGCTAGCAGGGTTCACAGCTCACAGACTCAAAATGTGTCTCTGCTCCGGCTTTGTACAACTGGCTCCTCTCTCTGGGGAGGTCTTGGAAACAGCTTTGCATCCCTGGCTGGGATTAGAATAGTGTCTCTCCGACATGACCAACTGAATGTGAGCTGAACAAGGATGACACCAATGGACAGCCAACTGGACAGGGAAAAGCCCCTGAAGTCTCAACCCTATAGGAAGAACTGTAGACAACTGAGGAGAGCTGGGAGTGGGAGAGGTGCTGTTCCCCAGAGAAGAGCACACCAAATAGTTGTCTAGCGTCAAGCAGTCAGTCTTAAAAAGCATGCATACAAGTAACATTCTGCAGGGGGCACAGGTTATACACATGCATGCAATGACAATTACTGAAGAAAGAGGCCATGGATTTGAAGAGTGGGGAAGGGTATAGAGGAGGGTTTAGAGGGAAGAGAGGCAAGGGGGAACTGTAAATTATAACCTCCAAAAGATCTTCTAGAGTTGGTGGCTGCTAGAGGCCGAAGTCAGTATGTGTGTGTCGGGGGTGGGGACATGCTGGTGGGTGGGTACTGAGTTACAGTCAGGCATCTCTGGTTCTGGTGTGCACAAGGGAGTGACTATGATAATAAATTATATGTTTCAAAACTGTAAGAGAGGAGTTTCACTATAAAGCAATGAGGAATGTTTGAGGAAATGGCTACGTTTAATCTGATTTAGACATTACACAATATGCTTATATACCAAAACATCACAATATGCTGGACAGGGTGGCACATACCTTTGATCCCAGCACACTGGGAGGCAGAGGCAGGAGAATCTCTGAGTTTGGAATCCCTATGAGTTCAAGGCCAGCCTGGTCTACATAGTGAGACCCTGTCTCAAAAAAAAAAAAAATCACAATACCACATCAGTGTATACATATTTTTTTATGTTTTAATGTATCAGTTAGATACTTGAAAATACAAAAGAAATCTTATTAAAATTAAGCTTAGAAAAAAAAATCTATGAACAGGGTCACAAGACAAATCATAGACTGGATATTTGCAGCCCTCCTGCAGACCAGAACCCCAAATACCAGAAAGAGGCAAGGGCTCCGAACAGGTGGGGCCTGAGGGAGAGGCACAGATGGTATCTTGGCACATGAAAACAGCTTAGCCTCACAAGAGGGAAAGTTTGAATTAGAGATATCAGATTTTGATGATCAAATTATTGAAGATCCGAAAATCTGACAAGCTTTGTTGACAATGGTTCTGAAATGGGTTATTTTCAAAGCTTGCCAATGGGAACATACGCCGCTTCAGAAGCTGGAGAAAGCTGGCATTAACTGTGCTCTGAGGGATTTATACATCAGGGAGTCTCCCGGATCACCAAATTAGATACTGTGTTATAGTTTGAGTCTGTAATGGCCCCCACCCCTTACGGGCTCCTGCTTTGAATATTTAGTCTCCCAACTGGTGGTGCTTATGGGACTTTTGATGCCTGGAGTGCAGCTGGCGGCCACAGGTAGGCTGGCTTTTGAAGGCCTCAGGTTTTCTGTCTATGTCTCAGTTTCCTGACTTGCTAACTGAGGAACCTTCCCCACACCCTCCTGCCATGCCTTCACTGCTAAGACAGACTGGAACCCTGAACCAAAATAATAACTGCCTTCCTCCTTGTAGCTACATGTCATATATATGACAGAGGAACTAATGTGTCCAAATGTTATCCATTACATCAGTGCATGCATGTATGTGTGTGTGTGTGTGTGTGTGTGTGTGTGTGTGAGGGAGAGAGAGAGAGAGAGAGAGAGAGAGAGAGAGAGAGAGAGAGAGAGAGAGAAGAAACTCAAAATCTTGTACACATTAGGCAATGGCTCTACCCCAGCACTACATGAACTAAAACCTTTTTCTATTTTATTTATCTGTGTGAGTGCAAGGATATGTGTAGGGACACAGAGCCAGAAGAGCATGTCAGGTGTCCTCTTCTGGTTCCAGCTATTCTTTGAGACAGGGTTTCTCCCTCAACTTGGGGATTGTGTTTTCTCATGTAGATGGGAAGGCAGCAGGCCTCAGGAGTCCTCAGAGCTGGGGTTTCGAACATGTGTCCGATGCCTGGCTTACTATGTGGCTGCTCAGACTCAAACTCTGCTCCTCGTGAGAGCACAACAAGTGCTCTTCACTGCTAAACCTCTCCAGGGCCAACTCTCCAGGGATTAACTAACTAAATCCCATCCACAGCCATGACAATACTGGGTATATTCATAGAGTAAAACACAACATAGTTTAAAAACATAGGATAGTGAACCTCATTATTCATGTATGTGTAAAATGTAATTTTCCCCTTTGTTTACTGATTCATTGCCTGGATGGCTAGGAGTAACGGTAAGGAGAAGCTGCACTATCTGCCCTTTTTACATTTTTATTGAGTTCTTAATTATGTAAAGCAATTGCATATTAAAACCTTAAAAACTGACATTAAAAAGTAATAGCAGACCAAACACTGTTAAGGGCATTACATAGGCATGTATGTGTGGTACATTTTTATGAAGTCTAGGTCCCTGAATCTGGGTGGTTGGTGTCAGTTCAACATCCATTCTTCCTCTCAGATTCCTAACACAATCCAGTTTTCTGTTGTAGGCATTTTCCAATCTCAACAAATTTTCTATGCCTGAATCTCCATCTGGGAAAGACAAGTCTAAGGGTGGGTCCATGTTCCTGTCCAGTAATTGGTTTATGAACATAGGCCAGACTCAGAGTACAGCAGGGCCCAGAAGAGAAGCTGGCTCAAAAATCATCACAGGACCAAAAGTGTGGCAAGGACTGAAGAAAGAAATTTCTTTGCTTATAAGTGAACTTCTAGTCAGCGGTACCTCTGAGTGAAAGCAAGGATGCTAGCAACTATTTTGCTTCTATCAAGGAAGCAGTCCAAGGTCAAAGCCCACATGAAGACCATCTCAGGCTCTTTGCCACAGTGGAGAGCTACTTAAGTAACCGGCCTACAAAGCCTGCAGGCCTCCAGGGCCTCCTGCTAAGGACTGAAGGTCTGTGGCTTCCAGCTGCAGGCTCGTACCCATGAAGCACAGAGAAGGTTGCCAAGACTCTAAAAGAAACACATGGGCGAGTCAGAAGGAAAAAATGTCCCCTGAAGTTTCTCAGACTGAGCAAACTGCCAAAGCACATGGCATGTGTTGACATAAAAAATTTTTCCAAGTCGGCCTCTGCATGCCACCAAGAATATGGTTTAGAGCAGAAGGGGAGAGGGCTTCGGAGACTGAGGAGCAAGACATCACACATCAGCAGTGGGCAGAACTGGGTGGGCGGGGCCTACTGGCTAAGTGCTGACTTCTCTATATCTTTCTCATATAAAATAACAATATCTAATTTTCAGGGTTAAATGCCACCTTTTAAAAGAAAGACTGATCAGATGCAAATCAGTAGAGAGACTGGCCCAGGCACACACCCAGGAAGATACTTCAGTTTTTCAAAAGACAGACCTGGGGTTGGGGTGTGGATAGATGATGGATCTTTGGACAGGAATTCACAAGGCCCTGGGTTCATTCCAAGCACTGAGAAAAAAAGAAAAACCAAGCCAAAACCACATAAGTTAAATGTTGATTAAAAAGAAAATCTTCATATATTAAAGGTGGGAAGTTTAGCAACTCCTTCCTATTCCTGAGAACAAAATAACCAAAGAAACCAAACCTAACTGAAACAAACTCCGATTATAGCTGTGAAACTGAAAGCTGAGTTCACGTTAGTGTTCTTCAGACAATGATTTGGGGGAATACTTCAAGGTGTCTTATTTCTAGTCATCTCTTGAGGGGTTTGCTCTCATAAGCTGTTTCTTACAAGGCCGAGGGTCACTATCCGGGTCAGACTGGGAGGCTGCAGTTCCTCTTAGACCAGACAGGACAATGGAGATGAATGACAGAGATGCCTCCTCCCTCTTAACCGGTTGACAAGCTTTGATGAGAGGGAAGATGGTGAGCATCCGTACAAAAGACTTGGGACAGAGGTGTGCAGAGGCACGACTGGACACCAGGATGGCTGAGGGATGGCCCTGAGGCTCAGGGCAAACATGATGGTGATTGGGCAGCACCACCTTCTGGATGTGGATTCTAAAATATAACTGGTGATGTGGGCAACAGCGGGGACACACCACTGAGTGGGAAAGGCCCTGGGTTGCATCCCTAGCACAGTAAAAACCACATCTACGCACGACTATGAAAGTAGGTCTCTATACCAATTCTCTAATTTGGGAACACCTAACATTGTGACAGCTTTTCTAGTGTACCATATATAGATATATTGGAACTCAGTATACTGTGGGCTTTTAAAAAAAAGGTTTATATTCATTTTATGTGTATATGTATGTGTACCACATGCATGACTGGTGTCGGAGGGGACCGGAGTTGTAGACACAGACAGTTGTAAACTGCAATGAGGATACTGGGGACTGAACCTGGGCCACCTAGAAGGGTAGCACCCTTAACCACTGACCCAACTCCTCAGGCCCAGAAGTCTGTGTTTTTAGTGGAAGGTCTTGATTTGGGCGGTTTGTGAACTACACAGTGAGAAGTACCTGTCACATGGCTCAAACCTGTAATGAGTTTAAAGGATGGAATGCAGAGAAAGGGAGAATCCAGAAGGGCAGGATCTTTTACTTTTTGTTTTGCTCTCCACTGTGATTTTGAGAGGTTTGACTCCATGCATATTACTCTCCTAGAACATATATAGAGAAGAGGCACTATTGGTATAAAGTTAGAAGGCATTATATTATCATTGGTGAAATCTCAGTAACAAACAGGGAAAATAACACCTGTATCCAAACCTCAAAATTCAACCCAAATGAATGAACACAACTAATGAGAAATGCATTGCCATGTACTATTAAGGGTTCCATTTAAAAAGCTGTAAAAATATCTCCATGGGCCATGCCTTTTTATCTTATCCTTGGAAATTTTCATTTTTATTATTAGGGGTGGTAAACAAAAGGCCAGTCATCAAAACAAAACACAATGAGTCTGCAGGACCCAATACCCTAAGATTCTTCAGCTTGGTTTCACTCTCTTGGGGCTAAGACTAATTTAGAATCTGCAGAAAGGTGGATGGAGCCCAGGTTTATCCGATTGCACACACTATGATCTTTCCACTATGAACACTACGATCCCTTCAAGGAATGTCCCTGGCACTCTTTGACATCTGGCTTCCAAGATGACAACTCTGTTGTTTCTCCTGAGCTCCCGAACAGGGCAGGTGATTCGCCCAGCACTGGTGGCTACAGGCAGGCGGCCGGGCTCTTTAGAGAACATCTTTGGCTTAGTGGGTCCTGTTGGAATTATGCCTGAGACGCGACAGTAAACAGCTCTTCAATGTGATGTCGAACTAAACTACCAGAGGGATCTTTTAAGGATGAAAAACAAGCGCTCATATTGTTTCTAATTTAGGAATTCCCAATATTTGGGGAGTTTCACAACAGCCTACGTACTTCCCTTTTCCTGCTCTGGAAGTGTTGGATGTGAATTAAAGGAAAGTGAGTCCTCCCCCCACCCCCCCAAAAAAAACCATACTCTCAAGATGACACAAAACCATAGTGAGAATTACTGAGGTGGCTAGTCTCAAGAAACACATGCCCTTTTTTCTTTTGACAGAGTCTCATTATGTAGACCAAGCTGGCCTCAGACTTACAGAGATCCGCCTGCCTTTGCCTGAGTTTTGTGATTAAAGGTGTGCACCACTGGGCCTGGCTAAAACTCATCTTATAAAGTACAAATCCCATGGAAATGAAGTTCTAAAACAAACTGACTGGCCTGTGATTTCCAAGAGTGATCATCTTCCCCGAAGTAAGAAATCCACTTTTTTTTGTCTATCAAGCTCCATATCCAGACACTGGTGTTTCTTGTTACATTATAGAGGTTTGGTGATTCTCCTCCCCTCCTCCCTTTTGACATTTATCTGCCAGTGATATAAAGTGGCACATGGCAAATAGCTAAAAAAGTGAACCAGGGGATAATTCTAGGGCACTTCTCTTCCAGATTCTCTTCAATCTTTATTTCATAGCTTTTCCTCTTTTGAACTGATCTTCTAAAACTGCTGGAATGTTTTTAAACATAGAAGTACCAAATACATGGTTTAAAAAAAAAAAAAAAACAGATCTACATACCTGGTTGGAAAGTCCCCCTCCCTGTGCTTTCTGCAGCCCGTCTACACTGAGTGCACTGATCTTTAACAGCTTTCTAATGGGCACCTGGGGCACACTGAGGAGCACCTTGCCAGCTGGGGCACACTGAGGAGCACTGCACTCTGAGGAGCACCTTGCCATCAAGCATCAAGGAATGAGGTTCATTTGGAAGCACAGAAAGTAACAGACAATTAAGTGCTAAGTGAGTGAGGGGGTGGGAGGGAGGGAGAGAGAGGGAGAGAGAGAGGGAGAGAGGGAGAGAGAGAGAGAGAGAGGAAGGAACAGTCTTAATGGATTTTAGAAGGCAGATAAAGGCTAAGAATTTCTAGCTCTAGTGTCTGTAAGAGCACATAAACAGATTGGTAACTGGGTTGGCTGATGACCGTACAAGTTTATATGCTGATATCTACCAATAAAAAGGGCCCCTGCTAGGGAGCGGGGCTGTTAAATGAAAGGGACTATTCAGGTTCATAGGGAGCCCTGAAGACTTGGCTAAATTACTGGAGGGGATTACAAGCTTTTAAGAAGAGTAGATTAGGGAAATTAATTTGCTGGTAGAAGGTACAAAGGTTTTGAAGGGGGAGAGAATGGTGGCAACAGACTGTTAGGTAAGAGCTGCTGCCAGCATTCACCAGGAGGCTTGATTTGGCAACATAATGGGAGTGGATAGGAGGAATAGGTGATTAGACTATAGGGGAGGGTCCAAGTCTGAGCAAGTAAATGTTGGTTTCACTAAGAGAGAGGAGGATCTGGTCCCAGAAGAGGCATGGATACTTTTGGCTTTGGGCAGTTGGCAAGACACCTAGGCCTTAAAGGGATTGTCACCTACCAGACAGGGATGTGTCATGGATGCCCCTGTCACAGTGGGCTTTAGTAGAGTTTCCAATGTTCAGTTTTCCCCTTTGAGGTAGGAGGAAGCATCCGCAGTGGGTGCTCCCAGTCCTCAGGAGGTCTGTGAGCTAGTCAGGAGACATCATTTTAATGGGATTAGCTAAAAGATGAGGCAATGTCAGGTGGTGCTTTGGCAGTATGTCATGGCTGCCAACTTTGGCATGTTAAGTAGAATATTATTGATGACTTTTGTGCCTGGCTGGGAGTGTTAACATTTAGCAAATTAGATGTCTTCATTTTTTTTTTTTTTTTTTTTTTTTTTTTTTTTTTGTCTTGCACTTATGTTTTATGAGCATGACACAGCGTGTGACCTGGGCAAACCATTTAACCTTTCTGTGCCCCTGTGGACAGCACAGGAAGCATGTGCCAGCACCTGCAAACATTTTGAAAGCTACACGATGAAAAGCCTGTAAGATCCCCTTCCTCCGGGGACTGAGGCAGTCATTTGGGAAGCTTAGCCTTTCCTAGGCCTTCTTTCAAAGGCTAGTTGGTTAATTTGCATTTTTCTAAACATTTCTACCAGTTCAGGGTGAAAGAGACAGTTTCTATCTGCCCTCTTTAACTTTCTGGCCCTGCCGTCCGGCTGGCCCCTTTCTACTCAGAGACTATTGCTGTATAACTCCCATCTTTAGGTTCTGGGATTAAGCCCAGGAGTATTGGAAGGGAATTAGGGTTTTACATTAACACCCAGGGGCCTCAACATAAGGCATCCACACTCAGTGTGAGGATTTGTCCCAGTTCTAGGCAGTAAGCTACTTTTCCTGTAAAAGTCGCCATCAAATCTGGCCTTGGGATACTGCCCTCATTCTCTTGGGCCACCAGAATTTGCCCAGCACCTAAACTTAAGGCCATGAATTTAGACCTGGGAAACCTCAGCAGCCAGGGCTAGGGCCTTGCAATAAGCAACATATTCTTCTCATTCTTGCCATAAAATCTCCTCCTCTTTGCCCGTTCCCTGAGCTTCCCAAGCTGCCTCTCGTCTGTCTGTGGGCTTCTCACACGTTGGAGATCTCTGCTGCCTGCCGGCTGCCTTCCTGGCTTGCTGCAGGCTGGTTCTATATCCACCACATACTCTTTTCTGGTGCAGCTGGGTCTGGCCTCCCATCCCGTGGATGCGTCTAGTTCTAGACCCCATTTCTCCCAGTCAGCCTCACTGTGACAGTCCATCCCTTCACATTAAGCCACAGCGGATGTTTGCTGGCATGGAAACTAAGTCGCTATTGGAATTTTATCCTGGTTTGCATCTTCCTTTGTGTCAGAAAGCTTGGGATCACTTCCAGTTCCTCAAGAGAGCTTTCGTGTCTCCTTCAGGAGACACAAAAGACAACCCCAACCACCTTGTGCCTGTGAATCAAGCCATTAGGTTGCTATTTCAATTACAATATTGTACTATTTAATCTTGATTTTGTTTTTAGACATACATTTAAAATATATGTTGATCTGAATTTAATCACACCCTTTAAAATGCTTTGAACCCAGATCGCTTTGTGATACAACAGAGAGTGTCGTTCTTGCTACCTGGAAGGTCCTTCCAATCTCTGGAAGGCTTGTTAAAACTTGTTGGGTTCCCCCAGCCCCCCAGCCAGTTTCCCTAGAGACTTAATGTGAGAATTTCCATTTCTAAGTCATTCTGAGGTGATCCCCCCTCCACCTGTTCACCTTTGAGAACAGCTGACTATATCTTTAAGCCTGAAGGCCCTGCCTGAGTTCTAACTCCTACCTGAGTGGATATGAAAAGCTCAGTCCATGCCGCTTGGATGGAGGCTGACTTCAGAGCACCCCACAGCTTATTATTAGGAGAACCTGGGTAATCAGTTTGAGTGGCAGAGCCCTCATTGATAAAAATAAGGCTAGCCTGGGCTGTGCCTTAAAGGAGTGTTGTGAAGGTTAAGTGGAGCAGGTGTGAGCAAAACCAAACTATACAGTGAGTGGCATGACACCCGAAGGCATTGTGATGGGTTTTAACCACTTCTTAAAATGTCACCAACTGCTTTGGCTCACTTGCTTCCCTCATTAATTATAGCAACCTTAATCTGGGAAAACAGAGTACGTTTATTGCTACAATAAACTCAACCTTCAAACCCTTAAAAAAAAGCCATCCAGTGAGATCAGACATACTTCAGAAACATTAGACGGGGCCAAGAACGATTGCCAGTTTTCACAGCTATAAAAAGAGAAGTACAAGACCCCATTCAAAGTTTGGGTGGAGTCAGGAATCTTTCAACTCCGCTGAGATTGGCTCATTGATAAAAATGGTTACTAGTTGCACCACATGAAAAAGAAAAGTTGCAGTGGATGCATAACTTGTTCATGTCATAGTTTTGTATCTCTTGCAACTTGCATTAATTTATGCCTATTTGGAAGCAGTAAATGCTCCCAGTTCTTGATGTCGACCTTTTTCTCACCCAAACTGCTTCCGGCCCAACCAAAGGGCCGGAACACAGTTCTTGCTCAAATTGTGTACATTGTAACTTTTCTACTCTGCTTTAATTCTTCCAGCCCTGCAGTGTCAATTTCAAGACAGTTTACCCCTAAATGTTTTTAGTTGTTTTTTTCTTGGACAAATGCCATAAACGGCAGCCCCAGCAAGGTCTACGAACTTAAGAGTCTGGAAGACCACTCCCCTATAAAGAGCTTGCCCGGGTTGGTCATGCCCAG
>NW_022196912.1:96871139-96872936 GCF_008632895.1 Mastomys coucha
CGGCGTCTGTGCGCTTTCCCCGGGCGCCAACAGGAGGCGCCCGCGCGGCCGAGGCGCTGCGCGTACCCGTGGGGCCTGCTCTGCGGGCGGAGGGAGCGGGAGGAGGAGCCGGAGGGGGCGCGGCTTCCTCCGCGTCCTCCGGGGCGCCCGCTCGCCTGCTCTGCCAGGCCGAGGCTGGCGGCCGGCGGGGGTCGCGGCGGCGGAGGCGGCAGCGGCGGCAGTGCTGGCGGGCCGGGCTCGGGTTCGGAGCTCGGAGACAAGATGGCGGCGGCGCTCGGGAGCCCGGCCTCCTCCTCCTCCTCGCCGCTCTCCGCCCCGCCGCTCGCCGCCTCCTCCTCCGCCGTCTCCTCCTCCTCCTCCTCGTGCAGCAGCACCAGCGAGCGCCGCGGCGCCGGGCCGCTCTCCCGGAGCTCGGGAGGGGGCTAGACCGGTCCGCGGGCGCGCCGGCGACGAGGCCGAAGCTGGGGCCGGGGCGGGGACGGCGGCGGCGGCGGCGGCGACGCCGGGTGGGGATGGGGTCGCAGACGCTGCAGATCCTCCGGCAGGGGGTGTGGGCCGCGCTTAGCGGCGGCTGGTACTACGACCCGCACCAGGCCACCTTCGTGAACGCGCTCCACCTCTACCTGTGGCTCTTTCTGCTCGGCCTGCCCTTCACGCTTTACATGGTGAGTGGGGGCGGGGACGCGCTGCAGACGCTCGGCCGGTCCCCGGGGGTCCGGGGGTCGCCCCCCTGTCCTCCCTGGGTTCCGCGGTCCCGGCGGCGGGCGGACGCTCCCCTCCCCCGCCGGCTTGGCTCCCGGGCCCCCGGTTTCCCATGTTTTCAGCACCTCCCTTCCCGCCGGTTCCCCGGCCGGGTCCCGCTTCCTAGCGCCTCTTGTCCGGGTCTGCGTAACTGGCGCCCGAGGCCTTCCATCGGGGTCCCCGGTCCTTCTCCGGGCCTCGGGCTACCTACCTCCCGCTTCCCCGGGGGCATCCCCGCCCGCACCTCGGTCCCCGGCTGTGCTGAGCCCGGGGGAGGTCGTGCGCGCTCCGGCTGAAGCGGAGTCGCGGGGTGTCCCGGCTCGTACTCGCTCCCCGTGCTTGGGGGGAAACCCCAGGCGGGCTCTGCAAACCGCTGATCGGTTGAGTGCGGGTTCCATTCGGTTCAGCCCCGCGGCGAGGGGCCGTGGTGTAGTCAGGCTAGCTCTGCGGAGAGGGAACGGGGAGATATGGGAACCTGGCTGGCTGGCATTTCACCCGTTTGTTTGCGTTGGTTCAAGGCCTCTGACTGGCAGGGAAAAGGAGAGTTCCGCCTGTTGCTTGGTGCTCCAGGGCCAGTTTCTCTGAAGTGGTTTTGGTGTTTCCTTCTATAGCCAAGGCTGGCCCGAGACTCACTGTGGAGTTCAGGCCTCAGGAGTGTTTTTTAGAGGATGTTTTCCTGAAAGATGTTTTGCACATTTCTAAAAAAAAAAAAAGCACTGTATTTTAGGGTGGGACATTTGGGAAAACAAAACTTTAAGAATTTAAAGTAATTGGAGGGAAGGATATTAACTTTTATTTTCAGGGAATTTCTACTAACTTCATGGTTCTTCAAAGGGCTAGAACAAAGGTACTGGATTACTAAATCCTGGAATAGGAGTAGGAGAAGTAATGAGTAGGACAGCCTATTTGCCTCTTTTCTCAGTATCACTAATTGGCAGGAACATGCCTTGTGAGGTGGTGTGTGTGTGTGTGTGCACTAAATGTCACATTGTCAAGCAAGCAGATTCTGATTTCCTATAGAAATGTGTTTGAAGGGACTTACACCAGCCTAGAGGA